>NC_089275.1:30484184-30815261 GCF_963678975.1 Dysidea avara | reverse complement strand
TATCATATATGTATTCTCTCCTTTATTCATCTCAGCAAGTTGCTGACGTAGTGCTTTATTTTTCCTCTGCTCAGTTATGAAAATGTTACGAACCTTTGGGGGGTTGTTGGCTGATTGAAGCTTTAGCTTATTCTTCAAGATGGAGGCCTTGTCCTGGTCAGAGCTGAGTGAGATTTTAAGTAATCTAGGTTTTGAGGATCGTTTTCCTACACGGAAAGCCTTGTCAATAATAACTGTGACTCCCAAGTAGGTTCAAAACAGGTCTGTACATCTTTCAACATTGTGTGTTTTCCTAGTTTTACCATCTTCAGCAGAGGACTCTTCTATATTATGTACAATTATGTTGAGTTGTCTTTTTTTCCTTTGCTTTTTGTTCAGTGGTAATCGAAGCTGCAATATTGACAACTGATTCTTCTGAAATTTGTGATGGAGGATTTGATGGCTTTGGTGTGTGGGTAGGTTGCTCAGTGATGACATCAGATAGGGATTTGTGGTGTTTCCCTAATTGCGATTTGATGGATTTGATGACCTCAGTTATCTTGTTTTCAACTCCATCTAGTCTGGAGTTCACATTCTGTTCCACAGATTGAAGTTTGCATTATCCTGTGAATGGTTATCATAGCATTGCATAGCAGCAGGCAGGTGGGATAAACAAGACGAACAAAAATATACAACATTGTAAGTAACAGTACTAAGAGTATTACATTGCTCAGCACCTATACCCAAACAAGCACTGTGCTGTCTACACTCACACCAAGCACACTCCATCACGTCTTCATTAGCCCGTTCTGAACAGATTGTGCACACATCGACCTTATCCTTGATTTTCTTAGTTGGTGGAGTGTCCCCGCCAGGCCTGTCTCGCTTAGACATTTGACTGCTGAAGATTCTAAAAAAAAGCATCAAGCGAAAACACTTCTACAGATAATCTGACTGGCCTTATCAGGTACCGTTATCCTCTAGTGCCACGGTACAACAGCGTTTACAATTGGGTGAAGAATGGCGGATTGTTGAAGGAAGGGATATCAGCCGCGAATTAGACATAACTCCCGTCTCGTGAGTTTTTTTGTTTTTTTTTGTAGTTTTCGTGTCTACCAGGCAAACCGCTTAGGGCAACACGCTGAAAATCAGTACGTAGCTGGAATAATCATCATAGAAAGTCCTTGCAGTAGTACAGAAGAATCGGATTACAAACCACTGAGTTATGATTCGAAAGGCAACTTCGTGTAGCAAATCCGAGATCGATATACTCTAATAGAACAGTCACCCTAATAAAGCATTCAGCTGCGTTTATAATTTACTCAATTGTATTACATTGCAAGTTATACTGTAGGGAATTCAGCTACAAACAAGTCACAATGTAGTCAGATCAGCTAGAAGAAGGTACCTAATAGAGAGTTCAGCTACAAAGAAACCACCATGTAGAGAGTTCAGCTGCAAACAAATCACCCTGTAGAGAATTCAGCTACAAACAAATTGCCCTGTAGAGAGATCAGCTAGAAGAAGTTACCTTGTAGAGAGTTCAGTTACAAAGAAACCATCGTGTTGAGAGTTCAGCTGCAAACAAATCACCAAGTAGAAAGTTCCACTATGAACAGATCACCCTGTAGAGAGTTCAGTTAGAAACAAGTCATCCTTTAGAGAGAAGAAGTCACCTTGTAGAGAGTTCAGCTACAAGAAACCACCATGTAAGAGAGTTTAGCTGCAAACAAATCACCTGTAGAGAGTTCAGCTAGAAACAAGTCTTCCTGTAGAGAATTCAGCTAGAAGAAGTTACATTGCAGAGAGTTCAGCTATAAAGAAACTGCCATGTAGAGAGTTCAGCTGCAAACAAATCCCCCTGTTGAGAATTCAGCTACAAACAAATTGCCCTGTAGAAAGATCAGCTAGAAGAAGTTACCTTGTAGAGAGTTCAGCTACAAACAAATCACCCTGTAGAGATTTCAGCTACAAACAAGTCATCTGGTAGAGAGATCAGCTAGAAGGATCACCTTGTAGACAGTTCGGTTACAAAGAAATCACCCTGCTTCATCTTTTCTTTTTCCTGTGGTAAAGAAAAATAATAGGTTAAAAAACCCTAAAGCTGGCCATAGGCCGGCTTTGGGGTATGCAAATACAAAAAGAAGTGAAATCCAATCCAAAACAGCCAACTGTAAAAAAAGAGTGCGGCCCTCAAAAAGCTATGGTGAAAAAAGATGTGAAATCCAAGGTGGCAGCCAAGAAATGGCTGTGATGGTAGGTTAATGGTAAAAATTTTAATAACGACAATTCAGGTGAATTTTGTGCCAAGACCAAGCAGCACCAAATTCACCCGAATTGTTGTTATTAAAATTTTTACCATTAATCTACCATCACAGCCATTTCTTGGCTGCCACCTTGGATTTCACATGTTTATTCACCATAGCCATTCTGAGGGTCGCACTCTTTTTTACAGCTTGACTGTTTTGGATTAGATACATTTATAAATAAGCAGATGTTATATCATCCCAGTGGCGGATCTAGGATTTTTAAAAGAAGGTTTCTGAAAATCGGCGTAGCTAAAGAAGGCATCTGATGACAATTCTCTGGAAATTTTGAGATTTTATAAACTCTGAGATTGGATTTTAGGCTATTTTTAGTTAGCAATTACAATAAATTCAATGCTTTAAACTGTACATAGTTACTAAATACTATAGCTAACTATAGGGAAAATATGGTGACCACAAGCTGTAGCTTTGATTGCTCTATTAGAGTAGTTACTTCACTGCTCTATTAGAGTATCTCGATCATTTTTAATGCAGTGGGAGATGAAAAGTTAAGTGTTGGTGTGTTGCTGAGGGTTTAGTAGCTATAAATGGTGTTAGCTAAGTGCAACTGCATGCACCTATGCTACTGGTATATAGTTGTTTGCCATGACAAATCAAGACTCATGGTAGTGAGGCACAAGGCCAAGAAACTACAAAGCGCACGCCGCAAATAAAACGCGCGCGGCTACTACCCGTGAGTTATTTATGTGTAGGGACGGTTTCGCAATTTTAGCTCTGAATTACACAATCATTCCCATTAGAAATGTATTGCACAGCGGGCGCCGGAATTGTAAATGAGTGGTTATCTTGTCGCAACCGCGAAAATAAGACCAAGTTCACTTCATTGCGTTGATATCCCGGCTTGTGTTAGCGTTATCGCCATTATCATCATTGAATGTAACTGCCTTTTGTGGAGTAATACTGGCACAGGAGTTTTCTAGTACTGGATTGCCTGTACAGCGGATTTTGTTTACCAAACGCCTAATCCATACGATAACTTTTAAAGACACGGCGTGGACACAAACCCAACACTCATATAAACGTACTGTGAAAGCATGAGAATGTAACTTCCCTAGGGAGAGTGTTTTCAGTATAATTCCATTTAGCGCCATCCATGTAATATCACGTGATTGCTTTCATTCGTGTAGACATTATCACTCCCAATTCGTACTTAACTTTCTGAAGAAAAGGTGCTCATGCACAGTAAAGCCAGACGGCTAGTGATTAACATCACATGTCACGCAAGCTAATAATTGATACATACAACAATACAGTATTTCACAAAGTGCACTTATAAAATAAACCACTGTCCCATGTTGGTAGACAAATAAGAACGATCATTGGCTTTGTTTCTTAATGTTGGATCTGCCATTGTGTACTTGACAGGACACCAATCCTCAGTGCAGCCAAGAAGGGTCAATGCGGGTGGGGTGCAACCAAGGCGGTCTGCGAAACCTACATTTGTCATCCGGCCTAGCTAATGGGATGCCTTCCTCCAATGTCTGAATTTCACTTTACCTGTCAAGAAACACAACACGTTAATTGTGTGGTCAATCTAAACCTAGGTAACAAGTTTGGGATGCACTATTAAACACATTAACCAGCAGCTAAAGGTTCTACAAAATCTCATTGCACATCAATGTACCTGGAAAACCAGGACACCTTCATAATCAGGGTAGTCTCATGATCTAGACACTGGTGGTTAGAGCCATTACTAGTAATTGATCTGTAAAATAACTAATGATGGGACAAATGTCTGACATTTGTTCATTAAGGAGATATGTGACAAATGCATTTTACCAACAAACACTAGTTACCATGGTTACTATAGTATATAAGCATAGTAACATTTGAGAAAATAAATTTAGATTACATTATATCTCAATGACTACAGTACATTTCTGCAAAAATATATGAATGCATATTGCACTGAAATATTAGAAACACACCTTCAAGCATTCACTAAATTTACAAAACCTTCGAATATGATCATGAAATGCACATTCGTCCCAGAACTAGGTAGGGAAAGAAAACGGTCTGACTATTAGATCTGAGAAACTATTGGGACACCAACATCTTACATAAAGTAACATGTGCCTGACTAAAACACAAATAAATCCAGTCATTTAGACCATTGCCAGTCAACACACAGCCAAAAAAACCTTATTTATACAAATATTCACTTGTGTTTATCTTTTAACTGCAGCTAAAGTTCCTGGAAATTCCAGTCAAGACTCACAACTATAGTGACATCTATAACTGATACATTCCCACACTACTGAAAACACATTTGTAAACAGCAAGTTGGCAAAGTGGGCACTACAAAGACAAGATATGGACACTTAACACTCAAGATACTCAAACACGAGTCAGGGGCGGATCCAGGGGGGGGGCATAATTAGGCTTTACTTGATCAATATGCTGAGTATTATAATGAGATCACTAATAATACAAATACTCATAAAACCACCTTATAAACATTTTTCCAAGGTATTATCAGTGGATTTATGCTAAAGTTTATGCAACAAGGACCCGGATCAGCATTGGAGGTGTACAAGATCGAGATACTCTAATAGAGCAGTCAGCTAACTACTCTAATAGAACATTCACTGGAAACATGTAGTTGGTTCTGTTATGGAATTTTTCCAAATCTGCCTGCACCTATACATACAATGAAGTGCACTGGTCTGTTTAAAGGGCTTCATTCATCTACTTGTGTACGTAGTTAATATGTATGACAATACTTAATTCAGGTACACAATTTCCATTGAAAATGCTCTCAGATTCAATCTTGTATTGTTCAAATTTTAAAATTTTCCACTTTCAACATATTATTATTCTAACATGCACCTATTCAGTGTTGTGCAATTGTGAGAGGGGTGCATCATGTACTTGGTTGCCTGTACCTACCCAAACTTTTCCATTAGCAAAATACTTCAGAATCAGAGAGCCATACCTATAATCTAAAGGCAGTATATAAAATATCTACAGGCATGAATTTTATGTGGAAATGTCTCCAAATTGCAGTATTTTAGCATTTATTTTTCAAAATTTTCCTGGGGGGGGGGGGGGGGCATGCCCCTAGACCCCCCTGGTTCCAGCATGCTTCGCATGCTGGGAAGTGTGCTTTGCACACCTCTACCCAAGAGATAAGTACCTTGAGTTAGCTCCCCCCCCCTTTTATAAATCCTAGATCCGCCCCTGCGAGTCCCAACTGACCTGGAGAATTACGATGCTATAATCACAATACATGTAATCATTGGTCCCAATCTGCCCATAACACAGACGTTTGCAATATGGTGTTGATGATGCAGTAGACCGAGACCTTGAAAATGCAGGATAATGTGATGCAGTTAAGACCTCATAGTATAAACAACAAATTATGTAACAGGAGCAGATTTAATGCACCTATCAATGTAATGCCCGACTACCACAGGTACACGCTGAAGGTGGGGGAATGGACCATTAAGTTTCCTGGTGGAAATTTGTCATTGTCAAAGAAACACACCAATGCAGCATTTCATGGATGCTGACTTACTATTTGTCACCACTAAATCCTGCTTGAAATAACTTGCAACTGAAATAGCTACACTGTGACAGACGCAATGAGTGATTGTGAAAAGCCCGACTAACCCCGGGTTTCGCTACTGGGAGATGTCAGGATATGTGGAGCAATGTTGTATCACCAGTACTTCTCAGTAGGTGGGGAATAATTTTCAGGGATGAAATCCCCACCTCAGCCATATCTGTGGCAGGGATGTAGCTAGCCAGGTGATGGAGAGGCAGGTATGCCCCCATGAAACACTCAAAATCATTAATGATTGTAAAAAAGGCTAATGACCCAATGATGGGCTAGCCAACATACGATGTTGTATTGTTACAGCTTAAATAACTAGCTACGTAATTATTTCATTACTGATTGCTTATCACTTATCAATGGAGGAATATTCGTCGAGCATCATCACACGTGCCACAACTGCATGTACTCCAACAAATTCATCCACAGTTTGGTAGAACCATATTGCTAATATTTTAGTGCAAATACAAGTTACCGGTACTTTACATTAGCCACAGCCTGTGCTGCAGTCCTAGCACATTGCTGACAGGATGACGTGTTCACTCACTTCATTTGACGAAATTCAAATGCTGCGTATTGCACGGAATCCCACCTGTCTAGCTAGCAGAACTTGTAAGCTTGTGACTGATTCGCCTAACTGACTGACAAAGTAAAATAATAAAACTGGCATGCCACTGCACTGTCGTACAAAGATCTAGTGTGATCGACTCGAGGAAAGAAACTTGGTACATTTAACCAGACTTTATCACCTCATAGGCAGTTTTTCGTAGCATCATTTGGTCTCCTTTGTCACTTGTGAGTTGCGACTCCTGCCGCGGGGAGGTCACTTAGAATGGCTCACTCTTTTTAGATTCAAAAATGCTCTACCACGTGAGTAATCTAGGATAAATATAGAAGTGTGTCTCTAATATTTTCGTTCGGTGGATTCACGAGCGAGTTGAATGTTGTGTTAGTGTGTGCGCATTTACTAGCAACCCCTGGTGATACCGTGTAGTAGCGCACATAATTTAGTCATTTGCGTGTCAGTTTAGCTTGTGAGTTGTGACGGAGGTTTAAAAAAAACACTTAGTGATGGGGGGCAAATGCCCCCCCCCCCCCCCCTGGCTACGTCTCTGACCTATGGTAGTGGGGCTTTACATTGATAGGTGCATAACAACTATATAAAGTAGCAACCACCGTCTGAGGTTCTTCCTAATATGCACTCAACTGCTAACTCTAATTAATTCATTCATGTTCAGCCAAGACTGGAGAAGGACTGAAACACGTGCACCTCATTTACACACATACAAAAACATTTAATAAGCGATATTAACTTACAGTTAGATCTACACACTTTCGCAAAGTAGGTCACCATCAAGGTGATGCGCTATTGCCGTATTTGGTAATACCACTTGTGGTAGTTGAGGAAGTCTTTTGGAAAGTCCCTTTCACACCTCCAGTAGTGCACGTGAACACTTGTAAATGTACGTCAATACTCTTATGGATTGTGAGTTTTGTGACCGTGTATCCTTTGACCACTGAACTATATCTCCGAAGACGCCGGTGGCATGGGAGTATACCGGCAATTAATGTATTGAGGAATCCACCGCACCAAGCTCCGCGGTGGTCTGTCTGATGATGTTGTCTCCTCCCCCAGTTTTCCATCTTAGGTATAATAATTGTTCTTAGTAGCTTTTGTGTGGAAGAATGGCTATGCCGAAATATTTGTGCTAAAAAATCATCCATGCAGTTAACCAAATCGGTGCTATTAAAAATCTTAAATTTCAAAGGGAAATTATTTTAAAAGCTATCCTGTAAGGCATATGCATACCCCAGCAAATCCCCATAGTTGGCATGTCTGCATGTGAAAAACACTAATATATACGTCCTCATATCCTCAGGTCCCTGCTGTCACAAACGTCTGGGCTACTGCCATCCTCCCTTCTAAAAGTTGTTTCAATCCTCTGTCTCTGTAATGGTATTCAAACACACCAGGGACAGTCTACCAACATACCAAAAGAGGTAATCATATTGTGGGATAAATCATGCACACATTAACATAACAATGGTGATACAGTACATAAGCAATTTCACATTGCAACGATTATTGTGAATGAATATGATGTCAGTGATAATCCTTCACTCTCCAGTACCTCTGTTTCGAGCACTGCAAGAACTTTTTAACACTAAGTAAGAGCACTACTGCTACCAGCTCACCTACGAGAGCTTTGTGATATAAACTTGCTTACATCAAGTACAACCAATATGTGGTGTATATATGTGTGTACATGGGTAGTGGTATGTATAGTGTTTGCACATTTTGTGTGTGTCTTGTGCTTTTATGATGTATGTGTGTGTCTATGTATTGAAATGAAAATCTGGTGTTCACACATTTGTGTGATCTCTATAATAGACCCTCAGCAAAGCATCTTGTGCTGTGACTGGCAAACCAAGTTGCTGAGTTGTCTTTATGGTCTGTATGGCAGTGGCCATAGTAGGTTTTATTCATGGAAAAGTATCAATATATTCTAATAGAACAGTGAGGCAAAAATACCCTAATAGAACAGTCATCAAACAATATAGCATAAAGTATTAAATTTCTACTCCCAGATGTAAATCTCAGAGTTGCTATGTCATTTTTCAGATTTGGTATCCTCCCAGAAAACCTACAAAGCATGCTTTGCAAATAAGTGTATTGCACACATCTTTAGTGGTAACCCTGACCATAGCCATTACTTGGCCAGACCAATAAATTGCAGTTTCCACCAGTTCTGGTTCTAATAACAATTCACAGTTACTAGCCGTACTAGGAATGTATGATATATGATCATCACTTGTGTTTTGTCTCAACACCGCTACAATGCAGAATTCATCATACACCCCATGGCTTGACTCTTTCAATTATATAACTGATAAAAATTAGTGATATCCCCCCCAAAAACACTTTCGCTGTAAAAAAAGGCACGTCCAAGAAACTACAAGTACCTGAAAAAAAAAAAACAGCTCAGCTATAGAAAAAAAACTAACAGGCAACTGAAAGAGCTGATATCTGGAGCGGCCAAGAATCAATGTTGCTACAACTACCAAAGTTTTACCAAATCCATGCTCAGGTAAAATGAAAGTAACTGGCAACCAAAACAGCTGATATTTGAAGTGGCCTAGAATAAAATTTATTTTGATACAGCAAACTACAATTATTAATGAAGTTGTAATATTGAATCTTAATCATTCAACTGTGTTCTATACATTCATCCCTGCTACATCGTGAATTAATTCTTTGTTACTCTAATTGGCTGGTAATTTGGCCGCCTTTTTTTTCTCTCCATACTGACTATTGAAAAAGGCGGCCAAATTACCAGCCAATTAGAGTAATAAAGAATTAATTTACGATGTAGCAGGGATGAATGTATAGAACACAGTTGAACGATTAAGATTCAATATTACAACTTCATTAATAATTGTAGTTTGCTGTATCAAAATAAATAGCCACTTCAAATATCAGCTGTTTTGGTTGCCAGTTACTTTCATTTTACCTGAGCATGGATTTGGTAAAACTTTGGTAGTTGTAGCAACATTAATTCTTGGCCGCTCCAGATATCAGCTCTTTCAGTTGCCTGTTAGTTTTCTTCTATAGCTGAGCTGTTGTTTTTTTTTCAGGTACTTGTAGTTTCTTGGACGTGCCTTTTTTTACAGCGATAGTGTTTTTTTTTTGGGGGGGGGGGGGGGGGGATTGTCAATACAACAATGTTTATGTATTGAGAATGCCACTAAACTAAATTTAAAAGGGGTTTCTGTTGAAACCCCAGAAACCCATCTAGATCCGCCACTGCACCATCTTTATGTACACCATTGGATAACAACTTTTCACCATGAATGCATAAAGACGCAACCACAGCCAAGCCACTAAGTTGATTGGCTATACTTTCACAGTTGGATTTCTAGAGATATTTGCTACTTGTATGTCATATGGGCAATACTGTGGCATCTTACTGTCCAACTGGAACACAAGACTAGTGATGTGGACACATTTAAATAGTCTCCTAGATGTATTTTACATAAGAATCGTTCAACTAGAGTGCATCAGGAGGCCATTCATGGTGATCAAATGATGTCTATCATACAATATGGTAATGCATATTAGGGATCATTGAGGTTTGAGTATTCATACCCAAATTACCACCCAAAACCACTTGTAATTAGGCATAACAAAGCCCATATACATCTTCAGAACAACTCAATAAATCTACTGCTGTAACTGACTGCCACACTCAGACAAGCATAGCTTGACTATGGATAAAGTACTGTTCAGAGTCAACATTGTTTCTGCCAAAGATCACACTTTTCACCAGCCAAAGTAGCTGCAATGCTTGCATCATGGTCATATTCAGTGGCAGATTTAGGGGGGTTTCAAGGTTTCAGAAACCCCCTTTGAAAAATGATTATGCAACAGTTAAGTACTTTAATTAATTATTGTGGCGTTCACATATAAAAAGCGACAACATGATGTGTGTGCATGCTCAACACTCTGTAAATATAGACTTAGTAAATAATTATATCTCATCCAAAAACAGCTTATATAGCCGTAAAAAAGTACGCATCCAAGTAAAGCAGAGTTAATTGCAACAAAAAATAATGATATCATAATGCGGCCATGTGCGAGGTGTGCAAGTTGTAAAATTAATATTAGCTAATCAGATAATACAATGTTATTGTTAAAGTGTTAATGAGAACTATGTGATGCTGCTATTTTTAAGTGTGTGAGCATCTTCATAAATGCCAACAAAGTTAATTCTCAATAAAGCAATGTGTATAGATTCTCTGATAGCAATAAATAGTTTGAATTTGGCCACCTTTCCTTTGTTTATAACATTGCCGTATACAGGAAAGGCGGCCAAACTGAAACTATTTATTGTTATCAGAGAATCTATACACATTGTTTTATTGAGAATTAACTTTGTGTGGCATTTATGAAGATACTCAAAAACTAGCAGCATCACATAGTTCTCATTAACACTTTAACAATAACTTGTATTATCTGATTAGCTAATATTAATTTTACAACTTGCACACCTCGCACATGGCCGCATTATGATATCATTATTTTTTGATGTAATTAACTCTGCTTTACTTGGACGCACACTTTTTTTACAGCTATAAGCTGTTTTTGGATGGGATTTCAATACTTTTTGTTAGAATAAGCAATGCATTGTTGATAACAGTAGGTGAGTTTCCATGGTTTTGACAGAAACCCCAGATTACAGTGACAGAATATTCAAATATAACTGTAATTTTAGTGGTCAGGGCCAACCACATGGAGGGGGGGAGTGGGGTATTTTCCCCCTGCCCCAGCCCGATAGAGGCCCCTTGAATACCTGTTTAAAGAAAGATCGATATGCAGTAATAGAGCAGTCAGGATCTAGACCCTTCCTTGCCCCTGGGCCCCCTAATTTCTCTGGGTGGCCCTGTTAGTGGCATGCAACTGCAGTCAATTAACACCCATTTTAACTAGTAAACCCTTAATAACACTTTGCCTTTCATCTTGTACTGCATTAAAATGATCAAGATACTCTATTAAAGCAGTCACAAAACAGTTGTAACACAGCAATCAATAGTTACAACTTCTGCTTAGCATCGGATTGTATAGTTTAACTTACTAGCTACTTACAGACTTTACAATATAAAAATTTGGCACTTGTAGAAATGTGACTGTTCTATTAGAGTATCTCGATCTACTTCAAGCATTGACTAATTCAAGCGAAGAAGCTACGCCGCTGCCAAGAGATCTTGTGAAATGAAATGAGAATAGTAAAGAAAAGGCAAGTATGTACAGAGACAATAGAGGGGCATGTAACTATGTCCTGTTGTAAATAAACACCTTTAAAATTTATATTACTACTAAATAAGCGTACCAGAATAGGCTTGTGAGGCTGTTGTCTCCAAGGTTGTCTCATTACTTGTCTTTTCGTGTTGAAGGGATCTAGTCACAATTGGTGAGTTTAACTATACATGTATTTGTGTTGTAAAACTTAATTGTAAAAAGGCGATTAGCACATATCATGATAAACATGTATTTGTCACAGTAGAGTCTCTCACGATTATTAGACATTGGACCAGGGTAAAAAATTTACTACTATATTTAGAGGTTGTAGTGTTTGTATATCTTAGTATCTTAATAAATAATCCTCCATGATCACTAATCACTAATAGTACAGTGAAAACTGGTTATTATTCAGGTCGTAGGGACAAAATTTTCTGACCTAGCTTTTTAAAGAGGTGGCTGCATTTTGCGGCCTTTAAAAGGTAAGAAGCATGCTGTTCTAACTGGCTATAGAGATGGATTTAGTGTGTGACAGCATATGAGACAGTGAGTGCTAGCAGCAAAGGGGCAGCCAATCTGTTAGAGCACCAAAAGCACTGCTTCATACTTAGGCAGTTGGCTGTAAGCTCAAAGTGTAAAAAAAGTTTCACTATCGGTCCTTATAAGCTCCTGATGAAGAAAGTGATGAAGTCATTATCCATAGGATATATTTTTCAGAGTATCCATTTCAGTTCTACAATATAGTAGCCAAGCATAAGATGAACATAACACAGCATTCCAGTGGTTTAGTGGTGACCACAACACTGCCTGATTTAAACTGTGGTGAGATTTGAGACTACTGGAAGCCCTGGAATGCCTTCAACACATGAAATGCCAAATATCTAATGCCTGGTTTTCATCCACAGTGGGCCTGCCTTGGTGGCCACTTGTACAGAAGGGAAACAGCTGCCACACAGTCTTTCCAGTGAACAGCTAGTTTCCACACCCCTTAATTATCAATTTGTAAAATCTTTAGCAAAATTGTGTGTGCGAGCAAGTGCGATGTTGTACATTGGCAGTGCTGTGTATATGGTTGCTGCCTAGTAGTGATACATCACTAGTATTGAAGTCACAATGCGTTACTGTATCATCCATCTCTGAATGTGTCATTTTGTGTAGAGAGCAATCTTCCACAAGAAGTGACCTGCAAGTTTCAGTGTATATTGTTAACCATTAATATTGTTCACCATTGTGAACTGTATGTACAGTGAGACCTGACTTAGTAGCCACCTCTTTAATAAGACCACCTCATTATATTGGCCACCTCTAGTAGATCCCAAATATAGCTAAGCAGTACTATATGACCTCATTAATGAGGCCACCTTGTTATTCAGGCCAATTTGTTTGGTTTCACAACTGGCCATATTAATGAGGTTTCACTGTACTTATGTGAATTTTTATTTTTTGCAACTTTTCTTCAGGTTTACTGATGGGCACTATGAAGCATTGTTGACTGGTCTGTACATAATGTGGTGACTTGAAATGCTAAAACAGTACGTAGCATGTCTTGTATGTACATGTAATGTGTCCACACATCCACACATCTTAGAAATAAATATAATTATATTCTCTATACTCAGTTCCATTGTGCCACTGGGTCATAAGTGGGTTGAGTATGGATCATCCAGGACATTTGGGTCACATTTTGTCCTGGCCAAGTGGATCTCATCCACTGACAGAATATACAGATCAGATCACATGTATAAATTACGGTGGAACTTGTTTATTGCTACCTTCACTCAATAAGCAGGTAACAGTGTATAAATTCTCAATTGAAATTGGCTTTTCAAGAGTGGTTGTCTTTCTATACTGGTGATAATATCCTCCACTTAGTGTTGTTTGATAGTGATGCAATGGAGACTATGTATTGTTGCATTTAAATACTATACTATTATATTGCAACTCTAGCACATATTTATAACAGGAATATTTGTTAACTGTTTAGACATACTGGAGCCACACCCACTCATCTGGATTCTACAAATGGAGTCATACCAACTTGTCATCATACTTACTTGTTACTCCCATTGTGTTTGGATGAATATACATGCCGTCATGTGAGACTTGCTACCATGGCGGGCCACTGGAAAACATTTTCATAGCAGCTATATTACAGTCACTATTGTACAATTCTTACATTATTGTTGTGAAAAGTGTTTGGTATTCATGTGTCCTCTGTATGTTGTAATTACATGTGTAATTTTTGTGTGGGGTGCTATAAAATGCAATAATGCATGGTGACAATTGGCTAGCTACATGTGCTAATTACTCGCAGCTTGTGTCAACAACTGGTAACCGCAGTTGTACTCTGTGTCATTCTTTAAGCCACGCCCTTAGAGGACAAATTACGTCACGGTGGGGGTGACTAAATCCAAATTTAAAAATGAACGATGGTATGCAGCACCATAGATTATATCTGTGGACTATAATCTATGGCAGCACACTTCTTTGTGGCTATATGCACTGAATAACTACATAGAGCGCCAGTTCATCAATACCCAGTGACCGCAGCTGTGCTTTGCGTCATTCTTTAAATTTCGAGTAAAATTCTTGGAGAGAGCAAGTTATGTGGGGGCGGCTAAATTCAAATTTCAAACTAGCCAATCTCGAAAACATATGTTTCAATCTGAACGAAACTCTTAGAGCAGTTTAAAGACACATTGCCCTACATGACAAGCGAGTATTGTAGAAAACAACAATCTGGGTTTTGTATTTGGCCTCTAGGTTGACTGAGGACGACTGAAACTTCGTTTGGTGCTGAAATTACGACTGTAGGGTAATCATGTATGGTGAAATCGATGATGTGAATCTTGAGGCAATTCAGTGAATACTGAAGCGATAGCAGGGCAATCAATGTTTGGAATGCACAAAGGAACACAAGGACTTGTGGTTGCATCTAACCGCATGCGATAAGCAATTTAAAAAAATGAAATTTCCCCTTTGATGTCGGCAATCTCGATCACGAAACAATCGGCATGGATTTGCTTCACTGCTTGTGTGGTAGTTACTAGTGACACGATGAGTTCAACTCTAGAGTTTCAGAGGGATAGCGTAAGTGGTGGGTGAGTTATAGGAAGGCTTTCTTTTCTTTTTTTTGACATCATTCGTTCCTGTAAAATTCTCACGTAGTGGTCGCTTCATTTATTTTCTGCAGCGCGCCTTTCTGCTTTACTGGCTGTGCGACTCACTACCGTGAGTCTTGATTTCATACTAAAATTGTTGCCAAATGCAGTCTCAGAGCATCAAAATTTCTAAAATTTTCTGGGGGACATGCACCCAGACCCCCCTAGCACAAGTGACTATGCTTCTTCACACACTCATGCATAGGCAGCGGAAGAGGGGGTGCTGAGTACCTCCAACTTAAAGCTGTATTGTGCAATAATCGTCATTTGAACTTTCAGAAACTTGTCAATCACGATCGAAATACTCTAATAGAGCAGTCACCTTAATAGAACAGTCACCCTAATACACACTGCTTGAAGTTTCTTAGTTTACTAGAGTGGTATATCCCCAGTATATGGAACAGTTAATTGTTTGGTATTTTTAGTATTTTTCAGTAAACCCGCATTCACTGATGTTTTACTGAGAGTTTAAAACTTAGTAAAACAATTATGTTCCATATACTTAAAGTCACTGACATTTTACTATCAGCATAACGGGATACAACTACAGTAAAGCAGCTTAACAAATTAGTAAACTAACAACCTTCAAGCAGTGACAACTCAAGCTTGTATTAAAATAAAATTAATAGTACTAGTAATTGAGTAACAGCTGAAACCACCGAAAATGTCTCCAAATTCAATCTCCTGACACCAAATTTTCAAAATTTTCCAGGGGAGAATGCCCCCAGACCCCCCTAGAATTAGCATGTTTCGCATGCTTGGTGTGCTTCGCACACCCACTAGTACTACCACCATAAATTTTGGGCACCCCCGACTGTAGCATCCTTTCACCTCCTATGCAGTGCATATGTCCACCTTCTAAACTGGAAACCCCCTTTATACATTCCTAGATCCACCACTGATACCTTTGTCATCCTTTGAATTTCTCCCCTACAGCACAGGAGTTGATTAGCAGTAACATATCATGACTTCAGTGCTTTAATTGCTGTAGTGTGACTTTATTGATTGCAGAAGCACATCTTGTAGTGTTTTTTTTTGCCATTTGTAATGCTGTATATCAAGTGGGACATAGCTGAAGTTGAATGGCCACTTCATATTTTGGTAAGTGAAAATCAGGACTGCGTTCAGTCATTAATTCTATAGTGAGTGGATTAATTGCAGAGGCACTGTTCTTAGTTTCTTTGATATGGTGCAATTGTTCACCAGTAATAAATTATGTTATTACATAAAAGTGAACAGACAAGTGTGAGGATAAATTATGAAATTTTACTAGCTAAGAGTCATAGAAATATAATGCAATGAAACAAGGGAGGTCATCTATACCTGCAGATACACTTTATACTGGTGGATATTAATCCCTACTTCAGTCACAGCTATACTATAACAGGTTGCATACGACTAAAGTAGTAATATATGTTCACTAGTACAGCTGGCCACTAACAGCTGCAGATGTAGATGACCTCCCTTGTTTCATTGCTTTTTTTATTTCTACAATCCCTACTCAATGTTATTATTTATAAGTTTCCTTATATTTGTATATAAGACTTAGCTAGATGCAATGTATATGCACATAATTTTTTTTATTTGGTGCACTTATATACGTAGTTGTGCATAATATTATTATGTACTCACACTCTTTCCAGACACATCTACCAGAACAGCAAAACTAGTCAAGTGGGTAGTAGAACACTGAACAAATGTGCTATTAGTTGTGTCACTCTGCATTATACCATCAGTTGAGAATGTACCACTTTCATTAACATTGCTAAACACGGCATGCAAACAGTGAATTAGAAAATACATATGCAATTACTAATTTACTTTGATATGCTGAAAAATTCACAGCGAGGATTAAACACTGACGTATTTCCTGGCTAAAATTGACAGAAAAGCAACACAATTTTCCACTGCATACCCATGTATCTTCATGTACAGAATAATTGTAGACACACATCTATTGTGATGATTGCATACTTTTGTGTTTGGATATTGAAGTATAGTACTTGTATTGAACTGAAAACTTAAAAAAAATTGAGAATGGTTTAATCCTGGCCAGTGCATGTAAAATCAACCTTCTATAACTGTAAACCCATAGTACTGCAACATTCTTAATCACATAGTAGCACAAGGGACTATAAACTGCGCACTTTTTGTATTGCCACTCATAACATTATACTGAATGACTTTAATTATAGTGACATCATTCAGGTACCAATTATAACAATAATCCATATTCATAAATGGTGATAATGGCTTTTCCTTCATGACACAGTACAATACCTTGAGTCATGCATTTATCCTGGCCTATTTTAAGTCCTATACTTTGGTCAGTAGGGTCAGTAGACAGTTGCCAGAATCTGTAAATTTACTTTGATAGCACAAAACATAGTAGAAGTGTGAGCTGTGTAACCAATTCTGGTGCGTGATTTATGGAACCTTAAGCTAGAATCTATACCTGTGTGTTTAAACTTCTAACAGTTTAATACTTACAATCAGTTACATACCATTCCAATGTTGAATGATAATGACACAGTTTCATTTCCAAGATCTAGTCTACTCAGCAGATTGGTTGATATTTGAAGGGATAAAATCAAACTTTGCACCTTTACACTACATATATGCAATGATACACTATGTATTGCAAACACGTCATTATAATATATATAACATACCCTTCATTAGTAGGTAAGTGGGGATGTCTAGTGATACCAGTAGTTATAGGAACTCTCCTTCCTACACAAATTGAAGAAAATCACATACTGCATATTTAGTATTCTGACAGTGGAATAGGGCTATCCATATCCAGTGCACAGTAAAAGTGTGCAATATCTTTATGAAATGATAAAATTAATTGTCCATGCATGTAAAGTGTGATAGGTGGAAATTTATGGAAGTTACAGGATTAAAGTGCAGACAAATTTAGAAGCATATGTTTATCTTTTCATAGATGCCCATGGCCACTTAATTTGTTTGTGCTAGCTCTGTTACTGTAGATGCACAGTAAGTAACAAGTTTGTTCACACATATAATCTATAATTTGTTTGTGCAGATCATACCTTCTTCAGTCCTCTTCAAAATCACAGCACTTGGTATTTTGTAAGATGGTACCATACCACCAAACTTTGCAAAAAAATTGTTAGATGTGTTTGATGGACCAAATTCTATATCACCAATATTCATCAGATATTCATGTGCAGGAACCAGTGCTGAAATTACTAAACAGAAATCACATCAATTACGTATGTACAAAAATCAAAGGCAGTATAAACTTTTGTGAGGGAAATATCATAAATCTCACTAATACTATGATACTACATAAAATATGTACATATGCATGATGAAGTAGTAGCACATTACTAACCAACATTGTTGTTGTTTCCCTCAATGGTGTTCATCACAGCCTCATTGCTGTCACTACTCAGACTATTGCTTAACAGAACACCAACTTCTTCAGTGTTTACAAGTAATCGCTCACCAACAGTTTTTTGCACTTCTGTATCATTCTAAAGTGAATTAGTAACACCATTCCACAATCATTACTGACTTAACTCTTTATAAACATGTAAACAGACAGTAAATAAAAGCACACAGACAGACAGGCAGGCAGGCAGGCAGGCAGGCAGGCAGGCAGGCAGGCAGGCAGGCAGGCAGGCAGGCAGGCAGGCAGGCAGGCAGGCAGGCAGGCAGGCAGGCAGGCAGGCAGGCAGGCAGGAAGGCAGGCAGGCAGGCAAAACAGACCAGCATCGGGTTTTGGGCAATATCTGAAAAAACAACAACAATATTCATCCTTAAGTAAGCTTCTTGTTTTAATGTTGGATTTAATGTTAGAAACACTAAGACTATTCTGTAAAGGCGATTTTGGTCATCTATGATATTTCTATGAAAGCTTTTTACAGCAGTGTTTCGGCTGGTGCTATTCATTTTAAGCGAGGATCCATACTATACTAGTACAGCCACATGTGACTGGCTGAGCAAACACTGGTCATTTTCACACATTCCTCAACTTCCATTTCATTGTTTCTCTGTTATCTGTGCTAAAAAGGAATGGACAACCAAAGTTTCAGCCTTATATTATATGATGAACAGTCTTGGAGTTATAGGGCTAGGCAGTTGGGAGTGCAATAAACTCAATGCATACAACAATTCGGAAATTATTACAGGCGCCTATTTAATTGATCATATCTCATGACTCAAATAAGCTACAAAGATGAAACCTGTCATTTGCATTATATATGCGAAACAAATATTTTCTTACTTTCCATGAACAGGAAAATCCGATTCTAAATACGTTTTATTGATTTGAGCTTTGTTCCAGTGCAAAGATTAAAATGGTTATAATTTTTTGTGTATGTAGCATGCATAGTTTTTTACTCAGTTTATGTAAATAATGTTCTTATAGCAACAGCTGGTTTTCACTAGTCAATCATAAAATAATATGTTTTTTGATTGCTGTGAATCTGATTTTGCCTGTTTTATTAGACTAACCTGATATTCATCACGTAAAATGTACAGTGTTTCAACTCCTCTGATACCAAATGCATAAATAAATTGTTTACCCTACTATGTTGGATATACTCCCACTACACATTTTTCCCCTAATTATACTGTATAATCAGTGTTCGATTACTGTAATTCAGATGATAGCATATACTGTATAAATTCAAATCACTTATATGTTGTTGATGAAAACTAATCATCACAGATTCAGTGCCTACATACACAATACATGCTCATACACTAATAACTACACATCTTGTGCTTTAGTGTGCATATAAAATCTCACAATACTGCAACTAACCATTCTACTCATCTCCATAAAAGACACATCATTTCTTTGATCCAATAAATTATCTAGCACATTGATGATGTCCTAAGAATAACATGGCCACACTGGACACATGCACAAGTACTGTATTTAGGACACACTGCAAGCAAAACATTAGATATACATATATCTAATCCAAAACAGCCAAGCTGTAAAAAAAGTGTGCGGCCCTCAAAAAGGCTACGGTGAAAAAAGATGTGAAATCCAAGGTGGCGGCCAAGAAATGGCTGTGATGGTAGGTTAATGGTAAAAATTTTAATAACAACAATTCAGGTGAATTTTGATGCCGCTTGGTCAATTGGCACAAAATTCACCTGAATTGTCATTATTAAAATTTTTACCATTAACCTACCATCACAGCCATTTCTTGGCCGCCACCTTGGATTTCACATCTTTTTTCACCATAGCCTTTTTGAGGGCCGCACACTTTTTTTACAGCTTGGCTGTTTTGGATTAGATTTCACTTCTTTTTGTAAATGTATACCCCAAAGCCGGCCTATGGCCTGCTTTGGGACTTTTTAAACCTATCTTTTTTTCTTTACCACAGGAAGAAGAAAAGATGAAGCAGATGTACCTTAAATATTTCTGATTTAATCAGTAAATGTACAAATTATATATATAATACATATATTTATTACAGAACTGTCCATGGTGGTTTCTGTGTAACTGAACACTCTTCAAGGCAACTTCTTCTAGCTGATCTCTCTACAGGGTGATTTGTTTGTAGCTGAACTATCAACAAGGTAACTTCTTCTAGCTGTTCTCTCTACAGGGTGATTTATTTGTAGCTGGATTCTGTACAGGTGATTTTTTTGCTGCTGAGCTCTTTACAGAATGATTTCTTTGTAGTTGAACTCTCTACAAGGTAACTTCTTCTAACTGATCTCTCTACAGGGAGATTTGTTTGTAGCTGAACTCTCTACAGGTGATTTGTTTGCAGCTGAACTATCTAGATGATGGTTTCTTTGTAGCTGAACTCTCTACAAGGTAATTTCTTCTAGCTGAACTCTCTACATGGTGGTTTCTTTGTAGCTGAACTCTCTACAAGATAACTTCTTCTAACTGATCTTTCTACAGGGCAATTTGTTTGTGGCAGAATTTTCTACAGGGTGATTTCTTTGCAGCTGAACTCTCTACATGGTGGTTTCTTTTTACTGTAGCTGAACTCTCTACAAGATAATTTCTTCTAGCTGACCTCTCTACAGGATGATTTGTTTGTAGCTGAATTCTATACAGGTGATTTGTTTGTAGCTGAGCTCTTTACAGAATGGTTTCTTTGTAGCTGAACTCTCTACAAGGTAACTTCTTCTAACTGAACTCTCTACAGGGAGATTTGTTTACAGCTGAACTCTCTTCATGATGGTTTCTTTGTAGCTGAACTCTTTACAAGGTAACTTCTTCTAGCTGAACTCCCTGCATGGTGGTTTCTTTGTAGCTGAACTCTCTACTACAAGGTGACTTCTTCTAGCTGATCTTTCTACAGGGTGATTTGTTTGTAGCTGAATTCTGTACAGGTGATTTGTTTGCAGCTGAGCTCTTTACAGAATGGTTTCTTTGTAGCTGAACTCTCTACAAGGTAACTTCTTCTAACTGAACTCTCTACAGGGAGATTTGTTTGCAGCTGAACTCTCTTCATGATGGTTTCTTTGTAGCTGAACTCTCTACAAGGTAACTTCTTCTAGCTGAACTCACTACATGGTGGTTTCTTTGTAGCTGAACTCTCTACAGGGTGATTTGTTTGCAGCTGAACTCTCCACATGATGGTGTCTTTAAATTTGTAGCTGAACTCTGTACAAGGTAATTTCTTCTAGCTGATCTCTCTACAGGGTGATTTGTTTGTAGCTGAATGCTGTACAGGTGATTTGTTTGCAGCTGAGCTCTTTACAGAATGGTTTCTTTGTAGCTGAACTCTCTACAAGGTAACTTCTTCTAACTGAACTCTCTACAGGGAGATTTGTTTGCAGCTGAACTCTCTTCATGATGGTTTCTTTGTAGCTGAACTCTCTACAAGGTAACTTCTTCTAGCTGAACTCCCTACATGGTGGTTTCTTTGTAGCTGAACTCTCTACAGGGTGATTTGTTTGCAGCTGAACTCTCCACATGATGGTTTCATTGTAGCTGAACTCTCTACAAGGTAACTTCTTCTAACTAAACTCTCTACAGGGAGATTTGTTTGCAGCTGAACTCTCTTCATGATTGTTTCTTTGTAGCTGAACTCTCTACAAGGTAACTTCTTCTAGCTGAACTCCCTACATGGTGGTTTCTTTGTAGCTGAACTCTCTACAAGGTGACTTCTTCTAGCTGATCTATCTACAGGGTGATTTGTTTGTAGCTGAATTCTGTACAGGTGATTTGTTTGCAGCTGAGCTCTTTACAGAATGGTTTCTTTGTAGCTGAACTCTCTACAAGGTAGCTTCTTCTAGCTGATGTCTCCACAAGGTCACTAGTTTGTAGCTGAACTTTCTACATGGTAGTTTCTTTGTAACTGAACTCTCTACTAGGTAACTTCTTCTAGCTGATCTCTCTACAGGGAGATTGGTTTGTAGCTGAACTCTCTACAGGTGATTTGTTTGCAGCTGAACTCTCCACATGATGGTTTCTTTGTAGCTGAACTCTCTACAAGGTAACTTCTTCTAGCTGATCTCTCTACAGGGTGATTTGTTTGTAGCTGAACTATCAACAAGGTAACTTCTTCTAGCTGATTTCTCTACAGGGTGATTTGTTTGTAGCTGAATTCTGTACAGGTGATTTGTTTGCAGCTGAGTTCTTTACAGAATGGTTTCTATGTAGCTGAACTCTTTACAAGGTAACTTCTTCTAGCTGATGTCTCTATATGTGACCGGGCCTGCGATAATAGGGCATGTGGGCACATGATTTTTGTCCACTTTTTCACACTTTCATCACTCATAACGTTTTGTACCATTATGCTATGGTGTTGCAATTTTCAGCACTTAGTAAGCATTTCATTGGCATAATGATGCAAGTTACAGAATGGAAATATACTTTTCCAGTAATGAGATATGACCAGTAGAGTGATGGGGTGTAGTTTGTGCCCACATGCCCTGTTTTCGCAGGCCCGGTCACATATGGTCACTAGTTTGTAAATGAATTCTCTACATGGTGGTTTTTTTGTAACTGAATTCTCTACGAGGTAACTTCTTCTAGCTGATCTCTCTACAGGGTGATTTGTTTGTAGCTGAATTCTGTACAGGTGATTTGTTTGCAGCTGAGCTCTTCACAGAATGGTTTCTATGTAGCTGAACTCTTTACAAGGTAACTTCTTCTAGCTGATGTCTCTACAGGGTCACTAGTTTGTAAATGAATTCTCTACATGGTGGTTTCTTTGTAACTGAATTCTCTACGAGGTAACTTCTTCTAGCTGATCTCTCTACAGGGTGATTTGTTTGTAGCTGAATTCTGTACAGGTGATTTGTTTGCAGCTGAGCTCTTCACAGAATGGTTTCTATGTAGCTGAACTCTTTACAAGGTAACTTCTTCTAGCTTATGTCTCTACAGGGTCACTAGTTTGTAAATGAATTCTCTACATGGTAGTTTCTTTGTAGCTGAACTCTCTACAAGGTAACTTCTTCTAGCTAATCTCTCTACAGGGAGATTTGTTTGTAGCTGAACTCTCTACATTGTGGTTTCTTTGTAGCTGAACTCTACATGGTGATTTCTTCTAGCTGAATTATCTCTTTCTATAGTTGCATGAATTCCCTACAAGGTGATTTCTTCTACCTGATCTCTCTACAGGGTGAATTGTTTGTGGCTGATCTCTCTACAGGGTGATTAGTTTGTAGCTGATCTCTCTACAGGTTACTTGTTTCTAACTGATCTCTTGAATTCTCTTCGGCTGACTGCTCTATTAGGATGACTGCTCTATTAGGATGACTGCTCTTTTAGAGTATCTCGATCTCACACTTGCTACACCAAGTTGGATTTCGTGTTATAACTCCGTGGCTTTAAGTCTGATTCTTCTACACCATTGAAGAGCCTTTCTAAGATGATAACTCCATCTGTACAGCGATTTTCAAAGCATTACCCCAAGCAGTTTACCTGGTAGGCCTGGCAAGCAGTCGTTTTTTATTAGCTATTCTCGATTGCATAATTGTTGCACACTGTTGGTTTTTTCGTTGTATCTTCCTCGTTTTTAGCTCGATTTCTTTCAAACCACAAAAGGTTTGAGGTTCAATAGTTAACCTATTCACCCACCGATTTTCAGCTTCTTCCCATACGCGGTTTACCCTGTAGGCGTGACAACATATTGGTGTTATTTTTCGTGATTAATCGCTCATAACTTTTTGCCTGTTTATCGTATTCCAGCCAAAGTTGGTACAGAAATGCGCCTTTATACCCCCCCTTCTGTGTGCCAAATTTCAAGGCGATCGGATATGGCGTTCGCGTTTTATAGCAGTTTTTGTAAGTGTGCGAAAAGAGGAAGAAAAATAAGAAGAAAAAAAAACTAAAGAAACTAAGCCAATTTTTGAAGTCGCATATCTTGGGAACGCTTGAAGCGATTTCGCTTAAATTTGGAATGTGGAGTGCTGAAGGTGGAGGGAGTGTCCACAGCAAAAATCGTCTTGTTTCATCTAGGCAGCACAGAGCTACGGAGGTGCGAAAATTGCGTTTTTTTTCTTCCTGTCAATATACTCACGAGGTTGCGCGCCGGCTTCTTGGGCCGCACGACACACTACCGTGTGTCTTGATCACAAATTACCAAGTATCATAACTTTTATACATATTTCATGCATTGGCCTGCACTAATAGATTTACAAGCAAAAGTAAAGCTTATGATATGCTAAATCAATGGTTAATCATACAGTGCTGCAGTTGTGTATACTGAAGTGTTTAGACCACTAGATGGTTGTTTGGTAATGGTAAGAAGTAGTACATGTACCGTGACAGTGCAAAACACGCCCCAACAAGGAAAGCGGTCTGAAAATTTTAAATTCACACACAAATAGGTTTATTTGTATCACATTATATACACCTGTACAATATGTCTCACCTTCACCCTTTTTTGAATTTATAAATGCTATCATAGGGAAACACTATCTCGCCCAATATCTCCCTGTACAAAGTGTCCACACTATGGCAGCGGTTTTGTATTGTGGCATCATAGATGACACACACAACGTTAAGAAACATCATTTTGGATATCGCTCATTGTCACTTAGATATTGGGACATGGTGTGATCTTTAGGGCCACTGTAAAATGATTATACTGCACATGAATGTAGTTATAAGAGATAAGTCATCATTTAGAAGACAACAAGATAGATCATAAAATTTCACAACAAAACGACACATGACTGTACACATACCCAATCATATACATTTATTAAAGAAGTGCACATACTTACCTCAGTCACTTGTGTCACTGCATCTTGATTAAATTCATCAAACGTTATATATGTCACTCTGTATGTTGGAAATATATCATACAGATTCCATTACAATGTTAGCACTGATTTGTTAACTAACTAGCTAAGAATTTGCAATTTACAAAGAACATCTCACTAAATGACACATTCTTAACATCTTTCCCTTCAAAGATAACTTGGAAATTCATTACTAATTTATGTATACTGTACTCTCTAGTTTCAATAACTAAACTTTGTGGTCACCTTACCTAATAATATCACCTAAAGTGTTAGCAGCTGAGGCAACATCATTTGGTAGAATAGGTCGTGTAGTGTTTGTGATCTCCTGCAGTTCATCAGTAATATCCTCCACTACTTCTGGCATAAATGTTTGTGTCAAGCCTCTATCGTCATTAACAAATATGCTGTCAACAAGCTTGGACAACTCTCCTGCTCTCATTTCAAGTCTTGTTTGTTCAACAGTACTACATTTATCAACATTTGGAGAACCCCATGTGTCTTTTTTAATACATTCTCTTCTGGCAAGTCCTACACCAATGTAAAGAGTTTAACTACACATTATGTACCTAAAGCATGGTAGGTTGTCTGAGTTTGTAACAAGTATATACCTCAACTAACATATATTACTTAAACATGTAGTAGTCACTTACTGTAGCTGTATTTTGTTAATATTTAATTGAATTTATGTACTATGTACTAGGTCTGCGTATATGCCATATTTTTACAGGATAAGTTACATCAAGAGTTCATAATTATATTATGAACACTTGATTACATATTTATGTAGTAAGATGTGTCAGTATACATATGTACCTATTGCCTCACTTCCACCTGGACATTTTTGTATAGCTACTTGACTGATGTTTGTTGTTGGCCATGTTATGTTCCATGTCATATCTTGTTCCATCAGACATCCTACAAATTCTATATAATGCATACACATGTATTACAAGTATAAGATAAAATTAAGAGTTTTAATTTTGATTAGGGAATATAAATACACAATAGTGAAACAAGGTACTGTAGGTCACCTAACCCTGGAGACATACTGTACTAGTGGACATTAAATCCCCACTTCAGTTGAGTATGAACTGAAGTAAGGATTTAATGTCCTCTAGTATACCTTTCAGGTGGAGGTGACCTCCCTTGTTTCACAACTTTTTTCTATGATCCCTAATTGAACTTTTACTTGTTTGTTTACTTTTTGTAACATTATTATTACTGGTGAACCCATGCATATACTTTGAAAGCATGGCGCCAGGCTTATTAATTTTGCCAAACCAAGCACCCCAAATATGAATTACTAAAATAACAAAGTTGCCGTTACACTTAGGTTTCAACTAAATTCAGCCCGTTATGCAGCATTCCAAATGGAGAAACACTAGGACATGGACCTCCGCAGTCAGTCAGTCACAAGGGAAATTTGGATGAGTCTTGTCAAATGTAGGGAAGCCATCACATGGTGCTACAGGGAATCACATTATGCTGTCTGTCAGCAAAGATAAATAGGATGTAAATGAGGACACAGGTAAGTATGCATTGTGGCACTCCAAATGGCACCAGATGTGCTGAAGCGATGTCAATCAGTGAAAAAATTAAGCCCGTAGTTAGCTGTTATCGAGTTGCACTTGTCTGAAGACATCAGCCAAGCAGTCAGTCAGTCAGGTGCTCAGCCGTAAATAAAACAAGTTGATGTTGTGCTACTTCTAAAAGCCAGGCACCATGCAGCTAGCTAACTCATCTGGAATTAACCATAGATAGTATATGCTACTATGAATTAACCAACTATGTATTACTATTTAAAATAGGGTAGTTTTGGGTTGTGCAATAATATTATTAACTAATTCTTGTTGGGGCGAGCCTGAGCGAGCCCCACACTAGCGAGAGATTTCGTACGGTGAACCATTCGCGATCGAAAACGGAAAACTACGAAAATTCTAAATATCGCTCGTACGGTGAACCATGCCACGGAGTACGCGTACGAAAATATCATGCCACTTCTAAATTTGGTCCGTACGGTCAACCCTGCCACGGAGTATGTGCACGGAAATATCACGCCATTTCTAAATATGGTTCATAAGGTCAACCATGCCACGGTGTGTGTGCACGGAAATATCATGCCATTTCTAAACATCGCTCAGTTGTAAGGTGAACCATGCCAGGATTAGATTGCAGATGGAAAGAGAAGAAAGATTGAGGACAAGGAGGGAGCAGTACAGAGCCAGGCGGAATAGGGAAACCCCCGAGCAAAGAGAAGAGCGACTTGCAAGACGTAGGGAATATGATAGAGGCAGGTATGCACAGATGCCTGTAGATCAACGAAGGGCTTTGTCGCAACGAAGAAAAGAACATGTTGTATCCAAAAGGAGAAGACAAGGAGAACAAGTTGCTGCTACGGATTGCAATGATAGTGCTGTTACACGCCAACTGCCATCATTTGACGACCCTTTAATAAAGTCACCATTTTCAATGATATTCTAAATCAGATCTTGGCATATGCAGTGCCTCACACAAGCAGCATCGACCTTGAAGACCAGTTGCTGTCAGCACCTGTACTGGTGTATACCATCAATTCAAAGGACACAGTTACTTCCGTATCACAGGTTGCATCATGAACGTACTGCTTATTAAATGACACTTGTACAATTATTGCTTTATGTACTTTGCAATTATTCATTTTTTGTGGCAATATCATCTCAATTCATTATAATGCATGAGCATCACTACTTAACTTGATCAGGCTCGCCCCTCGATGCTATAGCATCTGTCTAGTATTTTGTAATTCATGAAATTTTCACAATTCGTTCAATTACGTTGCTATGCACTGCTAAGGAAGTGCTTGTTAAACAAACCACTTTTACCAACATATTGCGCACAGAAGTAACTTCTAAACTGTTTTATAGTTTTTACTATCGTGTTTTTCCCCACAAATTCTCTTGACAAAGCCTCAAAACTGCTCTTCATTTTTGTTTGCATATGTAAGGGATATGCCCCTTTTCAACTCGAAGTGATAGGCTATTCCTGGTAGTGTACGAGGACTGCACCATTGCTTTTCAGTTATCAAACGCCTAAAATCCTCAAAGAAAAGGTAGTTTACAAAGTCTGAAGAAAGTCGCCACACCCGTATTTCAGTCCGCTGAAAAGAAACCACCTCAAAGAAAAGTTCACCTGTGCAGAAGTTAATACAGACTTCATTTCACTTTTACTTCTTACATAAAAGCTGCTTTTACCATTGTTTAATGATTTTGCTCACGTGGGTGCGTATGGAAAAACATAGGTAGATAGGTCACGATAGTGTGTTGTGCGGCCCAAGAAGCCGGCGCGCCACACCGTGAGTACAGGAAGAAAGAAAATGCAATTTTCACACCTTTGTAGCTCTGTAATCCCTTATTCAATTGAAACCAAATTTGCTACAGAATTGCTGACTATGCAGGGGCGTCTATATTCCAAATTTGAAAAAAAATGCTCCAGCCATTTCCGAGATACGAGCAGCCAAAGTTTGGGTTTTTCTTCTTCTTTTCGCTCAGTTTACAAAAATCAGCCATAAAACACGAATGCGTGCTCCAATTGGGTTGAAATTTGGCACACTTAAAGGGATCATTAAATAAGGCGAATTGCAGTACCATGTTTGATAGAAATCCGATGAACATTCACAGAGTTATGACCAATTATTCGCGTAAAATAAGGCCCCTATTTGGTGATTATTAGTTTCTCATCCAGCCTTTCTAATTATTATGATGTGGGCGGGAGGGTATTACCATTATACCATTATTTTATAATATTAACACACTGATGTACAGACCTTGTCCAAATTGTCTTTCTTTCTTACTACAAACATTTCCTTCACCAGCTGATTCTACTTTTCGTGATCGCCAACTGTTTTTCGACAGTCAACTGAAAGCCTGCTTTGATGAAGTCGATAGAGCACGATTGCAACTGGCACTGCAGCAATTTGCTAAGGAAACAATAGTTCTCCTGGCGATATATAGCGCATTGTAGCGTTCATCAACAAAAAATTATAACAGTTTTGTATCACGTGTTCTTCTGAGCATTCACAGAGTAAATAATGGCTTACCATGCGGTCGAGAAACTAATAACTACTCACATGCGGTAGCTTAAGAAGGATGTGGGCGGTGGATGAGAAACTAATAATCACCAAATAAGGGCCTAAGATCGAAGGTCTATCACGCCCACAGGGTAAACCGCTTGAAGGAATGAGCTGAAAATTGCTATGTAGATGGAGTAACTATCGTAGGAGTGCCTTTTTGTGGTTTCAAATGAATCCAGTTAAAGGCCATCAAGATATGACGCAAAACCCAACCCGGGTCACAATTACGCGATCGATTTTTATGAAAAAAAAAACTATTAATTTTCACGCATACCAGGCAAACCGCTTAGAGCAGTGAATCTGAAAATTGGTGTGTAGCTGGAATAATTATCATCGAAAGTCCTTGCAGTAGTACAGAAGAATCGGATTACAAACCACTGAGTTATGATTCCAAAGCCAACTACGTGTAGCATATGCGAGATCGAGATACTCTAATAAAACAGTCACCCTAATAGAGCATTCAGCTATACGTTTTTAATTATTATTATTATTATTATTATTATTGATTGTTGTGCAGACCTCAAAAGAGTATGGTGCACAAAAAAGGGTACAATTGCTACTGTCAATTACAAAAGAAAAACAAACTTATATAATTATACAATATTTACTATACACAAGACCATATATACACATTGATAAATTATTAAACAGTTACTAGTCCAGCTAGGCTGTGCTTGAATTGGTCAATCTCTGTTAAATCAATCACGTGTTGGGGTAAGGAATTCCAAATATTGATTGCAGAGGGGAAAAAAGAAAATTTATAACAGTCAATTCTAGTCATTGGGGTTAAAAATCTCTTATCATGGCCTCTGGTGTGATGTAGGTTAGGATTAGGAAAAAGGAAATCATCAGCATTAATATCGATTTGGTGAGATATAATTTTAAATAACATTGTAGCCTTCTGTTCATTCCTGCATCTGGCTAAGGTGGGCCAATTAAGGTTAGATAACATTTCAGTGACGCTGGAATATCTAGAATAGTTGTTAAATGCAAACCGTGCTGCTCGTCTTTGGACATTTTCTATGGCATCAATGTCTCTTCGCGTGTGGGGTGACCAGAGACTGTGGCTGCATATTCTAAGATAGATTTAATCAGGGCTTTGTAGCAGTTACTTTTGACTTGGAGAGGACACTTGCTCAAGTTACGTTGCAAGAAGCATTTGGTGTTATTGGCCTTTTTAGTAATTTGTTTAATGTGCTCTGACCAGGATAAGTTGTTGTCGATAGTTACACCTAGATTCTTAGTATGTGTTACCTCTTTTATAGTTTTACTTTGCAGTGTGTATTGAGCTAGTATTGGGTGCTTCTTGTTAGTGATTCTAAGAAATTCACATTTTTGTAAGTTGAATGACATTTTCCAGTCAGCTGCCCATTGTTCTAAAGTGTTAAGATCCTGTTGTAATCTGTGACAGTCATCTTGGGAATGAATCGTAGTATACAATAGCACGTCATCAGCATAAAGTTTTATCTTAGATGTAATTCAGTTAGGCAGGTCATTAATGAAGCAAAGGAACAATAGGGGAGCGAGGACTGTCCCCTGAGGAACACCAGATGATACCCCAGTCAAGTCACTTTGTTGACCGTCAACTACTACACATTGAGATCTGTTTAACATAAAGTTCTTTATCCAATCTAGTATATCTCCTCGAATGCCATAATGATGGAGCTTGTGAAATAGATGGTAATGGGACACTTTGTCAAATGCTTTTGAAAAATCTAAAAATATTACATCAGACTGCTCTCCATTGTTCAAGGTTTCAGCAAAATCATTTACAGTTAATATCAGTTGGGACTCGCATGATCTTAAGCGACGAAAGCCATGTTGTTGGTCACATAAAATGTTATAGTGAGATAAATGAGCAAATTCATGTGAATAAACTATGAGTTCTAGAATTTTTGAACAAATGCAAGTCAAGGAAATGGGTCTGTAGTTATTAGGGATAGCATGGTTACCCTTCTTAAAAATGGGTACAATATATGCCCTTTTCCAATCAGAAGGTAAAGAACACTGGTTTAACGATGCTTGGAAAACAACAGTAAGTGAGGGAGCAAGAAGTTCACTAAATTCCTTCAAAAATTGTGCTGGTATTTCATCAGGTCCAGCAGCTTTGTGAGTCTCTAAAGAATCTAATCCAAAACAGCCAAGCTGTAAAAAAAGTGTGCGGCCCTCAAAAAGGCTATGGTGAAAAAAGATGTGAAATCCAAGGTGGCGGCCAAGAAATGGTTGTGATGGTAGGTTAATGGTAAAAATTTTAATAACGACAATTCAGGTGAATTTTGTGCCAATTGATCAAGCGGCACCAAAATTCACCTGAATTGTTGTTATTAAAATTTTTACCATTAACCTACCATCACAGCCATTTCTTGGCCGCCACCTTGGATTTCACATCTTTTTTCACCATAGCCTTTTTGAGGGCCGCACACTTTTTTTACAGCTTGGCTGTTTTCACTTCTTTTTGTATTTGTATACCCCAAAGCCAGCCTATGGCCTGCTTTGGGACTTTTTAAACCTATCTTTTTTTCTTTACTACAGGAAGAAGAAAAGATAAAGCAGATGTACCTTAAATATTTCTGATTTTATCAGTAAATGTACAAATTATATATATAATACATATATTTATTACAGAACTGTCCATGGTGGTTTCTTTGTAACTGAACACTCTTCAAGGTAACTTCTTCTAGTTGTTCTCTTTACAGGGTGATTTATTTGTAGCTGGATTCTGTACAGGTGATTTTTTTGCTGCTGAGCTCTTTACAGAATGGTTTCTTTGTGGCTGAACTCTCTACAAGGTAACTTCTTCTAACTGATCTCTCTACAGCGAGATTTGTTTGTAGCTGAATTCTCTACAGGTGATTTGTTTGCAGCTGAACTACCTAAATGATGGTTTCTTTGTAGCTGAACTCTCTACAAGGTAATTTCTTCTAGCTGAACTCTCTACATGGTGGTTTCTTTGTAACTGAACTCTCTAGGAGATTTGTTTGCAGCTGAACTCTATTCATGATGGTTTCTTTGTAGCTGAACTCTCTACAAGATAACTTCTTCTAGCTGAACTCCCTACATGGTGGTCTCTTTGTAGCTGAACTCTCTACAAGGTGACTTCTTCTAGCTGATCTTTCTACAGGGTGATTTGTTTGTAGCTGAATTCTGTACAGGTGATTTGTTTGCAGCTGAGCTCTTTACAGAATGGTTTCTTTGTAGCTGAACTCTCTACAAGGTAGCTTCTTCTAGCTGATGTCTCCACAAGGTCACTAGTTTGTAACTGAACTTTCTACATGGTAGTTTCTTTGTAACTGAACTCTCTACTAGGTAACTTCTTCTAGCTGATCTCTCTACAGGGAGATTGGTTTGTAGCTGAACTCTCTACAGGTGATTTGTTTGCAGCTGAACTCTCCACATGATGGTTTCTTTGTAGCTGAACTCTCTACAGGTGATTTGTTTGTAGCTGAACTCTCCACATGATGTTTTCTTTGTAGCTGAACTCTCTACAAGGTAACTTCTTCTAGCTGATCTCTCTACAGGGTGATTTTTTTGTAGCTGAATTCTGTAAAGGTGATTTTTTTTGCAGCTGAGCTCTTTACAGAATGGTTTCTTTGTAGCTGAACTCTTTACAAGGTAATTTCTTCTAGCTGATGTCTCTACAGTGTCACTAGTTTGTAAACAAATTCTCTATATGGTGGTTTCTTTGTAACTGAACTCTCTACAAGGAAACTTCTCCTAGCTGATCTCTCTACATGGAGATTTATTTGCAGCTGAATTCTCTACAGGTGATTTGTTTGCAGCTGAACTCTCCACATGATGGTTTCTTTGTAGCTGAACTCTCTACAAGGCAATTTCTTCTAGCTGATCTCTCTACAGGGTGATTTGTTTGTAGCTGAACTATCAACAAGGTAACTTCTTCTAGCTGATCTCTCTACAGGGTGATTTGTTTGTAGCTGAATTCTGTACAGGTGATTTGTTTGCAGCTGAGCTCTTTACAGAATGGTTTCTTTGTAGCTGAACTCTTTACAAGGTAACTTCTTCTAGCTGATGTCTCTATAGGGTCACTAGTTTGTAAACGAATTCTCTACATGGTGGTTTCTTTGTAACTGAACTCTCTACGAGGTAACTTCTTCTCACTAATCTTTCTATAGGGTGACTTGTTTGTAGTGGAATTCTGTACATGTGATTTTTTTTGCAGCTGAGCTCTTTACAGAATGGTTTCTTTGTAGCTGAACTCTTTACAAGGTAACTTCTTCTAGCTGATGTCTCTACAGGGTCACTAGTTTGTAAACGAATTCTCTACATGGTGGTTTCTTTGTAACTGAACTCTCTACAAGGAAACTTCTCCTAGCTGATCTCTCTACAGGGAGATTTTTTTGTAGCTGAACTATCTACAGGTGATTTGATTGCAGCTGAACTCTCTACATGATGGTTTCTTTGTAGCTGAACTCTCTACAAGTTAACTTCTTCTATCTGATCTCTCTACAGGGTGATTTGTTTGTAGCTGAACTCTCTACATTGTGGTTTCTTTGTAGCTGAACTCTACAAGGTGATTTCTTCTAGCTGAATTATCTCTTTCTATAGTTGCATGAATTCCCTAAAAGGTAACTTTTTCTAGCTGATCTCTCTACAGGGTGAATTGTTTGTGGCTGATCTCTCTACAGGGTGACTTGTTTCTAGCTGATCTCTATACAGGTTACTTGTTTCTAGCTGATCTCTTGAATTCTCTTCAGGGTGACTGGTCTATTAGGATGACTGCTCTATTAGAGTATCTCGATCTCGCACTTGCTACACCAAGTTGGATTTCGTGTTATAACTCCGTGGATTTAAGTCTGATTCTTCTACACCATTGAAGAGCCTTTCTAAGATGATAACTCCATCTGTACAGCGATTTTCAAAGCATTACCCCAAGCGGTTTATCTGGTAGGGGTGGCAAGCAGTCGTTTTTTATTAGCTAATTTCGATTGCGTAATTGTTACACACTGTTGGTTTTTTTGTTGTATCTTCCTGGTTTTTAGCTCGATTTCTTTCAAACCACAAAAGGTTTGAGGTTCAATAGTTAACCTATTCACCCACCGATTTTTAGCTTCTTCCCATACGCGGTTTACCCTGTAAGCGTGACAACATATTGGTGGTATTTTTCGTGAATAATCGCTCATAACTCTTTGCCTGTTTATCGTATTCCAGCCAAAGTTGGTACAGATATGCGCCTTTATACCCCCCCCCTTCTGTGTGCCAAATTTCAAGGAAATCGGATATGGCGTTCGCGTTTTATAGCAGTTTTTGTAAGTGTGCGAAAAGAGGATAAAAATAATAAGAAGAAAAAAACGAAGAAACTAAGCCAATTTTTGAAGTCGCATATCTCGGGAACGCTTGAAGAGATTTCGCTCCAATTTGGAATGTAGAGTTCTGAAGGTGGAGGGAGTGTCCACAGCAAAAATTGTCTTGTTTCAGCAAGGCAGCACAGAGCTACGGAGGTGCGAAAATTGCATTTTCTTTCTTCCTGTCAATATACTCACGGGTGTTACGCGCCGGCTTCTAGGGCCGCACGACACACTACCGCGTGTCTTGATTTAATAGCTCAACAACGCCATTAATGTCAACCTGAATAGGATCAATATCTGCTGTCGGTGGCTCATTCATCAGTGGGGGTGTATCCATTGTGATTGGTGTAAACACTGAGGTGAAATAATGATTAAGGATCTTAGTCTTATCTAGACTGTCATTGTAGACAACTCCATCCACTTTCAAAGGTGCTACACCACAATGATCCTTTCTTTGGTTCTTTATATAAGACCACAGTTTCTTTGTAACAGAACCTTTCTCATCAATTAACCCTCCAATGTAGTTGTTATATGCTTTGCGGCATTCTCCTTGAACTTTTCTTTTAAAAGTTCGATAGACTTCCCAGTTATGCCTACTGTTAGAAAATTTGGCCAAGTTATAGAGGCATTGTTTCTTAGGTGATTGTCGCCTTATGTAAGCATTTATCCAAGGTTGTTTTGATCTATTAGAACGAAGTTTGGTGGGAACAAGACCTAAACAATTGAAACACATCATCTTAAACTCTTCCCACAAGGTGTCAACTGGAGTAGAAGGTGAGAACTTATTTAAAAAGGAACTAGTAAATTGGGTTATAATTTCATTAATAGAAGATGCATCTGCCTTGTGCCAAAGATATAATTTTCTCTCAGTGCACTGTTGTTGTTGTGAAAGTGTGATAGAGGAATCAATACAGACAGCTTCGTGGTCACTGATACCTGCTATGGAACTACATGAATGGATGAGCGATGGTCTATTAGTGATAAATACATCCAAGGTATTGTTTGCTCTGGTAGGAAAGTTCACTACTTGAGTGAAACCATATTCTTGTAAAAAATCAAAAACTGTATCACATAGAGCAAGGGGATATGCAGAGCCTTGTGTACAACTATTCTCCCAGTCAATATTGGACAAAATTAGGTCACCAGCCAGCCAGATGGGTATGTTAGGGTAAGTTGCTGTAATACTGGTAAATAGATCACACAGGTCTTTTACATTTTGAACCTCTTTGTTTGGGGGTCTGTAGAAGGAACATATTATTACGGATTGGTGACAGTTTAGAGTGACCCGACAGACTACACTTTCAGAGTTAGTGTCAAATGTTAATTCCTGACAGTTGATTGAGGTCCGGCATGCTAAAAGTACCCCACCATAGCCATCAGCTCTATCTCTTCTGAAAACATGATACCCATCAGGGAAGAATTCGCTATTGGAAATGTTTGGTGTTAGCCATGTTTCACATACTTCCACAATGTCAGGGTCACATTCATCTAGTAATGCAGCAAGGGAGGCCCGTTTCGATACAATACTTTGACTATTTAGAGAAATAAATTTGAGAGCATGAATAGAATTGGAATTCCGATTAGGGTTGAGGTTGTTTTGGGGAATTTGGCACAAATCAGACAACGTAGAGTTACTTATATTACAAACTGAAGGGTTATCAAGAATGCTGATTAGAGGTACTGGGGTTGCTAGGGACAGAGGATTGATGACGACGAATTATGGAAACAATAACACCATTGCGAATAACCAGATTCTGTTCCCCACTAGATCTCCTACGTTTTAATTCATCTACTAGTTTTCTATGTTTCTCTCGTTCCATTTTGGTTCTGTCTGGTGCTATATACACATTCTTGTGTTGGTCAAAATTGTGGAGCTTTCCGGATTGAAACAAGATTGAGCCTCTAGCAAGTACATCCTCATGAGATATTAGTAAAGGTCTTGGTTTGGACTCATTTCTGCGGCCAAGGCATGCTACTTTAGTTAGATTGACATCAAGATCAAAGACAGACTTGATTGGATCCTTAATCTCTGGTGTTTCAGACTTGGAGTCGGATGCCCCTCTAAAATTGTAAACTATCAGGTTCTTGCTTCTTCGCTCCCTGTCTGCCAGTTCATCTAGAACAGTCAATGTGGTTGCAGCAGAGGTCTGCTTTTCATTTGGTTGAGTGTGGGTGGTAGTTGATTCTGAAACAGAGTCAATCTCCATCTGGAGATTACTATTTCTGGAGAAGAGGCTTTCGATTTTAGAGGAGAGATCTTTAATTGACTGTGCTAAGGAATCGTATTTTGATACAAGTGAGTGTACTGACTTATCAGTCTTATTGTCTTCAATGAACTCTAGTGCTTCATCTAAATTTGGCACACAAGTAGTGCAGAAAAACACAAGGTTAATGCTGGGCTTACGTAGAATAGCACACTCTTCATCCTTCAGATTGGCACACTTACTGTGAACCCATAACTGGCACCACTAACACTGAATACTACATTCTTCCTCATCATTAATAATAATCTTACAATTAACACATGTATCACCTTCCTGATTATGCTTCTTTGATCGATTAGCTTCTGGTGAGATTGAACTAGCCAGCTCTTTTCGTTTTATAGGTCCTTTAGACATCTCATTCCAAATAGCACGCACCGGCTGTTTCAATAAAACACCAAGACAACAATTCAACGAAATTTAGGTTCAAACCTTCGAGGGTACCGTTAGTAGAACTAAACGCCACGGTACCACAGCTGAAAAGTTTCGCCGAAGTGAGTTGCTGAGGATGGGTCTAATTTCGCCACTCTTTGGGTCACGTGATTTTTTATTTATTTTTTTATTTACTCCATTGTAAAATTATATATATACCACACCTGTGGTTGAGATCAAAAGTGCCGCGCTGTGGTAAATAACTGATATACCATGGCAAACTGTGGTATATAACTGATATACCACGCTTTGTGGCTACGCTTACCTCTATAGTGTAACTTCACACATTCCGCGAAATCCTTGTCTAAACGGTAAACAAGTCTCTGATAACAAGCACCTAAATTAATCAACAATTATTCACCTCACGAACTGGAACAAGTTTCAATGAACTCTTGTCTCCTTCGTGGATAACTCACTAATCGCGACTATGTGGGCGTGGCACCGTTAAAAGTGTAAAACGTCTGATCCATCAAGAATTTCCATCTCCAGGTGGTGCTGTTTCACTATAACTTACTATCTTAAAATCGCTTTCATCTACTGGGGTGTAGAATATAACAGTAACACGATTACTCGGGATATGACTAAAATATACGCACTCTCACTCGATCGCTACGCGCTCTCGTAAATCGTGCGTATATTTTAGTCATATCCCTCATAAGCGTGTTATAACTATAAAAAAAAAAATATATATATATATATATATACACTGCAAGTTGTTTTGTAGGGAGTTCAGCTACAACAAGTCACTCTGTAGAGAATTCAGCTGTAAACAAGTCACTGAGTATAGACTGAGTTCAGCTACAAAGAAACTACCCAGTAGAGAGTTCATCTGTATACACAAGTTAGCTAACGTATTGAGATCAGCTACAAACAAGTTATTTTATACAATGTTCAACTACAAGTAAGTCACTCTGTAGAGAGTTCAGCTACAAAAAAAAACCACCATGTAGAGAATTCAGCTGTAAAACAAATCACCTGTAGAGAGTTGCTAGAAACAAGTCACCCTGTAGAGAGATCAGGTAGAAACAAGCCACCCTGTAGAGAGATCAGGTACAAAGAAACCATCCTGTAGAGAATTCAGCTACAAACAAGTTACCCTATAGAGAGATCAGTTAGAGATAAACCATTTTGTAGAGAGTTCAGCTAGAAACAAGTCACCCTGTAGAGACATCAGCTAAATACAAGTGATCAGTTTCACCCAGTATAAGTACTGGAAACAATTAGAGAATTCAGCTAGAAACAAGTCACCATGTAGAGAGATCAGCTACAAACAAATCACCCTGTAGAAATATCAGCTAGAAACAAGTCACCCTGTAGAGATATCAGCTAGAAACAAGTTAATAATCCTATAGAGAATTAGCAACAAACAAATCACCCTGTAGAAGTATGCTCTAGAAACAAATCACCATGTAGAGAGTGCAGCTTGAAACAAGTCACCCTGAAAAGAGCTCAGTTACAAACAATGATAATTTCAGCTACAGTTCAGTTGTGTAAAAAGTCACCTTATTCAGTGTTAAATATACAAATGTGACTGGATTTCATATAACAAGGCTTCCACACACACAAAATCAAACTTATGTTTTTATCAGAAATGGATTGCTGGTCTAATACACTATCATATTCCACACTGTACTTCCTTCAGCACTGGCAAGTCTGGTTTCTGTAGCAGCTTTCTTCCGATCCTGTCAAAGCCACGAGTGGGAGATTGGCACTATTAAATGGTCATGGCTTTGTGATAATGGTGTGTAGTGAGCTGGGAATTCACAGAGGGCTCACCAATAGTGTTCTCAGTCAATTTGGAGTGATTTGAGGGCCATGGAGGGCTATAGAGAGCCCAAACTTGGCCTCTGGATTCCAATCGTCTACTTACTTCATTTTATACCGCTATATTAAGCCCACCCACTACCCCCCACCCTCCCACCCTATTACTACCACCTGTGATATTATTACCCACTCGAAAAAAGCTGCCCAAAACAGAGCAAATTTTGGGTATCAGAAATGTATACACCCACACAGTGATAGCTAATAAATAGATGAATAATTGGTGCAAATTTTGTTTGCACAGCTGTAGGCACTGGGAAGGTATTACACCATGATTCCTTAAAATCGCCATATCTCCTAACGAAGCTTTGTGCATCGAAGCCTTGTTTTGTCAAATTCAGTCACAAATATTAAATCAGACAAAAAGTTATACATAGAATTGCTTCATTTGTTCCACAATTCCTGCATTAAAGAAAAAGAACAAGTTAAAAGGAAGCACCAAAGCCAGTTTATGTCCTGGCTTTGTGGCTTGCAATACAAAAAGAAGTGATATCTAAACCAAAACAGCCAAGCTGTAAAAAAGAGTGCGGCCCCCAAAAAGGCCAGGGTGAAAAAGATTTGAAATCCAAGGTGGCGGCCAAGAAATGGCTGTGATGGTAGGTTAATGGCAAAATTTTTAATTACGACAATTCAGGTGAACTTGGTGCCAAATCCTAGTGGAGGAGGCAACGCAAATTCACCTGAATTGTCATAATTAAAATTTTTGTCATTAATCTACCATCACAGCCATTTCTTTGGCCGCCACCTTGGATTTCACATCTATTTTCACCCAGGCCTTTTAGGGGGCCGCCCTTTTTTTTACAGCTTGGCTGTTTTGGTTTAGATAGATAAGTACACATACTTTTACGAAAACAATTTGTGACTGGATTTTAGAAAAACGATCCAAATCGCACATTAGAAGTTTCGAGATAAACGGTTTTAAAGAATTGAAGCCAGCATAACTCTCCAAGGATAGCAAGCACGCGTATGAAATTTACACAAAAGATGCATCAATCTGTTACCTTTCAAGCCACTTCCAGTACTTGTAGCTACTTGTACAGTTTCCCGCCAAATGAGATAGAAAATCTGAGCAGTTGGACAACCGAAGTAGTATCACGACTGCTCACAAAGGGGTGGAGGGTGGCGGGGAGGGCAAAAGATAGACCTCAAAATGGAGGCAGACCACGATTGGAGTCCAGACACAAGATTACAGGGCTGCGTTGGCTCCTTAGTGGCTGATATGTAGCAAAATCTACAGAGAACACGTCTGGCCAACATTATAAGGCTGTCCACCAGTAAACCACTGATTCTTGCCAAGCCAGGTCCTCCACAAGGCCTGGAACCGCCATTTGAGCACTCCACACCAGCCAGAAAAGACGTCTGTTAAAACCAGCCTCGTGTAGTTTGAGTAGTGCTGAGGGTCAAAACTTGTAGTACGATAGTGTAGCTATCCACTGGTGGGGTTACAGTAGTTTGATTTTGCCAGATGTGCGATTTGGTTCGGTTCTGTAAAATCTGGTCACATTTCAGTAAACCAGGCGTGCACCCACACCTGGCCAAAGGCCAGCCGTGGGCATGCACCTAATTTAAAAACTAAAAATTTGTAGCAGCTTTTTGGAAGTGTTTCAGGTTGTACTGAATGCACTTTTGGGCTTGGTTATACTTAACCAATACTGCCAAGATACCATGAAGGTATCGTGATGTTGGTATTAGGGAGATATATTTTTGGCTAGAAAAGCCCAAACCTACACAATCCCTAATATAGCACACTGTATGATACTATAAAATTGATATTTTTAGTAAGTTGATGTGTCGTGCAGCCCATGAAGCCGGCGCGCCACACCGTGAGTATATTTACAGGTAGAAAGTAAACACGATTTTCATACCTTTGTAGCTCCGTGATTCCTGATCTGATTGACACTACAGTTGCCACAGAACTGCCGGCTAGGTAGGGGAGTCCACATTCTAAATTTGAAGATAATCACTCCAGCCATTTCCGAGATACGAGGGCCTAAGTTTGGGTTTTTTTCTTCTACTCCTACCTTTCGCACATTTTGCAAAATCCACCATAAAACATGAATGCGTTCTCTAATCGGGCAGAAAGTTGGCACACTTAAAGGGCTCATTAGGGCAAATCTAAATACCATGTGTGGTAGGAATTCGATGAACATTCACGGCGTTATGATCGATTATTTGTGTAAATAAGGTAGAAGGTTTGCCACGCCCACATGGTAAACCGCTTGAAGGAATGAGCTGAAAATTGCTATGTAGATGGAGTAACTACCGTAGGAGTGCCTTTTTGTGGTTTCAAAGGAATCCAGTTAAAGGCCATCAAGATATGGCACAAAACCCAACCAGTGTCACAATTACGCGATCGATTTTTATGAATAAAGAACTATTAGTTTTCACGCCTACCAGGCAAACACTTAGAGTAGTGAGCTGAAAATAGGTGTGTGGCTGGAATAATTATCATAGAAAGTCCTTGCAGTAGTACAGAAGAATCGGATTACAAACCACTGAGTTATGATCCCAAAGCAACTACGTGTAGCATATGCGAGATTGAGATACTCTAATTTTATTTTATTTTATTAGTAGTATTTATACAGGGAAAACAGCATCAGCCGAAGAGGCTGTTTTTTTAGCTGTGCCCTGTGAAATTACATGCAAGCAAACTACACAAAATAGTACAGCACACAAAACAAAAATAAATTTACAAAGAACAAAATAATGATTTAAACTGTCTGACAGAGGTGGCATTGTACAACATAGCAGATAGACGGTTCCATATAAAGGTTCCCCGATACCGTAAAGAACTAAAGATCTCTTGCCATAGTTGGTTCTGATTCTAGGAACATACAATCGGTGGGGATTTCGTCCAGAACGACCAGTGACATCAGTAGCATACGAAAACAGTCCTTGCATATATGTAGGCGAAACATTGTGCAATATTGTGAAAACCTGAACAGCTGTATGAAAGGTTCTTTGTTCAACCAGAGTTATGCCTAGATCTGAGCTATGAAAAGGTGGCAAAGAAGACAAAAACTTGGAGTGAACTTTCTCCAATCTGCGAATACAGGAGGCATTTGATGGAGACCACACTGTATCACAATAGTCAAAAATGGATAATACAAATGCTTGATACAAAAGGTGAAGCACCCTAGGAGCAACAGGTCTTAGTCGATTAATCATATAAAGTTTTCTTCTAACTCTTTGAAGTACATAATTAATGTGAGAGTCCCAGGTAAGATAACGATCAAAGTACACTCCCAAATACCCTGCAACAGAAACTTGTTTTAGAGCTGAATTATCAAGGAACAAGTTAAGACTCTTTCCACTGATTCTCTGACAAGAACCAATTAACATACATAGTGGCTTAACAATGTTAAGCTTTAATTTATCAGCTACTAACCAAAAGGAGACATTCTGAATATCAGCCTGAAGTGTCCGCTCCACAGTTAAGAGGTCACTATGACTAAAATGAATTTCAGTGTCATCAGCAAACATGTTAACATCAGACAAAGATATAACATTAGGTAAATCGTTAACATAAATGGAAAAAAGTAAAGGTCCCAAAATAGAACCCTGTGGGATGCCAACCTTTATGCATCCACTTGATGACAATGAACCCTGAAAATTAACCTGTTGAGTCCTCCTACTTAAAAACTCGTTAGCCAGGAAAGAGCATCACCATTGACACCATAATAGGGTAATTTCTGCAGTGATCAACACAGTCAAAAGCTTTAGCTAGATCCAAAAACAGTCACCATAATAGAACATTCAGCTACGTTTATAACTTACTCCATTATAGAATTATATGACATTGCAAGTTATTCTGTAGGAGTTCAGCTACAAATAGTTAATCTTATAGACAATTCAACTAAAAGCAAGTAACCCTGTAGAGAGTTCAGCTACAAATATGTCGCTGTAGAGATTCAGAACATTATAAGTCACGCTGAAGAGAATTCAGCTATAAACAAGTCACCTTGTAGAGAGTTCAGCTACAACAAGTCACTTTGTAGAGAATTCAGCTACAAACAAGTCACTGCATAAATGGTTCAGCTACAAAAAAGCTACCCAGTAGAGAGTTCAGCTGCAAACAAGTCACTCCGTTGTACAAACAAGTCACCGTGTAGCAAGAGAGTTCAGCAACCAATCAAAAAAACCACTCTGTAAAGAGTTCAGCTATACAAACATGTTATAACTCTATAGAGAAAGTTATAACTCTATAGAGAGATCAGCTAGAAACAATTAGTCATCCAGTAGAGAGATCAGCTACAAGACATCACTTTATAGAGAGTTTAGTTACAAAGAAACCACCATGTAGAGAGTTCAGCTGCAAAAATATCACCCTGTAGAGAGTGCAGCTATGAACGGATCACCCTGTAGAGAGTTCAGCTAGAAAAACTAATTCTGTAGAGAGATCAGTTAGAAGGATCACCTAGTAGAGAGTTCAACTACAAACAAATCACCCTGCAGATAGTTCAGTTACAAACAAGTCACCCTATAGAGAGATCAGCTAGAAGAAGTTACCTTGTACACACAAAGAAACCATCATATAAAGAGTTCAGCTGCAAACAAATCACCCTGTAGAAAGTTCAGCTACGAACAGATCACCCTGTAGAGAGATCAGCTAGAAGAAATCACCTTGTAGAGAGTTCAGCTACAAAGAAACTACCGTGTAGAGAGTTCAGCTGCAAACAAATCATCTGTAGAGAGTTCAGCCAACAACAAGTTCACTCTGTAGAGAGATCAGCTAGAAACAAGTCACCCTGTAGAGAGATCAGCTACAAAGAAACTATCCTGTAGAGAGTTCAGCTATAATCAAGTTACACCATAGAGAGATCAGCTAGAAACAAATCATCTTGTAGAGAGTTCAGTTGCAAACAAATCACCCTGTAGAGAATTCAGCCACCCTGTAGAGAGTTCAGCTTGAACAAATCACCTTGTAGAGAGTTCAGCTACAAAGAAATCACCATGTAGAGAGTTCAGCTGCAAACAAATCACCCTGTAGAGAGTTCAGCTAGAAACAAATCACCCTGAAAAGAGTTCAGCTACAAACAATAAGAGTTTTAGCTATAGTTCAGTTATGTAAGAAGTAACCTTATTAACTACAGTATGTGATAATCATCATTCAATGTTAAATATACAAATATTTCATCAGACAAAAGCTATACACACAATTACTTTCTTTCTTCCACAATTCCTTACAAGTTAAAAAGAAGCATCAAAGCCATATGGCCAGCTCTGTGGTTTGCAATGCAAAAAGAAGTGATATCTAAACCAAAACAGCCAAGCTGTAAAAAAAAGAGTGTGGCCCCTAAGGTGAAAAAATATGTTATATTCAAGGTGGTGGCCAAGAAATGGCTGTGATGGTAGGTTAATGGCAAAAATTTTAATTACAACAATTCAGGTGAATTTGGTGCCGAATCCTAGGGGAGGAGGCAACACAAATTCACCTGAATTGTTGTAATTAAACATTTTGCCATTAACCTACCATCACAGCCATTTCTTGGCCGCCACCTTGGATTTCACATCTTTTTTACACCTTGGGGACCGCACTCTTTTTTTTACAGCTTGGCTGTTTTGGTTTAGATACACGGAAACAAGGACAATTTTATGCATAAACTTGCACTACAGAGTAACTGATCTGCAGTGCACAGGTTAGTACATGACCAGCTGACAAAGTCAGTCCAATCCAGGAGGTCTTAGGATATGTCACCTATCAATATTAATAATAGTCTAGTCTCTTATGGTTTTTACTGTGATTTACTGGACCAAAGCGCTAAATTTGGTACAGTGACTTCTTAGGGTATACAGAGTGATTTCAGAAGGGGTGCCACCATGAACTTGCCCTGCACCCCTTCGTACGAAAACTATGTTGGACAATCCGCGAAATTAAAACCTATATATTAACCCTATTGAACAAGTTGTCTTTTCCTTAACATATTCCAAATTTTAATAATTTCTTTTTGTGAGTGAGCAGTCCATAATATCTCATAATCAATTTCATTGAAATATTATGGCTCAGTATAAAGATACATAGTTTAAACAAAACTATACATTCAGCGAAAATTAAAATCGCTAAATTTTGAACATGGTTATTCATGAAGAACTTTCAAATTTATTAGCTTGTTACTTATTTCCATTGAAAGCCATGTACACGTTTCCACTACAATGACTAAGTTCTACACACAGAGCACCACCTGTTTACTGGATACTTCACCTACTGGAGCTGGGTTCCATGCAGAATTATACTCATTCCTACTTCCTAGTAAAATAGGATTCTAATATCTTTTTGTGCACTTTTGGAAAAAGATATGAAACTTACCACATAGTTTGTTTCTTTAAAAGCTAGCTCTTTTTTGTTTTGTTTTTTTAAACAGAAAGCCACACCACCTCTAATTTTACCTTTGGTGACCTCACATCCAATTTAATGCCTAAAATTGGTCAGATTTTCACCCATACACAATTCAGTATACACTAACTTACTGTAGTTTCAACTTAAAACTTTTGCTCTAAAGAGAACATCAAAGAAAGTCCATAGTTTGCACTAAGTTATTAGAGCAAAAGTAGCCCTATTTCCACCCACCCATCAAGACACACGGTAGTGTGTTGTGTGGCCCAAGAAGCCGACGCGCAACTCCTGGGAGTATATTGACAGGAAGAAAGAAAACGCAATTTTCGCACCTCCATAGCTGTGTGCTGCCTTGATAAAACAAGACGAATTTTGCTGTGGACACTTCCTCTATCTTCAGTACTCTACATTCTAAAGTTGAGCAAAATCGCTTCAAGCGTTCCCGAGATATGCGACTTCAAAAATTGGCTTAGTTTCTTCATTTTCTTCTTATTTTTCTTCCCCTTTTCGCACACTTACAAAAATTGCTATAAAACGCGAATGCCATATCCGATTACCTTGAAATTTGACACACAGAAGGGGAGTATAAAGGCACATCTAGGTACCAATTTTGGCAGGAATAAGACAAACAGGCAAAGAGTTATGAGCAATTATTCACGAAAAATAACACCAATATGTTGTCACGCCTACAGGGTAAACAGCGTATGGGAAGAAGCTGAAAATCGGTGGGGTAATAGGTTACCTATTGAACCTCAAACATTTTGTGGTTTGAAAGAAATCAAGCTAAAAACCAAGAAGATAGAACCAAAACAACAGTGTGTAACAATTATGCAATCGAGATCAGCTAATAAAAAACGACTGCTTGCAACGCCTACCAGATAAACCGCTTGGGGTAATGCTTTGAAAATCGCTGTATAGATGGAGTAATCATCTTAGAAAGGCTCTGCAATGGTGTAGAAGAATCAGATGTAAAGCCATGGAGTTATAACACGAAATCCAACTTGTTACATGTAGCAAGTGCGAGATCAAGATACTCTAATAGAGCAGTCATCCTAATAGAGCAGTCACCCTGAAGAGATTTCAAGAGATCAACTAGAAACAAGTAACCTGTATAGAGATCTGCTACAAAGAAACCACCATGTAGAGAGTTCAGTTACAAACAAATAACCCTGTAGAGAGATCAGCTAGAAGAAGTTACCTTGCAGAGAGTTCAGCTACAAACAAATCGCCCTGTAGAGAGATCAGCTAGAAGAAGTTACCTTGCAGAGAGTTCAGCTACAAAGAAACCATCATGTAGAGAGTTCAGCTGCAATCAAACCACATGTAGAGAGTTCAGCTACAAACAAATGTCCCTGTAGAGAGATCAGCTAGAAGATGTTACCTTGTAGAGAGTTCAACTACAAACAAATCACCCTGTAGAAAGATCAACTAGAAGAAGTCACCTTGTAGAGAGTTCAGCTACAAACAAACCACCATGTAGAGAGATCAGCTAGAAGAAATTACCTTGTAGAGAGTTCAGCTACAAAGAAACCATCATGTAGAGAGTTCAGCTGCAAAGAAATCACCCTGTAGAAAATTCAGCCACAAACAAATTGCCCTGTAGAAAGATTAGTTAGAAGAAGTTACCTTGTAGATAGTTCAGCTACAAAGAAACCATTCTGTAAAGAGCTCAGCTGCAAACAAATCACTTGTTCAGAATACAAATCCGGTCACATATATTAAATCCGAATAAGAAAACTTGTACTACAAGTTTCGCATTATTTTTAAGATATGTTAGTCACATCATGCAAATGTTTTGGTTTCAAACCTGCATGCACCATGACTGGTAGCAATAGGGTATATGAGCAATGTACCAATTTACATGCACCTAGTTGGGTCTGTAGAATATACATACGTTTTCTTCCATACACACTGGATTATAACTTATATACATAGTTATCACCCATCATGCATAATTGTATTACAAAGCAGTAAGACAATACCCTGTAAACATGTACTTAAAAATGGCATTGAGAAAAAGATCATGCTATGCTGTGATACCATAAAAATTGTAGACGCTCAGAGAATTTGCCTTTGTTGAACAACTGCAGTGAAACCTCTATAATTCCGATGTGGGGCAGAAAAATTGTGTGAGGATGTCAATTTATCAATGTAATATAACACATACAAAATTTTCTTGGTGCAGCAAATTACAGATTGTCATTCTGTAATAGAGCTAGACATGTAGGATTCAAGAGATTTCATTGTGGTAGTTTCGATAATAAACATAAGGAAAAAGATCTTTAGTTTCACTAAATAATTGCATTTCTATAAAGTGGTGTGACATATATTTTCCAGTGATATGTGTATAATATTGTCTGAACCTATGTTTGTAAGTACATGTAAACATTTGCAAATCAGACATTCTACAATTGCAAGCTACATTAAATCTAGAGAATTGTATTTCTTGAACATAAGAGTGCTAATAGAAGACTGGCTAATAAATAAACTGTATGTACACATTCAGCTTATTAATAGATTACTATGATCAGCAACTGTACATAATTAATAAACAGCATAAACAGATAAGTTGGTAAAAGATTAAAGCCAAAGATTTTTCCGATCATTGCTTTCTGAAACCTTATAAATTTTATAATGTTGATCCCCCAAGTAGATACAATATCCAGTAAACAAATGTATAGCGATTGGTCAAAGTAGTGGAACTATAGACATGGTTTTTGACCGAAAATTCTCAAAATTAGCTATATTTAAATTTTAGCTATTTTAATTTTCACTAAACTTAATTTTTTTTGTGTAAGTCTTGTATCTTTATAAAGAGCCATGATATTTCAATGAAACTATACTGGGATGTCTGGACTGCTCACTCAAAAATAGGAATTATTAAACTTAGAGATGTGTTTAGCAAAACATACGTTATTCAATATAGTAAATATGATGGGTTTTAATTTCGCAGATTGTTGAAAATAGCTGTTGTACAAAGGGGTGCAGGGTAAGTTCATGGTGGCACCCCTTCTAAAATCACTTTGTACATCCTAAGGAATAACTGCACCAAGTTTTGAGCTTTGGTCCAGTAAATCACAATATTGCCTAAAATTTGACATAAGAGACTGGACTATAAGCCAAATCCAGTTCTACACCACAGACAAGTACATAAAAATAATGATTTTAATCTTCTTCACAGATTGGTACTTTGCTTTATGCTTTTGAATACTTTGACTGCTTAATTAGAGTAACTTAGTGATTCTTGATGTTGCATATGAACATGGTCACCAAAGTGCTTTGCAGGGGCTCCACTAAAGAGTGATAGAGTGATACAGCACTGCTTTGATGTGGTAAAAAGAACATATATAATTTACAAATTGACCTTGATGTTAGTAGCAAACTGACAGTATTACCGCTCTACTTTATTTTTCTGGGGAAAGCTCTGCTTTGGTAGGGCCCAGGCTCACTCACCACTACATAGATTTCTGTAGCAAAATGCATCACTAGTTTAATGAAGTTTAAGACCTTAAACTAAGTTAGTGTGGGTAGGGCTGCAGTTAAACAGTAATCTATCAGTTGAGTGAGCCAGTGTCGCTAATTGAAATTATATCACGTGCACACATGTGTGCGCTTATTGGATTTATATGTGTGATAAGTACACCATGTGTCATAGCAGTGGCGTGGAGTGAAGACAGCTTGTAATCTCGCTTATTATACGTGTTACAAGTGGCACCACGTCGAGCTTGCACCACGTGTCATAGCAGTGGCGTGGAGCGAAGAAGGCAGCCAGGAAGAGCCAGTCGGAGAATGCGCCAACGTACTTCGAATCCGGTGAACCCATTCCATGTAACTACATCTGTTTTATGATAGTGTGAATACATACCCATATGCGAGTGCTCATGGGACAATGATTGGTACATTGGTAAGCCTCTAAAACGCTGGGTAAATCGGTAGTACAATAAGGTAAAAAAGCCACCGTTCAGCCCCCCCTCCCTCTCCCCCTCAGGCTAGCTAAAACACTGGAAAACAACAGATTTCCCTTGTGCAGCTATAGTTTAAAAGTGCTACGAGAAGCCATAAAAATATGCGCCTGGTTGCTTTAGTATTCAGGACTTACCATCAGCACATCAAACATGTGCAGCCTTGGTCAGTCTTGAGAAGAGCTATGGGAGGAACAAGTGAACACAACGCAAAATCACTAGCCATGTTTTAACCAATTATTACAGCTATCTGAACTAACGTCAGCAGGGGATCTAATGAAATATTTGCGGGGACTTTGTTGTCTATGGTGTTAATACAGGCCGCATCCTCATAGGCAACCAACCATAGCTAAAGCCAGTGGGATAAAATTTTTTTAGGTTGTCCTAGGTGCGATATAAATCAACAACCCATTTAGCTCCTTCAAACTGCATGGCTACGTCTAGGGTTGCTATTATTATCAGTCCAACTGTTTTGTGTATCAGTTTTTTTTTCCTGTGTTCTCTTACTATGCCGATTTGATTCAACATTGTCAAACTTGTTGTTTAGTGGCACTTTGCGCTATGGGTGCTATCATGTGATGCCAGTGGCTAATAAAAAGGAGGTGGATATCATCTTATTCTTCAGGTTGCTTGCTAAATCAGGACACAATCACATTTAAATATCACATGGTGATATAAAATCAATTTTCTGATGGTAACTTTATCTTACACTACATTAAGTTAGGCTAACTATCTATCACATTTCTGTTGTGAATTTTTTGCAAGCAACTAACAAAACAACAGCAATAAAAATCTGTACCAAAAAGATATACTTCTAACTATTAAGCAGATTTCTTCTGCTCAGGGTGCTGTCTGGAATGTGCTGAGTGTATAGGGAAGCACAATAATACAATTGTGCAATCAAGGAATGTGTTGATTGTGAGCATACCATAATGATATGTGTGGGGAATGTGCCGAGTGTATGTGTGTATTTGGTGGTCGCCAAGCATGCATAAGATACTGTCTGTTTGTTGAAGAATCTGGGAAAGCGCTGGTATAGTGTTCTCTACTAATTTGTTGCTGCAAATGTTGAGGTAGCTCAATAGTATGAAAACCGGCTACTGTTACTGTCTACTCAGTTCTTAATATGTAATGTCTTTTATATGATTTGACAGACCAACATGTGGTGTGGTCAGCCATTGATACATGAGAGTGAGCAGTTTACATATTTAGAGTTTATTGGGAGCTTATTTGGTAGGTCATAATATCAAAGTTCTTCAATCCGGTTATAGTCATTGTGACCGGTTGGAAATCCCAGCATGCTAACCATATTACTATACCTTATCTTGTCTAGACATATACCACTCTCCTAATTGCAGAAGTATTGATAACCAAGAAATGCATGTTAGTATGTTGCCTAAAGAATGCCAGTACCGTTCTTATTGAGTGCTATGTGGCTTAGTGGGAGAGCATTTTGGTTGATAATTTCCATGTGACTGGTCAGAAATGACAGTATGGCAGGTTGCTATTTTTGATCTCTGCTACACAAACACATTACTATACCCTATTTTGTCTAGGCAGTCTGGTGCATATACCAATTTCCAAATTTCCCAATGTCAGAAGTACCCATAACTAAAAAATGCATGTTAGTATGCTGACTTAATAATGCAAGTTCTGTTGTTATTTTGCTAGTGGCACAGCGAAACTCACTAATAGTTACGAGTTGACGCGATTTCCGTACTTGAAACCTGCCATTTCTCGAGACAAGCTAGACGTACGGATACGAAATAAATTTCGTGATACATTGGATACGCCAATCGTATAAGAATCCGTAACTATTACAGTTTGACACGATAATAAAATGGCCGGGACGACTTTGTCTTCACAAAGCCTAGGAGTCAAGCGAAATAGAAAGCGACAGTTTTGTGATCACTGCCACAAAGAAGTGTCCAAGTCTACGTATTATCGGCACAAGTTAATGCATACAGAAGACTCGGATCTCGAGGAGGACGCAAGTAGGGAACTTCTGGAATTCCCAGAAAATGGAAACGAAGAGGACTTTGTTGAGATATCTAACGTGAGTTATGTGTGAGCGTGAAATTGGTTGTAGAAAGAAAATTGGAGAGGGATGACACGAAATAAGCGCCATCAAAGAAAATTTATACAACTTGAGTTGTTTGAACCGCTAAAACAGCCAGCTGTACAGTCCAACCAGCTTGGCAACTGGCTAGTCCTAGAGAGTGGAATCAGAAATCCCAGTGGTCAATTCTTCGAGCATTTTGATTAATTAACACAATGATCCATTACAATACTCGAGGTAAGAAGTCAGCACACATAATTTCTACATATCACTACTTCATAAACAGGTATGGATGCCAACCATGGCACACCTCAGGGTTCAGGTCGGACCATTCAATCACGAACTCCACAAGGCCGAGGTAAGAAGTCAGCACACGTAATTTCTACATATCACTACTTCATATACAGGTATGGATGCCAACCGTGGCACACCTCAGGGTTCAGGTCGGACCATTCAATCACAGACTCCACAAGGCCGAGGTAAGAAGTCAGCACACATGATTTCTACATATCACTACTTCATGTACAGGTATGGATGCCAACCGTGGCACACCTCAGGATCCAGGTCGGACCATTCAATCACGGACTCCACAAGGCCGAGGTAAGCAGTCAGCACACATAATTTCTGCATAATATTATCACTACTTAATATACAGGTATGGATGCCAACCGTGGCACACCTCAGGATCCAGGTCGGACCAGTCAATCACGGACTCCACAAGGCCGAGGTAAGAAGTCAGCACACATGATTTCTACACAATATTATCACTACTTATATCTAGGTATGGATGCCAACCGTGGCACACCTCAGGGACCAGATCACAGCTTTCAATCACAGACTCCACAAGGCCGAGGTAAGAAGTCAGCACATGTAATTTCTACATATCACTACTTTATATACAGGTATGGATGCCAACTGTGGCACACCTCAGGATCCAGGTCAGACCATTCAATTACGGACTCCACAAAGCCGAGGTAAGAAAATCACGGACTCCACAAGGCCGAGGTAAGAAGTCAGCACACATAATTTCTACACAATATTATCACTACTTATATCTAGGTATGGATGCCAACCATGGCACACCTCAGGGACCAGATCACAGCTTTCAATCACAGACTCTACAAGGCCGAGGCGAGAAGTCACAGACATAATTTCTGCATATCACTACTTCTCCAATAGATATGAATGCCAACCGTGGCACACCTCGAAGATTAGAGCAACGAATTACTTCAAGGACTCGAGGTGAGAAGGCAACAGGCCAAATTTATTCTGTGTGTTACTTGGATACCACTAGGTGTGGATAATAGGAACAGTCATTTGGTTGGATTCTATGCGAGATCTAGACAAGAGCAGCATAGTGAACCTGTGACCTCAGCAATTGAGGGGAAACTTGACCAGATGGCTGCTATGATGCAAAGTCAGCAGGAAGCACTATCAAAGTTTGCCATGGACAATCAGGCATTGAGGATGACCGTAGAAGCCTTAAAAGAAGAAGTTGGGTAAGTTGGGTCAATGAGAGAAGAGATAGCAAACTTACAGTCTGCCGGTCAGGAAGGTACCACACCAGACGAAGCACTTGCTAGTTCTAATGATGAACGTCTCGATACCAATTTGAGTGTAAGTACTACAGTATTTATTAACAGTTAATATTAGAGAAGCTTTTATGTAAGTGCTTAAGTATTAGTTGCTGCATCTTACTTGATTGCATCGCCATGTGCTGGTGGATTAATAAACTTTCATTTGTTTATTTACCTTGTGTTGGATTGATACTTCTGCAACCGTTATCATGGCTAACTGATCATATTTGTAGGGAGATGTTAAGAAGCTATATGAAGAATTCGATGCTGATTTTGATTTAGAAGAAAGGTACAAAATAGCAAATGACAACAAAATTAATATTGATGTAATTAAACCAGGCGCACGCCCACAGCCGGCCCAAAGCCGCCTGTGGGCGCGCGCCTGGTTTACTGAACTTGTCTCCCGAAAAACGTGTGTGTGTGTACCTATGTACCTATGTATGTTTGTCTGTACGCACCCACGTGAGCAAACCATTAGCTCAGTTGCAAAAACAGCTTATCCACAACAAGTTAAGGCTAAACAAAGCCTTTAGTGTACCACCGCACTGGTGAGCTTTGGCTTGAAGGTGGTTTCTTTTCCGAGGTTTAAAACCGGCGCAGCGACTCTCCACAGGCTTCGAGATTGGCTTTCCTAGTGGGCTGTTCAGGTGTTCTACAACTGAAAAACGCCGTAGTAGGCCTCGTAGGCTCTCAGTAGATGCATATCTCGCCGTTCTAAAAGTGGGCGTGACCCATACTTAACAAACGAAAATGAAGAGCAGCCCGGAGGCTTTGCTGCGAGAATTTTCAAAGAATAATATGATAGATAGACTATAAAACAGTTGAGAAGATACTTTTGTGCGTAATGTGTCGTTTAGAGTGGTTTATTACAATTATGCTTCCTTAGCAACACTTAGAAACATATTTCGGGAAATACTTGTATTTCATGAATTACGAAATACTAAATTACAAAGAAGTGCATGCATAACTGTGTCTTAGTTCTGTCTTTTACAGCATGTAAAATTAACTTTGTATAATAGTATAGCATTGGTGAATGGTGATTAAGTTCAAGTAGAGCAACACAGTGGCGCCTGGTTTTTAGAAGTAGCACAACATCAACTTGTTCACCTAGTCATAAGGTTTAATTCTTCATTGGATAAATACCTCTCAGCAATGATGATATAATAATCACCTTGGCTCTGCCTCGGTGATCATCACATCATTCTTTTGGGATTGTTTATCTACTGAAGAATGCTATCACTGAAAGTCTTACCTATACTATAGCAAGCTGGGAGTACTTAAACAACACATGACACTGAACAGGCTTGCATTACACCTTTGTTGTTATGTTACCAACTGCACCATAATAATGCATAATCACCAAGTATAACAATACTTGTAAGTCTAGCTAGCTACGGTCTATTGATACTGATATGTTCAGCTTCTACTGATATGTTCAGCTTCAGTCATAATGTTGACAAGCAAACTTACAAAGCAGAGGAGCTTGGAAGTGATTAAGGTGGTGATAAAGTAATGACACCCACTAGAAGCCATAGCAAATACTTATGACATAACATGACTTATTCTAAACAAAATTTTTTTAGGAGCTAGTTATAATTACACTAGCAAAGCAAATATTACACTAGCAAAGTAAATATTACACTAGCAAAGCAAATATTACACTAGCAAAGCAAATATTACACTAGCAAAGCAAATATTACACTAGCAAAGTAAATATTACACTAGCAAAGCAAATATTACACTAGCAAAGCAAATCCCATCCAAAAACAGCTTATAGCTGTAAAAAAAGTGCGCGTCCAAGTAAAGCAGAGTTAACTGCGACAAAAAGTAATGATATCATAATGCGGCCATGTGCGAGGTGTGCAAGTTGTAAAATTAATATTAGCTAATCAGATAATACAATGTTATTGTTAAAGTGTTAATGAGAACTATGTGATGCTGCTAGTTTTTAAGTGTGTGAGCATCTTCATAAATGCCACATAAATTTAATTCTCAATAAAGCAATGTGTATAGATTCTCTGATAGTAATAAATAGTTTGAGTTTGGCCACCTTTTCTTTGTTCGTAGCATTGCTGTATACAGGAAAGGCGGCCAAACTCAAACTATTTATTACTATCAGAGAATCTATACACATTGCTTTATTGAGAATTAAATTTATGTGGCATTTATGAAGATGCTCACACACTTAAAACTAGCAGCATCACATAGTTCTCATTAACACTTTAACAATAACATTGTATTATCTGATTAGCTAATATTAATTTTACAACTTGCACACCTCGCACATGGCCGCATTATGATATCATTACTTTTTGTCGCAGTTAACTCTGCTTTACTTGGACGCGCACTTTTTTTACAGCTATAAGCTGTTTTTGGATGGGATTTCAATACTTTTTGTTAGAATAAGCAATGCACTGTTGATAACAGTAGGTGAGTTTCCATGGTTTTGACAGAAACCCCAGATTACAGTGACAGAATATTCAAATATAACTGTAATTTTAGTGGTCAGGGCCAACCACATGGAGGGGGGGAGTGGGGTATTTTCCCCCTGCCCCAGCCCGATAGAGGCCCCTTGAATACCTGTTTAAAGAAAGATCGATATGCAGTAATAGAGCAGTCAGGATCTAGACCCTTCCTTGCCCCTGGGCCCCCTAATTTCTCTGGGTGGCCCTGTTAGTGGCATGCAACTGCAGTCAATTAACACCCATTTTAACTAGTAAACCCTTAATAACACTTTGCCTTTCATCTTGTACTGCATTGAAACAATCAAGATACTCTATTAGAGCAGTCACAAAACAGCTGTAACACAGCAATCAATATTTAGCATAGTTACAACTTCTGCTTAGCATCGGATTGTGTAGTTTAAATTACTAGCTACTTACAGACTTTACAATATAAAAATATGGCACTTGTAGAAATGTGACTGTTCTATTAGAGTATCTCGATCTACTTCAAGCATTGACTAATTCAAGTGAAGAAGCTACGTCCCTGCCAAGAGATCTTGTGAAATGAAACGAGAATAGTAAAGAAAAAGCAAGTATGTACAGAGACAATAGAGGGGCGCGTAATTATGTCGTGTTGTAAATAAACGCCTTTAAAATTTATATTACTACTAAATAAACGCACCAGAATAGGCTTGTGTGGCTGTTGTCTCCAAGGTTGTCTCATTACTTGTCTTTTCGTGTTGAAGGGATTTAGTCGCAATTGGTGAGTTTAACTATACATGTATTTGTGTTGTAAAACTTAATTGTAAAAAGGTGATTAGCACATATCATGATAAACATGTATTTGTCACAGTAGAGTCTCTCATGATTATTAGACATTGGACCAGGGTAAAAAATTTTCTGCTATATTTAGAGGTTGTAGCGTTTGTATATCTTAGTATCTTAATAAATAATCCCCCATGATCACTAATCACTAATAGTACAGTGAAAACTGGTCATTATTCAGGCCGTAGGGACAAAATTTTCTAACCTTGCCTTTTAAAGAGGTGGCGGCCTTAAAAAAAGGTAAGAAGCATGCTGTTCTAACTGGCTATAGAGATGGATTTAGTGTATGACAGCGTATGAGACAGTGAGTGCTGGCAGCAAGGGGGCAGCCAATCTGTTAGAGCACCAAAAGCACTGCTTCAGACATAGGCAGTTGACTGTCAGCCCCAAGTGTAAAAAGTTTCACTATTGGTCCTTTTAAGCTCCTGATGAAGAAAGTGATGAAGTCATTATCCATAGGATATATTTTTCAGAGTATCCATTTCAGTTCTACAATATAGTAGCCAAGCATAAGATGAACATAACACAGCATTCCAGTAGTTTAGTGGTGACCACAACACTGCCTGAGTTAAACTGTGGTGAGATTTGAGACTACCAGAAGCCCTGGAATGTCTTCAACACATGAAATACCAAATATCTAATGCCTGGCTTTCATCCACAGTGGACCCGTCTTGGTGGCCACTTGTACAGAAGGGAAACAGCTGCCACACAGTCTTGCGAGCGAAACAGCTAGTTGCCATACCACTTAATTATCAATTTGTAAAATCTTTAGCAAAATTGTGTGTGCGAGCAAGTGCGATGTGGCAGTGCCGTGTATATGGTTGCTGCCTAGCAGTGACACATCACGAGTATTGAAGTCACAATGCGTTACTGTATCATTCATCTAAATACAATCTCTGAATGTGTCATTTTGTGTAGAGAGCAATCTTCCACAAGAAGTTATCTGCAAGTTTCAGTGTATATTGTTAACCATTAATATTGTTCACAATATTGTGAACTATATGTACAGTGAAACCTCACTTAGTGGCCACCTCTTTAATAAGACCACCTCATTATATTGGCCACCTCTAGTAGGTCCCAAATATAGCTAAGCATTACTTATGACCTCATTAATAAGGCCACCTTGTTATTCAGGCCAAATTTTTTGGTCCCACAGCCTGCCATATTAATGAGGTTTCATTGTACTTATGTGAATTTTTATTTTTCGTAACTTTTCTTCAGGTTTACTGATGGGCACTATGAAGCATTGTTGACTGGTACGTGTATAATGTGGTGACTTGAAATGCTAAAACAGTACGTAGCATGTCTTGTATGTACATGTAATGTGTTGTAATGTGTCCACACATCCACACATCCACACATCTTAGAAATAAATATAAGTGTATTCTCTATAAATAGTCAGTTCCATTGTGCCACTGGGTCATAAGTTGGTTGAGTATGGATCATCCAGGGCACTTGAGTTACATTTTGTCCTGGCCAAGTGGATCTCATCCACTGACAGAATATACAGGATCAGATCACGTGTATAAATTACGGTGGAACTTGTTTATTGCCACCTTCACTCATTCAGCAGGTAACAGTGTATAAATTCTCAATTGGAATTGGCTTTTCAAGAGTGGTTGTCTTTCTATACTAGTGGCCATTACGATAGGTTGTACTGATAGAGTGTACATACTAGAGATGCAACAATATCCTCCACTTAGTGTCGTTTGATAGTGATGCAATGGAGACTATGTATTATTGCATTTAAATACTATACTATTATATTGCAACTCTAGCACGTATTTATAACAGGAATGTTTGTTAACTGTTTAGACATACTGGAGCCACACCCACTCATCTGGATTCTACAAATGGAGTCATACCAACTTGTTGTCATCATACTTACTCGTTACTCCCATTGTGTTTGGATGAATATACATGCCGTCATGTGAGACTTGCTACCATGGCGGGCCACTGGAAAACATTTGCATAGCAGTTATATTACAGTCATTATTGTACAATTCTTACATTGTTGTTGTGAAAAGTTTATGGTATTCATGTGTCTCCTCTGTATGTTGTAATTATATGTGTAATTTTGTGTGGGGGTGTTATAAAATGCAATAATGCATGGTGACAATTGTATTAGGCGATTTTGCACACTTCCTTTTAAGCTAGCTACATGTGCTAATTACTCACAGCTTGTGTCAACAACTGGTAACCGCAGTTGTACTCTTGTGTCATTCTTTAAGCCGCGCCCTTAGAAGACAAATTATGTGGGGGCAACTAATTTCAAAACGAAGGATGGTATGCACCATAGATTATATCTATGGACTATAATGTATGGCAGCACACTTCTCGGTGGCTATATGTACTGATTAACTACATAGAGCGCCAGTTCATCAATACCCAGTGACCGCAGTTGTGCTCTGCTTCATTCTTTAAATTCCGAGTAAAATTCTTAGAGAGCAAATGACGTGGGGGCGACTAAATTCAAATTTCAAACTAGCCATTCTCGAAAACAAATGTTTCAATCTGAACGAAACTTTCAGAACAGTTTAAAGACACATTGCCCTACATGCCAAGCGAGTATTGCAGAAAACAACAATCTGGGATTTGTATTTAGCCTCTAGGTCGACTGAGGACGACTGAAACTTCATTTGGTGCTGAAATCACGACTGTAGGGTAATCATGTATGGTGAAATCGATGATGTGAATCTTGAGGTGATTGAGTGAATACTGAAGCGATAACAGGGCGATCAATGTTTGGAATGCACAAAGGAACGCAAGGCATACACATGCGGTTGCGTCTAACCGCATGCGATAATAAAAAATAAAAAAATAAAAAATTAAACTTCCCCTTTGATGTCGGCAACCTCGATCACAAAACAATCGGCATGGATTTGCTTCACTGCTTGTGTGGTAGTTACTAGTGACACGATGAGTTCAACTCCAGAGTTTCATAGGGATAGCGTAAGTGACGGGTGGATTACAGGAAGGCCGAATTTGACAACGTTCGTTCTTGTAAAATCCTCACGTAGTGGTCGCGCCATTTATTGTCTGCGGAGCGCGTTTCTACTTTACTGGCCGCGCGACTCACTACCGTGAGTCTTGATATTACACTAGCAAAGCAAATATTACACTAGCAAAGCAAATATTAGACTAGCAAAGCAAATATTACAATAGCAAAGCAAATATTACACTAGCAAAGCAAATATTACACTACAAAGTAAATATTAGACTAGCAAAGTAAATATTACACTAGCAAAGTGTAAACCTACCACAAGTAACAAGTAAGTTGTTAGCATCAGCTGCCATTACATGGTTCAGGTGGACTGAAACAAATTCAACTCTCCTTGACAAAGCCAATTACAACAGGTGTAGAAACAAGCTCCACTAATAATTATTTGTCAACAGCAGGTCTTACATGCAGTGTTACAAACATCCTTTTCTTTGTAAATAAGGATTGAATCAACATCCCTTTCTTTGTAAATACGGATTGAATCACCACGAAACTTCGTAGAAATAGTAAGTAATACTGTCTGAATAATTCTACGTTCCCATATATCTAATATCCATTGTATGGCTTTGTTCGCTTAATGCAAATGGTAGGACAAGGCCTTCCTTTGCTTTGAAATGGCATATACTTCGACTTGTAGCTTGCTTCCACTTATTGATACGTAGAATGATTCTCGTAATAGTATGTTTTCATCGTGTGAAGTATCGGAGCTAAAACTTGAGGTTGTCGCAAGATAACGTATCTTCTGTGGTCCACCTAGTACTGCTGATTTCTTGCTTCGAGACCAGTTCTACACTTTTTACCTGCTACAAATGCTATATGTGCAGCTTGTTCTATGCAAAATTAATCACTAATTTCATTTTGTTTGTCTAAAATTGAGATAAAAAACATGTTTCTCAGGTATGCGCGTTATTGCTTTAGCACCTCCTTAAGCGCCTTTAGAAATTGATATTCATTTTTTGCTAGTTATGTATTGCAGCTCTTTAGACTCACATGAGATTTCAAGTCCAAATATGCGTTAACATTATTATACAGTATCATTGTCTATTAAGTATCCTGAAGGTTGGGGGTTTCTTGCCCTGTAACATCACCCAAAACAAGTTCATGTTGTGCTACTTCTCAAAACCAGGCACCAGCTCTACCTGGCTTATCACTGCAATGCAACAATATTACATAAGCTGTACTATAAATAAAACTTTGGTTTGTTTTGTAATAATTCACATGCAATTTATTGCAATGAAGTATTTTGTAATTCTTGAATTACTTATAATTCATGAAATACGTTGCTATGTGCTGCTAAGGAAGCACATTTTACACAACCGCTTTAAACGAATATTACACACAGAAGTATCTTCTTAACTGTTTTATAGTCTGTGTATCTTAGTATTCTTTGATAAAGCCTCTGGGCTGCTCTTTATTTTTGCTCGCGTAAGTATGGGTCACACTCACTTTTACAATGATGAGATGTGCACTTCCTGGGAGACTGAACAGCCTACTACTAACAGTGTTTTTCAGTTGCAGAATGCCAGAAAAATCTGCTAGGAAAGCCCTTTACAGTGTCTTTGTAAAGTCAGTACGCCTGGTTTTCAACTCGGAAAAGAAACCACCTTCGAGCCTAAGCTTACTGATTTTAAAAACACGCACAAAAAACAGCCAATGAAACTTGGCAGTATTGGTTAGGGATGGCCAAGCTCAAAAAAGTTTTCAGATTTATCCTAAACCCTTATCTTCTACTCTAACTAGTTGCAATGAAATTTTCTAACAGTATTTGACAGAATTTTGTACTAACTGATTCAGCCCAGCGCATCTAAACAATGGATAAGGCTACAGGCCTGATTTCTTCACTGTTCTATGTCGCTTTGTCCCTAGATGTGCCTTTTCGCCAATCATAGCAGCTACAATGCCCAGCTCCTTTGCATAGGTGACGATTTGCGGTATGCATGCTATCGCTTCAGTGCAAAGCTTGCAGTAAGAGACTTCCCTGAGTACTGAGGTGCTTTACAAACTATTCCTTGCTTGAAATGTTAGGTATCGTGTTCGACGTATCGGTAACTGAAAACAGAGCGTAATGGCGCATTTGCCTTACGCTAATTGAAAGCTGATGGTGTGTGTTTAGATGAGTGAATGTTTCGTCTTTTCTGTAGTGGCTGGATTGGTTGTAGAGGTATTTTTCAAGTTTCTTTTTGGAACACTGTGTAATGGGCTGAAAATAGTTGGATACGAGGCACACTGACTTATTAACCTTCTGCTAATTAATTCTTAGTGCATGTGCTTGTGCAAATGGTGGCCATCTTTTCTTTTAAAGCTGTAGGCACGAGTTCACTAAATTATAATCATGTTTTTAACAAACAATTATTAGCAAAAAATATTAATTTACAGCCATTTAGGTATCATAGTAATAAAAAAGTGAAGAAACAATAGTGGTTGTCTATGCCTGCAGATATATTAATCCCTAATTCAGTCTGTATTTCTGTTGTATAGTTATTAGAGATTAAATGTCCACTAGTATTTCAGCAGATGTATAAGCAGCCACCTTGTTCCTTTACTTTTTATTATTATGGTCTGTAATTGGTTGTAAAATTACTAATCTTTGCTTATACTTGTAAGCACATGAGTGCTTCGACCTCTGAGAACAAGGATGCAATACTAAATACATTATGTGTAGAAAATGTTTGCAGTAATTGGCGATTTGGCAAATTGGAAGTGTAGTACCAAGTTAAAATGACACTACTATTACTAAAAATAATGTATGCAGCTATGCAAAATGCTCATGTGCATTCTGCCAAATTAAAATGATGCCAAAAATTATTTTGCATCAAAGTGCAGATTTTTTGAGCTGTTACCATATGTGACCCGCTGAGCGAAAACCCCACTAGTTTGCATAATTCTGATTTTGAGATAAATCCCATTGGAATAGATATGGTAAAAATGTGTACTGCAAAAATTATTTTAAGCGAATTTTAATCCATTCAGTGAACAGTAAAACTAAGCTCAAATCACGACAACTAAGTGACCAACGGATTCCCCAGTTAATGGTGAGTACGAATATCTTTGTTTCGTTTCAGTGCCATGAAGTAAACGTGAGTTATAAGCGTTAGTTTCCGTTGCGGTAAAAACAGGCGTCACGTCGCCATTTTTAAGTTCAAACAGCGCTTGTGCTTAAATCTGTGGGTATCTGTAGGCTTACTAATTTACCTTACGAGGTGCCCCATTTCATAAGGAAGAGAATGAGCCAAGTCCCATCTCCGTAGCTTATTTCTTTTTCGAGTTATGATGGATTAAACAAGCGCCTGTAATTTTTTATCCGTATAAGCACTGTACAAATCGATTATTTTGCTCTTCCTGCTGTCTATCGCTATAACTCCACAACTATTCATCAGATAAGGCTATAACTTTGGCAGCCCATTGTTTTTTCACTGTAGATAACCAAGAAGTCATAAATGAAGTTTGAGAAAAATGCAAACTAGTCGGGTTTTTGCTCAGAGGGTCACATATGGCATTTACAATAGTTATAATCGAACAATATGTAACCTTTTATTGTAATTTTTGTATGTGCTCTGAAATGTTTCTACCTCTCAGGTATCGTAGTGAGCAGAATCAAATATTGTTGCTGACTATTTAATCGGGCAACTAGTTGAGAAATATCCTCTGAAGCAAGTGAAAAGTAAGACTTCATGTTTTGTCCCATGTTTCCCGACGCAGGAAAACGAGAGGATTAGACTAAAATTGAGTCCCAGGGGTGGGGGTTAATTAATAGAAGACCCAGGTATTTGCTGACAATGGAGGGAGATAGACTTACAATGTTAGTTGGTAGATTAGGTCGAATCCCTTCCTAGTTCTCCTCCTTCCTGAAATGGGGGTATATGGTGGAGCAATAATAAACTTGATGAACTGTTTTGCACCTTGGTCTTAGACTCCCGTTCAAGCTGTACATGCATGTGATTTAATATTCTTGTTCTGTAAATGGCACCAGCAGTTTTATGTTGGAAAGAAACTTTGTCATATCATAAGGTTGATACCTGACATGGCTTGCACCGTGGTGACTTTAGTCTGTCAGCCCTACACTACTTAATTGCATGAATAAATTGGAAGTCACTGGAGAGCAGAGCAAAATTGCATCACAAGGAAAACTAATAGCGGCTTTAGTAGAAGGACTGTTATGATTTTTCTATGGCTGACAGAAAAGGGGGAAAATTTTGTCTAGTCATATCTCAGCTAATGGAGATATCAGGCTCTAACCCACAGGTATGGTTTTTAGAGTATGTAGAAGCGATTTTTGAGTGGTTTTCGTAGCTATCTCTATTGTAGGCTACTTTATGCTTTGATATCTTCATTCTTGGCTGAGATTTCAAAATCATCGGCCATAGAAGAGTCATCAAAGTTTACCTGCTAATGTGTAGCCATTTTTGCTTGTGACATAATTTTGGATTATAGGCTCATTCATGACCATTTAATTAGGGTTTGAGAGATTATATTCGTAGAAGACGGTGTACACTAATAAATTGGGGCAGGTAATGTTGAGTGATAGCTGGTATTAGCTAGTACAGCAAAGAAAACTATTTTAGTGGCAAAGTTATGGTGAAGTGCATTTGAAATAGTGCTGAAATAATTATTCGATAATTTGCTACTAGCATTATTCGATTCGTTAAAGACTGCCCTTCAAATCGCTGAGCATTGTTCTATTGTTGTCTTGTGTTTGTGATTATATGAGGTGGAGAGCATATAAAGCCAGATCGGATTCGGTAGATTTCAAATTTCACTTTTCTGCAACTCTGCTATTGCATTTTGCCGTATTCTGTGTTTTCAATAATTATTCTACTTAATCATCTTCCTCAACTGTTAGTCATCCATCTCTAAGCAAATAAAAAAAAATATGAAGGTTAAATCCTGCTTTAGCTTTCACCTGTTAATAGAAAGGTGTCTGCAATAAATTAGGGCTATTAACTTAGAGTGATAGCTGATATTAGCTAGCACAGCAGAAAGAACTGAAGTTTTTGTACCTAACTGCACTTTAAGCACCACGTGACGTGGAGCATTTATTAGAATACACATGGAGTGTGTGTGTGCCAACAGTTTAAAAAGAGCCCCGATAACAAGGTATTAGTTTGTTTGCATAACTACTGTAAGTTATTTGCTACTAGAAACTTATTTAATGATGGTTGAAAATGTAGGAAATGTGGTAAGTCTTCACTCTTAGTATGTATTGCCAATATGGATCTGGTACCGATACCAGTAATATAGGCAGTGATACTACGTAATGTCAGTATTGGTACTTATCTACTTTAGAGTGATTCTATTTCAAGATCGTCCTGAGAATTGCTGAGCATAGTTTTAGTGTTGTCTCATCTTCGCCTTGTAGGGATATTCAAAGTTTTGCTTATTCTGTAATTCTGCCATTCCATTATTCCATATTTTGCCTTTTCTCACCTAATTGTTCATTGTCAAGTGACTCAAGTTGTCTTTTCATTGCACTTGAGAACTGCAGAATTTTGGCTCAAATAATTCAAAAGAAATTTACAGTGACCAGCACTGAAGTTTTAAAATAAATCACCTTCCTCTATAATTCAAGGTTGTTTTAAGTAAATTCTGCATCGTGATTTTCTGAATGATTGGGGTTATAATTATGATTGACCAGCCAACATTTTGGCTGCATTGAAGTAAGAGCAATGTCACCAGGTGATATTTGTACCTTCATGAGACTACACCTAATTGAGACTACGGTACGCATAGTATGCTTTAAAGTTTCGTCGCTAATGAGGTACTTAGACCCTTTATTTACATATTACTAAATTGGTCAGCTTTTAGCAACTCCTGCTGTATATACTTAAAAAATTGATGGAACATGTACATATAGTTTTTTTTGTTAAAAATCTGGGATTTGCAAGGCATACGGTATATATTGTTTGAGTTATGTAACGTAGTACACATTACATATTTTATTTACATATATAGATGTTGGTTATTAATATTAGAGGCAGTTCATCATTACTACGAATCCCGTAGACGAAAGCTAGTTACTAATGTGAGGCCTGACAGGGTGGCTATTAAAGAAGCCAATGGCAGGAACACCAAAGTGAGGAGCAGGCAGAAAGCGGTTAGTTTTCTTTGGATGCATAAATAAATTTCAATATTGTGGAAATAGTTGTATGATCGTTGCAAGAAGCTATGCGTGACGAAAGAAGAAAAGAAAAGATGGAGAGAAATCATACCAGCCTATATGACTGAAGAGAGTGATGACGGTGAAGGCTCTTACAGAACACATTCACCATCGTGGCGATCTACTGGTTAGTTACATTACATGAATGGTATTTCTTACAACAAGGCTGATTTTATGGTCTCCCTGACAGAACTAGAAGACTTCATTCAAGAGCTGGATCAAAAGTGGACAGTGAAAAGTGTATTGAAGAAGCCCAGAGTAGTGTCTACTCCACTAGTGTGTGAAGCCCCGAGGGGAGCTCCAGCTTGGGCAGTGAGAGCACGGTCAATAAGTCCTACTGTTGTTAACTTATAATTAGTATAGTGTAACAGATGATACATTTTTAGGTAGCAACTGCTTATCATGATGCACCACAAAATGGTCACCAGTTGCAATCCTCCTATACTGAAGTGGAACAGGTGTGTACACAGCTAAGCTGTATCATTTGTGATTTTATTTTGACCACTACAGGTTGAAGATCAGCTGTTGCTAGTGGTGATACAGGTCATGATCAGATGCACGCAGCTTATGATTCTGAGGTACGTACTACGTATGACATAGCAAATACCTCTTCTGATGGCTATTATCTATTTTCAGAGCCTCACACACTATCCTCTGCCGCAAGATGATTATTCAGATGTATGTGTGTACAGTATAAAAGTTCATATGTTTAGTTTAGCTGCACATTGCAAAGGGCTATTCACCTTCACCGTACTATGCTCGCAACATACAGCCTCCACAAGACCAGTACTATCTTCAGGTAAATTAACCTACAAAATATTCCGTGTGATGTACCTTAACTGGTTGTATTACAGTTCAGTCAACGACCAGATAACAATGATCATTGCTTAACGTAAGTGTCAAAGTGTCGATTAGGCTTACATTTACATATTATTGATTTTGTAGCACTATGAAGAATCATTGCCATCACAGCAGGTGAGTTGTTTGTGTATAATTTGTCATTACTGTAAATAATAAGCATTGCATACTGAATATTGGGTTATTTCAATGGGATTGCTTTATACACTACCATCATGTTAACTTTTGAGAAGAAAGTTTGTTGATTGATACTTTGGCAATACAACAGCAAATCTAGGGCGTTTTGCTTGAAATGTTAAGATTGAGTTTAGTTTGTGTGGTAAAAGCTTGGCTACATCCATACATTATTGATATGTGACCAAAAGCACAGCTAGTTTTGCAATTTTCTGAAACTTTTATAATAACTTCTTGGTTATATATAGAGAAAAACCGATGGCCTGGGATGTCCAAAGTTTTAGCCTTAGTTTTAGAAAACAGCATTAGAGTGAAATAATGAATTTGTACATGTCTACAGTATGTGAAAAATAAGCCACAGAAGGTAACGTTGTGTAATCCATCATAACTCATGAAGGAATTGAAGCAAGCCGCTAGGACTTGGCCCCTTTCTTCCTTATGAAATTGAACACCTAGTAAGGTGTAGTGGCTGGGCGTCCTGCATGGTATTGGAAACCTTACAACTATGAAGGCAGTTGATAGCCCACAAATATGCATCATAAGTTGGCCTATGGGACGTGCCTTGTACAAGTGTAGCCAGAACCGTGTTGTTAATCCTTATTGTAGTACCTTTGTAACCATTTTCCACTTATGCTAGCGGTTTGGGTGAATTTAGCAGTAGCTTGAAAGAAACATCCAGCCTGCTATTTGAGACATTGTACAAAATTATATGTATATGCTAAATTATTTATTTTTCCTTAGGGTCAGTATGCTACACCTTCAAATCTTGTAAGTAAATTTTTTGCAGTTGAAATAAGTGGTTATTTGGTGCATATTTCTAGATACACCAAGTTGATTTGGCTGATCCGGTGGATGCCATATTTGAAGATTCAGACTAACATTTTATTTCTTTTTAATGTACAGAAAATGTAATATTTAGTATACGGAAAATTTAATATACCTATACGGAAAATGGCTAGTTTTACGGGATCTAGTTTTACTGGGACGAAGTTCAGCATGCTTTGATACTACCGCGACTATGTTGCTGGGTGTTAATAGAGGACTGCTGATCCGGCAAAGGATGCTTTGATACTACCGCGACGGAGGTACTTGGTGTTGATAGAGAGCTACTGTTACGGTGCCGAACAGAATTCCGTCTCCAAGAAATGGTCCCACGACGAAGCAAGACGACTGATGATACGAAATCTGATATGAACGCTGTATCCACTCGTAACCAATCCACGACGGTAAGTTATATGTACAAGGACAAGGTCGTCATAGACTACCAGTTTCGCTGTGTGGGTATATAGAATACAAAATAATTGGTTATCTCCCTGGGCTGTAAAACTGTATGCTTGGCTGTAAATTGTGTCATTAATTTACCGAGGTAGTAATTGGAATAAGAAGCCATCTAACAGCTAAGCATCACCTCTTTAGAGCTAATCTTTCTGTTTCTCAAACCTCAATAGGCTACAAACCACGTGCTTTCTAGGACAAAACCAGACAACCAAAAAAAACCCAAAAAGTGCAAATGTAACAATCCAAATGCTATAGTTGAATGTTGCATTAGAGTATTTAACCTTGTATACTAAAATATACAGTGGACCTTCCTACCCAGATCTCCATTATCTAGGCACATCTATTGTCCATTGGCTATGCCAATCACAATATGGAAGCATTCACTTGTCTTCTCATGTTGCTAAATCATGCCCATATGCAAATCTGATATGCTACTCTCCATCATCTTTGTGTATTTGCTTTACTAACCAGGGGCGTAGGGAGGGGGGTTTCGGGGGGTTCAGGAACACCCCCTGTAAAATTTAGACTTCTGTAAGCAGGATCCTAACACACCATTTAGTGTGGCAGGACAAAATGAGAGAGTAATATAGCACAGCACAACAATTGATAAAGCTTGCATTTATCTCTCAGGTAAGGATTTACAGAGGTAACATGAGCCCTAGGCCTCTTCAAAACTCGATAAAAAGATCGATATACTCTAATAGAGCAGTCAGGTATATACTCTAATAGAGCAGTCAGGTATATACTCTAATAGAGCAGTCAGGTTTATATTCTAATAGAGCAGTCAGGTATACTCTAATAGAACATGCATGTAAATATATCCATGTCCATATGAAGTTTTTCAGACATTCTAACATTAAATGCAAAACTTAGCATGACCTTATACTGCTATAGCTTTGGTGTGCAGTGTTTAAGGTTACGGAATAGTTTAAAATGCGTGGGCGGAACAAATTACAAAACCTGCTTTAAACCAAGCAGGGATAAATAATTTCAACAACTGTGTTGTGTTAGCAATACAACTAATTGTGCTTGTTTGTTTTTACTACAGAACAACGACTGTTCTTGGGTGTGTGGTCTACAATAGAGCGATGTTTTGTAAAAACGCGCCGCCAAAAACCAGACTAACAGATTACTGAATCCTTATAATTTCAACACAAGTGGCTAAATAACTAAAATATCTAGGTCCTGTGGAAGCGATTTTTTATGTTACTGGTAGTATAGACGTTTTATTGAACTTTTAGTAATTTTTTCGGGTGAAACAAGCTCTTTGAAGGCTTGTAACCGAGTCACTTGGGAAAAACACGCCAAAAACGCTTCCACAGGACCTAACAAATTTAATATACAGTATCACTATGCCCCAGAAAAGCCAATAGAGCCTACAGCTTTTGCTGTATTTGGCGGCGGAAAAACATGGTAGTGACAGCTGGAGCTGAGCGATGTATGGGCTGGCTTACTTGTGTTACTACAACAAATTGTAGTGTTCCACCTGCCTCAAACTACACTGTAGCTACATAAAAACATTAAATATGAAGGGCTTCATCTTCATTTAAAACTTTTCACGCTGCTAGACTGGTTTTATGGGCTTCTCAAAAAGTATCGATAGGCATTCAAAATTTTGAATGATTGCCCGTGACTATACCGTAACCTTAAAGATATAAAGCTCCAGTAATTTATCACTTGTGTTATGCAAAATGAATTCATGCAATGCATATTTGTGTAGTTATATCAGTGGATTCATGGCTCTTATACCACAGTGAGATAACTATCACTTACAGATTACTATATATATGTGTGTCTCTATATATGTGTTATGCTGTCTGTTTCCACTAGGTGGCTTTATCTAGTACTACCTTCATCGCGGGGCACTTATATGCATCATAATTAATGTGCTTTTTGCATAAAATATAGCAATTTGCTGAGTTTTGATTCATTAAAATATTGAAAATCTCTCAGCGGCTGGGGGCTGCGTCCCCAGACCCCTGCTTCTGGTAACTCTATGCTGGTGCTTGAACCCCCCTTCAAAAAATCCTGGCTACGCCCCTGCTAACCATGTTCTAATAGGGCATATTCACATTCACATAGAGAGTGAACACAAGTCACTAATAATTTATACATATCTTTGGTGTGTGCATAAGTGAGGTACATACCTGAGTTTATTTATGTGTATCACAGTGGTTCTGTGCACAGTGACCAACTATACCATGAAAAAATTAATTAAAATAAAGGTTTGCACTGTAGGGCATGTTTTTTTTTGTTTTTTTTTAAAAAACAATGTTGAAACTAGCACTGTCAAAAAGGTGGGATATAAGATAAAGACACACGGTAGTGTGTCGTGCGGCCCAAGAAGCCGGCGCACAACACCCGTAAGTATATTGACAGGAAGAAAGAAAACGCAATTTTCGCACCTCCATAGCTCTGTGCTGCCTTGATGAAACAAGACGATTTTTGCTGTGGATACTCCCTCCAACTACAGAACTCCACATTCCAAAGTTGAGCACAATCGCTTCACGCGTTCCCGAGATATGCGACTTCAAAAATTGGCTCAGTTTCTTCATTTTTTTTCTTCTTATTTTCTTCCTCTTATCGCACACTTACAAAAACTGCTATAACACGCGAACGCCATATCCGATCACCTTGAAATTTGGCACACAGAAGGGGAGTATAAAGGCGCATCTCGGTACCAACATTGGCTGGAATACGATAAACAGGCAAAGTGTTATGAGCGATTATTCACGAAAAATAACACCAATATGTTGTCATGCCTACAGCATAAACCGCGTACGGGAAGAAGCTGAAAATCGGTGGGTGAATAGGTTAACTATTGAACCTCAAACCTTTTGTAGTTTCAAAGAAATCGAGCTTAAAACCAGGAAGATACAACGAAAAAACCAATAATGTGTAACAATTATGCAATCGAGACTAGCTATTAAAAAAACGACTGCTTGCCACGCCTACCAGATAAACCACTTGGGGTAATGCTTTGAAAATCACTGTACGGATGTAGTAGTCATCTTAAAAAGGCTCTTCAATGGTGTAGAAGAATCAGACTTAAAGTCACGGAGTTATAACACGAAATCCAACTTGGTGCAGCAAGTGCGAGATCGAGATACTGTAATAGAGCAGTCAACCTAATAGAGCAGTCACCCTGCAGAGAATTCAACAGATCAGCAAACAAGTAACCTGTATAGAGATTAGCTACAAACAAGTCACCCTGTAGAGAAATTAGCTACAAACAATTCACCATGTAGGGAGATCAGCTGGAAGAAGTTGCCTTGTAGGGAGTTCATGCAACTATGGAAAGAGATAGTTCAGCTAGAAGAAATCACCTTGTAGAGTTCAGCTACAAAGAAACCATTATGTAGAGAGTTCAGCTACAAACAAATTTCCCTGTAGAGAGATCAATAGAAGAAGTTACCTAGCAGAGAGTTCAGCTACAAAGAAACCATCATGTAGAGAGTTCAGCTGCAAACAAATCACCTGTAGAGAGTTCAGCTACAAACAAATCTCCCTGTAGAAAGATCAGCTAGAAGAAGTTCCTTGTAGAGAGTTCAGCTTCAAACAAATCACCCTGTAGAAAGATCAGCTAGAAGAAGTCACCTTGTATAGAGAGTTCAGTTACAATGAAACCACCATGTAGAGAGCTCAGCTACAAACTAGTGACCTTGTAGAGACATCAGCTAGAAGAAGTTACCTTGTAGAGAGTTCAGCTATAAAGAAACCATTCTGTAAAGAGCTCAGCTGCAAACAAATTACTTGTACAGAATTCAGCTACAAAAAAATCACCCTGTAGAAAGATCAGCTAGAAGAAGTTACCTTGTAAATAGTTCAGCTACAAAGAAGCCACCATGTAGAGAATTCAGCTAAAACTAGTGACCCTGTAGAGACATCAGCTAGAAGAAGTTACCTTGTAGAGAGTTCAACTACAAAGAAGCTATCATTTAGTGAGTTCGGCTTCAAACAAATTGCCTGTACAGTGTTCAGCTACAAACAAATCTCCCTGTAGAGACATCAGCTAGAAAAAGTTACCTTGTAGAGAGTTCAGCTACAAACAAATCACCCTGTAGAAAGATCAGTTACAAAGAAACCACCATGTAGAGAGTTCAGCTACAAACTAGTGACCTTGTAGAGACATCAGCTAGAAAAGTTACCTTGTAGAGAGTTCAGCTACAAAGAAACCATTCTGTAAAGAGCTCAGCTGCAAACAAATCACCTGTACAGAATTCAGCTACAAACAAATTACCCTGTAGAGAGATCAGCTAGACGAAATTACCTTGTAGATAGTTCAGCTACAAACAAATCACCCTGTAGAGACATCAGCTAGACAAAATTACCTTGTAGAGAGTTCAGCTACAAAGAAACCACCATGTAGAGAGTTCAGCTGCAAAGAAATCACCCTGTAGAAAATTCAGCCACAAACAAATTGCCTTGTAGAAAGATCAGTTAGAAGAAGTTACCTTATAGATAGTTCAGCTACAAACAAATCTCCCTGTAGAGAGATCAGCTAGACGAAATTACCTTGTAGAGAGTTCAGCTACAAAGAAACCACCATGTAGAGAGTTCAGCTGCAAAGAAATCACCCTGTAGAAAATTCAGCCACAAACAAATTGCCTTGTAGAAAGATCAGTTAGAAGAAGTTACCTTGTACAGAGTTCAGCTGCAAAGAAATCATTCTGTAAAGAGCTCAGCAGCAAACAAATCACCTGTACATAATTCAGCTGCAAACAATCACCCTGTAGAGAGATCAGCTAGAAGAAGTTACCATGTGTGGAGTTCATGCAACTATGGAAAGAGATAGTTCAGCTAGAAGAAATCATCTTGTAGAGTTCAGCTACAAAGAAACCATCATGTAGAGAGTTCAGCTGCAAACAAATCACCTGTAGATAGTTCAGCTACAAACAAATCTCCCTTAGAGAGATCAGCTAGAAGAAGTTTCCTTGTAGAGAGTTCAGCTACAAACAAATCAATCTGTAGAAAGATCAGCTAGAATAATTTCACTTTGTAGAGAGTTCAGTTGCAAAAAAAACACCATAATAAAGAGAGTTCAGCTACAAACTAGTGACCTAGTAGAGACATCAGCTAGAAGAAGTTACCTTGTAGAGAGTTCGGCTACAAAGAAACCATTCTGTAAAAAGCTCAGCTGCAAACAATTCACCTATACAGAATTCAGCTACAAACAAATCACCCTGTAGAGAGATCAGCTAGAAGAAGTTACCTTGTAGAGAGTTCAGCTACAAAGAAACCATGATTTAGAGAGTTCAACTTCAAACATATCACCTGTAGAGAGTCCAGCTACAAACAGATCTCCCTGTAGAGAGATCAGCTAGAAAAAGTCACCTTGTAGAAAGTTCAGTTACAAAGAAACCACCATGTAGAGAGTTCAGCTACAAACTAGTGAAATTGTAGAGACATCAGCTAGAAAAGTTACCTTGTAGAGAGTTCAGCTACAAAGAAACCATTCTGTAAAGAGCTCAGCTGCCAACAAACCACCAGTACAGAAATCAGCTACAAACAAATCAGAGATCAGCTAGAAGAAATTACCTTGTAGATAGTTCAGCTACAAACAAATCACCCTGTAGAAAGATCAGTAAGAAGAAGTTACCTTGTGGAGAATTCAGCTACAAAGAAACCATTTTGTAAAGAGCTCAGCTGCAAACAAATCACCTGTACAGAATTCAGCAACGAACAAATCACCCTGTAGAGAGATCAGCTAGAAGAAGTTACCTTGTAGATAGTTCAGCTACAAACAAATCTCCCTGTAGAGAGATCAGCTATAGAAGAAACTACCTTGTATAGAGTTCAGCTACAAAGAAACCACCACAGAGATTTCTGTAATCAATATATGTATTATATATATAATTTGTACATTTACTGATAAAATATTTAAAGTACATCCACTTCATCTTTTCTTCTTCCTGTGGAAAAGAAAAAAAGATAGGTTAAAAAAGTTCCAAAGCCGGCCATAGGCCGGCTACGGGGTATACAAATACAAAAAGAAGTGAAATCTAATCCAAACCAGCCAAGCTGTAAAAGAAGCGTGCGGCCCTCAAAAAGGCTGTCATGAAGAAAGATGTGAAATCCAAGGTGGCGGCCAAGAAATGGCTGTGATGGTAGGTTAATGGTAAAAATTTTAATAACGACAATTCAGGTGAATTTTGTGCCAAGACCAAGCGGCACCAAATTCACCTGAATTGTCGTTATTAAAATTTTTACCATTAACCTACCATCACAGCCATTTCTTGGCCGCCACCTTGGATTTCACATCTTTTTTCACCACAGCCTTTTTGAGTGCCGCACGCTTTTTTTACAGCTTGGCTGTTTTGGATTAGATGGTATTTCCAGTGCCTTATTGAATACAAATAAGCCTTAATATAAACCCTGTATTATACTCATGTTATACTTTAGTGTAATGCATACTATACTATTACATATATGGTTTCAGTTTATTTACCACATTACCTAAAATAGCTTATATCAAATATAATGCCCACACTATACCATCACATATATGGCTTCAGTATGTTTAACACATTAACTAAAGCCTTACATGTGATTGTTAGTATACTACAGGTTATATCAAGCTTTTTTGTATTCAATAAGCCACTGGAAATACCATCTTATATCCCTATTTTTTCACAGTGTAGGATTGAATATACCTGTGAAGTTGTGCATTACCTATGCACAACTACAGGCTGTGTGCCCCTTAGGTTTTCATTGCCATTGCCACTACCACTACCCACCTTGCTCCAACTCTGTGATAGATTGCTTACGGACTATTTGCCTTTTTTTCTGTAACAGCTACATCACTTGTGGAGATACTACACATCATCTTGTCACTTGCTGAAGGTACCCATGTTTACTAGACACCAAGGTCCAAAGTTGTCATATTACATATTATAATATAAGGCTTGCTACAGTAGCTATAGCTATAAGTATATTTCAGTCTTATCATTACTCGCATATAATACTGCATCCTCATCTAGGTGAGTGTATCTATCTTTTGTGCATCTTTATCAGTATGGACCTCCCATGTTGCAATTTTGTACTGTACATGTGAACCAGTTATGTTACAGGTTTCCCACTAAGAGGGTTGGCTTGGGGGAAAGGTTCACTGATCACTCACCTTTCTATGGCACTAGTAAATATGGACAGGTCATCCCCAAGCCATTAGGTTGGTGGGTAAACGAGACCAGTGTGGTATTTGGGTTTGTAATATTATACCAGTAAAAAGGGGGAAAGGACTTTGCGAATACAGGAAGTGCTTCAGTGGGAGTCTGGGAACCTGTATATTTTACCAAACCCAACCACCACCCTAGGACGGGGGTTGTATCCAAGGACCATTAGTCCTACTACCAACATTAAATGAAGTTTAAGACCTTAAACTAAGTTAATGTGGGTAGGGCTGCAGTTAAACAGTAATCCATCAGTTGAATGAGTCAGTGTCGCTAATTGCAATTACATCACATGCACACATGTGTGTGCTTATTGGATTTATATGTGTGATAAGTAGCACCATGTGTCATAGCAGTGGCATGGAGTGAAGACAGCTTGTAATCTGCCCACCTACCTCCCGTTTCACCAGCTTTACACCCTGTACTCCGAGATGCTATTGAATAGTATTTAACAGCATTACATGTGAGTTATGCCAAATACACAGGGTATATAGATACAGTGGGACCTTGATCATTCGAATGTTATTTGAACCCTTGATTATCCTAACAATGTGGGTGATTGTTTTATTAGAGTAATTTGGCATCAGGTGTAGTGTATGTTCTTTAGAGTAGTCTGGTATGTTGATGAATGGACTTTAGCTCTCTGGGCAAGTTGGTGTTATGGAATCTCTATGAATATTGTGTTGTTTGATTTACATTGTGTAATATGTATATTAAAGAGGTGTATGTATATATGGGTGCCACTCAAAGGCGGGTACAGTTTGAGTGCACTTGTGTACAAATATGATCAGTGTCCACACATTAATCACGGCAAATAAATGTATATTCTCCATATAATAAAGTACCTTTCACAGTGATTGTTTACTGTAGCTGTCTGTCTATTGTTTGCTGTTACTGCAATAATATGTGTGGAATGTCATCTGCTGTCATCATGGCATCCGCCTTATGACAACAAAACAACCAATAGCTTCATGCCAACAGACAAACAGCACTTTCCTTTGGTTAGACCTAAAGTCGATCACATGTTCCTTACCAATAGTAGATATGCAGCTCTGCATGGCAACATAGCTGTACATAGTTACAGCTATAAATTTATATACACATATATACGATGCCCGTAAACAGGTTTGAATGACATGCTATGATCATTATGGGTAGATAACATGTGTGAATAATTGGCCTATTATGTATTGTGTGATGTTACTGTTCATTGCTTGCCTCTATAGGCGTGTGTGTTTTTATGCATATGTGTATATTATTTATCAATGGTAGAACTGCAGCTGCATGACAGCACAGTAACACAGATCTTGTATAGCTATATGCACCTGCGAATGATATATACAGGGTTATTGAATGCTGTGTATATTACTTTCCGCCGATTGTTGTTTGCTGCTCCCAGCTTCTGCGTGCGGCACTACTATCAGTTTTTTTTCAAAAAAGAAAAAAACTATTCAGCTGCAATGTGCATAACACCACACCTGTATGTATACAGGCGCAAATATATATTAATGTCAATGCTACTGCTGCATGAGGGTGCTTGGTGCTGTTCATTGTTTGCTGCCATGTTACTAGTGTTGTAATAGTAATGTGTTCTAAATTTTGCTATTGTTGTTGTTATTGTAGAGCTTCACAAAATACTTTTTGTTTTAGTTATTAATTGTTAACAGTGAAGCCAGTGGGTACAATTTAGTTATTGTTAATATTTGTTATTGTTATTGTTACATTCAAAGGTAAATTACATATTCTATACGTATACATGTATTAAATGTACTGATCATTAGCCTTAATCAGGACTTCTCTCTCTAAATTAGTGTTGGTTAAACGATTGCGTCTACCAATACAGCAGTACCCTGCTATAGAAAAGGTGCGTTCTATTGGAGCACTAGATGCAGGTACAGTGGAACCTGTCTATAATGGTCACCTTGGGACCAGATATACCTGGCCTTTATATACAGGTGGCTGTTATAGAGAAAACCTGTATAAGGTGGTCAGCAGCATTTTAGTGGCTATGGCCGTTATGAATGAGTGATTATTATTAAGAGGCTCGTGCCAACCGCAATGCAGTAATATTTTAGTACAGAAAGGACAAGGTGAGCTTGTTATGAATGTTGGTTATAGGTATTGAATACGTTTAAGCAATGAAGCCTGATAGATTATATAGTATTCATTGAAAGGCAGGAAGGGTGATAATTGTGCATTAATTGAAATGGTGCCGTGGTGCCAGACAGTTGGCTTAACAAGCCACCATAAAAGGTAGCGACCGCTATATGAAGGAGAAAGTTATGTATACAGTGATTCATAGGCGAATTCTTGGTTGGCCGTTATACGCGTTAGACAGGTGACCGCTTAATGCAGACAACAATGCATACATTTGTATGGAAAAATATTTGGGACTTTGTGTCCATGGCCGTTATGCAGAGGTGACCGCTTAATCCAGGTGACCGTAACACAGGTTCCACTGTACTACCATTAAGTCTACTGCTAAGCGAAAAAGATTTGGTAATGTAGTTTCCAACTCTAACCAAAATGTAAGAGCATTTTTTTTACTGGGCGTTGGTATGTTGAACCGCAATTCATAAAATCTCTCAATTTCACTTTCAGCAGTAGTTGCAGCTATACCTTTGTCAACCTGGTGTGCTTCTCGTAATCTTTGGCTTATGATACTGGATAAGTGATGAAATGTCTTTAGAGGAGGTTGTTTATCACTATTTGCTACCACAGACACAGTTTCTGTGCTTCCTGACTCAAGGGTGGTGTCAGTAAATTCTGATATTTCAGTTTTCAATGCAACTATAAGATGTGCCTTTACCACTGTGGTCTGTTGATCATTCAAAATTAGCGTGTATTTTGGATCCAGAAATGTTGCAACTAAGTAATACACATCAAATCCAGCTGCAGAGGGATTCACATATTTATCAAAACGGATTTTCAGCTCATTGTTCAACCTTTTTGATATGGTAGCCATTCCAGGCTTTGTAGACACCTCTTCCAAGTGATACTGTAATTCTATTACAATAGGTACAACTGATGATATAGTGGTATATTCTTCCCCACTACACAGAGTTGTGTATTCTGCAAAGGGTTGCAGCAATTCTTGAATATTTTCTAGAACTCTCCATTCACTGTTCTGCAAACCATCCCAGCTGTGCTCATCAAGAACTTGTATAACAGAAACCTTGACTGTTAAAAATCGATTAATCAGTAGATAATATGTAGAGCTCCACCTAGTTGGGCAATCTCCTAGTAGTTTTAAGCCAGCATTTGCAATCAGTTTTTCAGTTGCTTTTGTTGATTTGTTAAATTTGCTTACTATATTCTTGGCTTTTTTAATGGTATGTCTAAATACACTACACTCATCAAATTTACTGACAACCAGTTGTAATGAATGGGCAAAGCAACTAAGCCTCCCATATCCAACAAATGCTATTTCATGTTCAAATTCATTTTCATCGAACTCTCTTTCTTGTTCATACATGTCTTGTTGATGTGATTCTTCGATGGTTTTTTCCTGATCAGGTAAAGAATCATCTAAGCTGCCAGTGTCCAATACATCTACGTTATCTGTATCACACAATTCAAAATCTTCCTCATCATCACCTTCATTTTGCATATTTTCTTTTTGTTGTAGCTGTAGAATTTTGAAAGCCTTCACCATGTTGCTCCCATTATCAGTTATTATGCTTCCAATCTTGTGATCAGGAATGTTCAAATCTTTGAAGATTTGCAAAACAATCTTTAATACTTCCTCTCCTTTATGAGGGCTTGGCATGTGTTTCACTGCTAAAGTGACATTGTGACGCTTGTGACTGGCAAAGAAATGAGCAGTGACACCAATAAAAGAAGCAGTCATTCCCTTCTTGCTCCACATGTCAGTACAAAAATTTACTTTTCTAGCTTGCAACATGTGGAACAAAATATTGCCTTTTAAATCTATAAGCGCTTCGTCTATCTTCTTTGACATCATATACAGAGTACCTACTGTCTAATTCTGTGATTAGTGAAGAGAAAGTTGGATCCTCAACCAAGCTAATAGGGGCACTAGATGCTGCTAAATATATAGATAACTTTTTTGTGATAGCCTTGCATTTAGGATCTTCATTGTTATACAGCTTGGGCCTCTTAAGAAAAGTAGTGATTTGTGGTTGATTACTTTCCATTGAAAAATTACAGACAGTATTAGCTCTAGTACATGACTTCTTTTCATTTTCTTTCTCTTTGTTTTGCTTTTCCTTCTTAATCACTTCATCGTAGGCTTCTCTATGTGATGACTTCAAATGCAACTTTAGGTTTGTGCTAAATTTTCCTTAGAAGGTTTTCCCACACTTAGTCTTAGTTACTACATTTGCTATAACCTCACATTTGCTCTTTTTAGCACTTTCATCATAGCTGAAATAATCCCATACTGGACTTGTTTTAGGTCTTCCAGTTACTGCTAGATCACTCATTGCTATCATTCAATATCAACTAGTTTTAGAGCTTAATTTACAAGTGAAATAGGTGGTTGGTAGCAAGTTATTTATGCCTTGACTGACCCATCCCATAGTACATCTGCTTGTTGTGTTGTTTACACCTTCACAGAATGCATGGTAGCTAACTCCACCTGGTTAGTTAATTGCATGCTTTTCATAGATATATCCTATCTAATACAGCAGTCAGGAAACACTAATAATTTACTCTAATAAAACAGTCAGTACTCGTGCATAATCTTTATTTGAATGCCTACTTTTGAGCCTAGTGGGCTTGAATTTGGATCATTGCTCTAAAGCATAATAGGTAAAAAAATTGTGAGCTTACTGATATTTCAAGTTTATCAATGAGAGAATGAAAACTTTTATACCTATGCAGCTGCATGGCAACCTAGCTGCAAACATTGTTCATATTTGTTTGCTAGCCTGGCTCATTAAAAGATAATATCAAAAATATACATAAATAAATAAATAAAAGTAAAAAAAAAAAGTCGATTGAGCGAACTTTACAATCCAAATTGTATATGTGAGTCTGCAGCTGCATGGCAACCTAGCTGCAAATTACATTCATAATTGTATGCTGACTTGGCCCATAGAATTGTGAATTGAACCTTTACAAAGCAAATTATATATATAGTAGATAGGTCCACAGCTGCATGGCAACCCAGCTGCAAATGGCTTGCATAATTGTGTGCTAACTTGGCCCATAGAATTGTGAATTGAACAAACGTTACAAAACAAATTGTATATAGTATGTAGGTCCGCAGCTGCATGGCAACATAGCTGCAAATGGCTGTGCACTTGTCTGGCCCTTAGAATAATGTGCAAACTAGCTGCCAGCTACACAAAACACAAAAATAAAATAAATAAAACTGTATGTTGTTGTGATATGTAGGACCGCAGCTGCATGGCAACAAAGCTGCATGAGGCATAGCCGGTAGAGTAAAACAAGAATACAGTCATATGGTCATCCATGAGGCTGTAGTAGGTCTGCAGCTGCATGGCAACATAGCTGCAAACTCGTCCATTCCCTTGTGGAATGTGACAGTACGGGATCCCAATAGGGTCTTACTGCAGCAATCCTCCTACAACCTATTTGTATGTTTGCACTAGTAAATATGGACAGGTCATCCCCAAGCCATTAGGTTGGTGGGTAAATGAGACCAGTGTGGTACTTGGGTTTGTAATGTTGTACCAGTAGAAAGGGAGAAAGGATTTTGTGAATAAAGGAAGTGCTGCAGTGGGACTCTGGGAACCTGTATATTTACCAAACTCAACCACCATCCTAGGACGGGGGTTGTATCCAAGGACCATTAGTCCTACTACCAACATTAATTAGGATGCTGTGATATGTGACCAGATGTGCGAAACCCCGACACAACTGCACATTTTTCAAATTCCTGTTATTAAATATTTATAATCTACTTAGCCAGTTGTACCCTCTGGCAGAGTTTCAGCCTCATATGCCAATAAGTTTAGGAGTTACAGCCCTACAAAGTAGCAACAACTAAAAAATTGATTTGTACAGTAAGTATAGGGAAAATAAATTACAGGCACCTACAAAAATGGTTGTAACTTACCAACGAATTGAGGTCCGGAGCTACACTTTTCACAGTCATGTCATGTTTGCCATGAACAGTGGAAACTATTACTGGGTAAGCTTTCCTTTACTCACCCTTCTTCACTGCATACAAAGGTGAAATTCATGAAGAAAAATTGATCGCGTACGATAACTTCAATGTGACGTAAACAATGCTCATAGCTTCCGTATCCTTGGGTTTACTTCAACAAAACAAAGATTTTCAAACTCTTCTTGAGGAGGCGAATAAGACAATCTAATCAAAAACAGCCAAGCTGTAAAAAAGGAGTGCGGCCTTTGAAAAGGCTATGGTGAAAAAAGATGTGAAATCCAAGGTGGCGGCCAAGAAATGGTTGTGATGGTAGGTTAATGGTAAAAATTTTAATAACGACAATTCAGGTGAATTTGGTGCCGTTTGGTCAATTGGCACAAAATTCACCTGAATTGTTGTTATTAAAATTTTTACCATTAACCTACCATCACAGCCATTTCTTGGCCGCCACCTTGGATTTCACATCTTTTTTCACCATAGCCTTTTCAAGGGCCGCACTCCTTTTTTACAGCTTGGCTGTTTTTGATTAGATTTCACTTCTTTTTGTATTTGTATACCCCAAAGCTGGCCTATGGCCAGCTTTGGGGCTTTTTAACCTATATTTTTCTTTACCACAGGAAAAAGAAAAAGATGAAGCAGATTTTATAAATACTTTAACTCATTCTGATTTTATCAGTAAATGTACAAATTATATATATATAATGCATATATCAAGAGTTCATAATATAAAAAGAGAGCATATATTTATTACATGTCAATTAATCCCCACAGGATAATTTGCAGCTGATCTCTCAACTGGGTGACTTGAAATGTAGCTGAACACTCTACAGGGTGATCTGCTTGTACGTAGATGAACTCTATACAGGATTCTCTCTAACGGGTGACTTGACTCTAGCTGAACTCTCTACAGGGTTATCTGTTTGTAGTTGAATTCTCCATAGGGTGATTTGCTTGCAGCTGAACTCTCTACAAGGTAACTTCTTCTAGCTGATCTGTCTACAGGGTGACTTGTTTCTAGCTGGTCTCTCTACAGGACGATTTGTTTGTAGCTGAATTCTCTACAGGGTGATGTGTTTGCAGCTGAACTCTCTACATGGTGGTTGCTTTGTAGCTGAACTCTCTGAAAGGTGACTTCTTCTAGCTGAACTCTCTACAGGGTGATCTTTTCATAGCTGAACTCTCTACAGGATGATTTGTTTGCAGCTTAACTCTCTACAGGGTGATTTGTTTGTAGCTGAAATCCCTACAAGGTAACTTCTTCTAGCTGATCTTTCTACAGGGCGATTTGTTTGTAGCTGAGTTCTCTACAGGGTGTTTGTTTGCAGCTGAATTCTCTACATGGTGGTTTCTTTATAGCTGAACTCTCTACAAGGTGACTTCTTCTAGCTGATCTCTCTACTGGGTGATTTGTTTGTAGCTGAACTCTCTACAGGTTATTTGTTTGTAGCTGAACTCTCTACAAGGTGATACTCCTAGGTGATCTCTCTACAGGATGACTTGTTTCTAACTGAACTCTCAACAGGGTGATCTGTTCATAGCTGAACTTTCTACTGGGTGATTTGTTTGCAGCTGAACTGTATACATGGTGGTTTCTTTGTAGCTGAACTCTCTACAAGGTAATTTCTTCTAGCTGAAGTCTCTACAGGGTGACTTGTTTCTAGCTGATCTCTCTACAGGGTGATCTGTTCATAGCTGAACTTTCTACAGGGTGATTTGTTTGCAGCTGAACTCTCTACTTGGTAGTTTCTTTGTAGCTGAACTCTCTACAAGGTGACTTGTTTCTAGCTGATCTCTCTACAGGGTGACTTGTTTCTAGCTGAACTCTCTACAGGTTATTTGTTTGTAGCTGAACTCTCTACAAAGTAACTTCTTCTAGCTATTCTTTTTACAGGGACTATTTGTTTGTAGCTGAGTTCTCTACAGGGTGATTTGTTTGCAGCCTAACTCTCTACATGGGAGTTTCATTGTAGCTGAACTCTCTACAATGTGACTTCTTCTAGCTGAACTCTCTACAGGGTGACTTGTTTCTAGCTGATCTCTCTACAGGGTGACTTGTTTCTAGCTGAACTCTCTACAGGTGATTTGTTTGCAGCTGAACTCTCTACATGGTGGTTTCTTTGTAGCTGAACTCTCTACAAGGTAACTTCTTCTAGCTGATCTTTCCACAGGGTGATTTGTTTGTAGCTGAATTATCTACAGGGTGATTTATTTGTAGCTGAACTCTCTACAAGGTAACTTCTTCTAGTTGATCTTTCTACAGGGTAATTTGTTTGCATCTGAATTCTCTACAGGGTGATTTTTTTTTGCAGCTGAACTCTCTACATGGTGGTTTCTTTGTAACTGAACTCTCTACAGGGTGATCTGTTCGTAGCTGAACTCCCTACAAGGTAACTTCTTCTAGCTGATCTTTCTACAGGACGATTTGTTTGTAGCTGAGTTCTCTACAGGGTGATTTGTTTGCAGCTGAACTCTCTACATGGTAGTTTCTTTGTTATTAGTAGCTGAACTCTCTACAATGTGACTTCTTCTAGCTGAACTCTCTACAGGGTGACTTGTTTCTAGCTGATCTCTCTACAGGGGATTTGTTTGCAGCTGAACTCTCTGCATGGTGTTTCTTTATAGCTGAACTCTCTACAAGGTGACTTCTTCTAGCTGATCTCTTTACAGGTTGATTTGTTTGTATCTGAACTCTCTACAGGTGATTTGTTTGTAGCTGAACTTTCTACAAGGTGATACTTCTAGCTGATCTCTCTACAGGATGACTTGTTTCTAACTGAACTCTCAACAGGTTGATCTGTTCATAGCTGAACTTTCTACCGGGTGATTTGTTTGCAGCTTAACTCTCTACATGGTGGTTTCTTTGTAACTGAACTCTCTACAGGGTGATTTGATTGTAGCTGAACTCTCTTCAGGGTGATCAGTTCGTAGCTGAACTCCCTACAAGGTAACTTCTTCTAGCTGATCTTTCTACCGGGCGATTTGTTTGTAGCTGAGTTCTCTACAGGGTGATTTGTTTGCAGCTGAACTCTCTACATGGTAGTTTCTTTGTAGCTGAACTCTCTACAATGTGACTTCTTCTAGCTGATCTCTCTACAGGGGATTTATTTGCAGCTGAACTCTCTACATGGTGGTTTCTTTATAGCTGAACTCTCTACAAGGTGACTTCTTCTAGCTGATCTCTTTACAGGGTGATTTGTTTGTATCTGAACTCTCTACAGATGATTTGTTTGTAGCTGAACTTTCTACAAGGTGATACTTCTAGCTGATCTCTCTACAGGATGACTAATTTCTAACTGAACTCTCAACAGGGTGATCTGTTCATAGCTGAACTTTCTACCGGGTGATTTGTTTGGAGCTTAACTCTCTATAAGGTAACTTCTTCTAGCTGATCTTTTTACAGGGCATGTTTGTTTGTAGCTGAGTTCTCTACAGGGTGATTTGTTTGCAGCTGAACTCTCTACATGATGGTTTCTTTGCAGCTGAACTTTCTACAAGGTGACTTCTTCTAGCTGATCTTTCTACAGGGTCATTTGTTTGTAGCTGAATTCTCTACATGATGGTTTCTTTGTAGCTGAACTCTCTATTAGGTACCTTCTTCTGGCTGATCTGACTACAGGGTGACTTGTTTGTAGTTGAATTCCCTACTGAATAACTTGCAATATAATATAATTGAGTAAATTATAAATGCAGCTGAATGCTTTATTAGGGTGACTGTTCTATTAGAGTATCTCGATCTCGCATTTGCTACACGTAGTTACCTTTCGAATCATAACTCAGTGGTTTGTAATCCGATTCTTCTGTACTACTGCAAGGACTTTCTATGATGATTATTCCAGCTACAGACTGATTTTCAGCTCATTGCTCCCGGCGGTTTTCCTGATAGACACGAAAACTTATAGTTTTTTTATTCATAAAAATCGATTGCATAATTTTGACACAGGTCGGGTTTTGTGTCATATCTCCGTGGTCTTTGTCCCGATTCCTTTCAAACCACAAAAAGGCACTCCTACGATGGTTGCTCCATCCACATAGCAATTTTCAACTGATTTCTCAAAGGAGTTTACCCTGTAGACGTGACAGACCTTCGAACTTATTTTACGCACATAATCGGTAATAACTCCGTGAATGTTCATCGGATTCCTACCAAAGTTGATACAGAGATCTGCCTTAATGAGCTCTTTAAGTGTGCCAAATTTCAGCCCGATCCAAGCACGCATTCATGTTTTATGGCAGATTTTGTGAAGTGTGCGAAATGAAGAAGAAGAAAAAAACGAAGAAATTAAAACGAAATTTTGTTCGCTCGTATCTCGGAATTGGCTGGAGCGATTTTCTTCAAATTTGGTGTGTTGACTCCCCTTGCTGGCTGGCACCTCTCTAGCAAATTTGGTTCCAATCGGATAAGGGATCACAGAGCTACATAGGTGTGAAAATTGCATTTTCTTTCTTCCTGTTAATATACTCACGGGTGGCACGCCGGCTTCTTGGGCCGCACGACACACTACCGTGTGTCTTGATATCCAGGGTTTTATTGTTTGTCCCTTCTTTGACTACAAAAGAGGCATTCAAAAATTTTATGGAATTTTTCAATAACACGCAAGTATTTCACCCAATGTATTCAATGCTTTATTATTGTAAATTTAGGCTTGTGCGATTGTGTCGGGTTTTGCAGATCATGTCACATAATTATAGTTATCATGTGGTACGGTGGTACTGTATATTAGGGAGCATGGAGGTTTGAGTTTTTCTGGCCAAACGTATCACCTGAAAACCAGCTTCACAATACATTCCTGGTGCCTTGGCATTATTGGTTAAGTATAACCAAGCTCAAAAGTGCCTGTAGTACAACCTTGAATGCTTTCAATGGATAGCTACAAACTTTTAATTTTTTTATTCAATGAGATTTTCTAACTGCCTGTCTCTGTGCCTGCTCTTCCTGCCTGCCTGACCACAGTTGCATGGCTGGAGGCCAAACAAAGCAGCGCACGGCCACCGTTTTATGCCATAATAACAAACTCACCATTGGCATGTGCCTTTTGGGGTTTCAACAAGTGTGTGTTCTCTGCATCTTGTCTTTCCTTTTATCTTCTGGTTGTGGTGTTCTTGATGAAATGTATCCATATTAGGGCATTAATTTTTATATCAACACCTTCCTTGAGCAGCATATTTAGTTGCCATAAAATATTTAAAGTGCATACGCATGGTAGGTACCTGTAACTTCACAATAGGTATGAGACAATGCCCATTCATGGTCTTGGTTGATTATAACAATTGATTAAGAGGACCATACCTCTTAATAATCTATTTACTTTATCACAATGACCACAACCCCTTATTATTGGTCTAGCTACATTCATAATGCTAGTGCAATGAAAATATGAAATAGCAACATGTCCTCTGGTAGGTGAAGGCTAATTCAAGATACTCTAATACAGCAGTGACCCTAATAGAACAGTCACAGTGGTATAGCTGTATGCTGTAACAAAATTCAAACAAACTGGTAATTGTCAATTCAAAAATGTAGCAGGGATCCAAGTGATAAAATGTAGTGAAAGAAGAAATGGATGATGGTATTATAGGATAGCTCAGTGGGAAAATCCCTACTTTGATACTGTACAAAATGATTGAAACAACATGCCAATGTAGGGATTTTCCCACTGAACTATGCTGTAATACCATCATTCGTCTTTTGTTTCATTACATTTTAATGCTTGGATACCTACTTATTTAATTTTTAAATATACTAGTATGAATAGTCCTGAGTCCTGACCCCAAAAGTTACCTCATTACTGCTGCCACTATAAAGAGGTGTACTAAAGTTCTACTCATACTGTACTTGGGCATATTTTGTATAATTATTTAGTGTGTGTGGGAGGGGAGATACATAGCCATAATCTCATAGACTAAATCAATGTTGTGCTGTTGATGACATCTCACAACAAGTTATCTAACCTGTTTTTAAATGTAGTGCATGCTATAGAAGCAGAACTCAAGAATATGCATTATCAAGCTGAATACTTCTACTAAGGCAGAGAATTGAGGCTACGTGATTATGTAGCAATGATTGTGAAATTGGTCCTATCCTGTACTACATTCAGCAAGCACTCTGAGTTAAGTAGCACCATAGTCTGCTCTTAGAAAAAAGGCTTGAACCCAACAACAGTGATCAACATTAATCAACAGTCTTTATCTCAAGTAGAAGCATTATTTTGGTCAAATGGAATTTAAAGTGAGGATGTTTTCCTGGGCTATAGGCCATAATGGAAGTTGGATACTGTCCTCCATACAAATAATTATAAATTCTTGGTCCTGCAAATCCTAAATAAATAAAGTCAAAGTAGTGGCAATGTTTTTTTGTTATGGTACAGTATGCACTTTACATACAATATTATACAGTTTCTTTGTTTTATGAATTACTACCATAAATCTTTAAATATGTGCAGCGACTTATTTTAGCAATTAGGTGAGTATGCTATTGTACAGTCACATAATACACTCCAGGCGAATTACTACAGGCACATTATTAATGTGTAATGGCAATAATATTGTAAACTTAAGCACATAAATACTTAAAGGAACTCACCCAGATTGTCAGGTAATAATGTGCAGAATGATACACTTTGTTCACCAGAACTAGTTCTACTGTATATTTTAGGACAGAGATCCTGTAAAGTTATAAAACTTCACTACTGACTAGGATACACATTTCTCAACTTGTTACCTGTACACATTGAGGTTGATCACAGTCCAAACCTACATCAGGAAATCCATCACTGTCTGAGTCTAATCCACACACATTACCATCACCAACATAAGTGGGACTATTACACTATAAATATAACATGAATTAGGTGTAAACTGATGAAGTAGTAACTTACTGTACAACTTTGGGAGCCACACAAACATGGTGGAGTACTAGGTCCAGTACAAACTGTTCTTATAGTAGTCTCAGTATCAGTATTACAGGAGCAAGATGCTGTAAGCATACGGAGTACACAGTATACTATTACAACAGCACAGTATAAAGGAAAACAATACTTACTGCTTGGTTGGAATGCAGACACTTCAACATCCTCATAAATTACATTGACTTGTTTGCGTTTTCTGTTATGTTCACTATCCTCTAAAATATTTGTGATGTTTTCTGCTATGTCTGCAGGGACTGGAGTTATTATTAGATCAAATGACAATACAATGTCGAACATGTTTGACCCATCAGAAGAGATATAATGTTGATAACTGTATACATGTTGTTCAATATAATTAATAGATCTGTTGAGCAGTAGTTGTATAACCTAAACAAAAACAAAGTAAAACATACAAAGACCTAAAACTTTATCAGTATTGCACTATAACAAATTTAATATTAAAATTTGATTAGCTAAAAATTCTATAAGGTCCATAAAGCATTGATAGGATCTGCACATATAATACACACAACTCTACACGAACAAATACATAACACAGACACATGTTACTGTACTGTATATACAGGTTTTTGCAAATTACTTCATCCTGTTTACAACTGAATTTATTACTTTTGCAATTGAATTCATCACCTTAGCAATTGAGTTTGACACGCTTGCAGTAGAATTGCATTAGAATTCATCACGTTTGCAGGAAATTTCATCACAACTGCATGTAGTCAGTGAGCACCGGGCTAATCAAGAACACTATTCGAAGCAGCTGAAACAATTGTTGACTAACAAGAACTTGCAGTAATTAGTCAGTACTTAATTTGTCTACAGCATGCTTGATAAGGATTCCTACCACTCTTGTTCACTATTAATGGACATGTGCACACTCAAATTCATACCTCTGAAAACACTAGATATCCAGTTATTCCTTTATAAACGGCTTCATACAGACATGGATGTATAAAATACTGTCCACTTGGAATACTTCAAGAAAATAAAGTCACTCTTTAAGGCTCCTATGGATACATATACTTGAAATTAAGAAAGGAGACATGCCGACTACCTGACAGACTCCTGTAAGTGTTTGAGCGTTAATCAGATGGCTGCAGGTTTAAGGCTACCAAGGTCCAATCACGGATTTTTTCTCCTTTCTTCACCTTTTCAAACATACTTTCTATAACAACTTTAAACAGGCTGTAGGGCCAGGAGTTCTACAGATCTGCAGCACTTGTGCTGTAAAGTCTAAAATAAATAAATAAAAATAACTTACTAAAAGAAATTTATTTCTATCTTGGCATATGGAACAAACAACCAGTCATGATGAAATTTCCTGCAAAAGCGACTAATTTTAATGCAATAGCACCTAATTCTACAGCAAGTGCATTGAATTCAATTGCCAAGGTGACAAATTCAATTGCAAAAGTGACAAATTTTCTACTGCAAAAGTAACAAATTCAATTGAAAATGGGACAAATTAACAAGAAATTTTAAGTTGGATTAGGGATCAAAGAGTAAAACAAGGGAATAGCAAAACAGTAGTGAAAAAAAGAGAGGTTGCCTATACTTGCCATTATATCTGCAGGCATAGGCAACCTCTCTTGTTTCACTACTTTTTTTAGCAATTCCCTTGTTTTGCTATATTTTTTGACCCCTAATCCAATTTAGAATTTAAATTTTTCCTTCCATTTGTTTGTTTACTTTTTAATATCGTAGTTATGATTAATGAACCCGCACATACCGCATCAAAAGAACTGATGGTATCAGGAATGCCATAAATTTAATTTCGCATCTGAATACGTACTCCAACAATCAATTACTAAAAAGCAGTGACCATTATGCTTCGTCTTAGCTACTTTCTACTTGTTATGCAGAAATACAAATGAAGAACAGTACGAGAAGTGTTTCTGCAATCACTATGGAAAATATGGACCATAAAATAATAGCTACCACCACAATCACAGAGGAGCTGTATCGCATTACCGCAAATTGACACCTTGTGTTGTCAGTGAAAAGAACTGGGACTCAAAGGAGGACAACGTTAAGTCCGTGATTAATGCATAATGTGGTCGCTGAAAAGTCATGTCTCAGGACAAAGCAATGTTGAAAAGTGAAAAAACAAGCCCATAGTCTTATGCATTGTCAAGTTATGATTGGCTGAACATATCAGTTAGTTAATTAGTTAGTCAGTTACTAGAAAATTCAGTTCAATAATTTAAAAAAAATTATAGAAACATGCTGGAAAGATTTGAGGTCACTCTGAAGAGATTTTTGGGCTTGGTTATGCTTAACCAATCAAGACACACAGTAGTGTGTCGTGCGGCCCAAGAAGCCGGCGCGCAACACCCGTGAGTATATTGACAGGAAGAAAGAAAACGCAATTTTCGTACCTCCGTAGGTCTGTGCTGCCTTGATGAAACAAGACGATGTTTGCTGTGAACACTCCCTCCAACTTCAGCACTCCACATTCGAAATTTGAGCGAAATCGCTTTAAGCATTCCCGAGATATGCGACTTCAAAAATTGGCTTAGTTTCTTCATTTTTTCTTTCTCCTTATTTTTCTTCCTCTTGTCGCACACTTACCAAAACTGCTATAAAACGCGAACGCCATATCCGATTGCCTTGAAATGTGGCACACAGAAGGGGGGTACAAGGGCGCATCTCGGTACCAACTTTGGCTACAATACAATAAACAGGCAAAGAGTTATGAGTGATTATTCACAAAAATAACACCAATATGTTATCACGCCTACAGGGTAAACCGCTTATGGAAAGAAGCTGAAAATCGGTGGGTGAATAGGTTAACTATTGAACCTCAAACCTTTTGTGGTTTGAAAGAAATCGAGCTACAAGCCAGGAAGATACAACGAAAAAACCAAGTGTGTAACAACTACGCAATCGAGATTAGCTAATAAAAAACGACTGCCTCCCATGCCTACCAGATAAACCGCTTGGGATAATGCTTTGAAAATCACTGTATACCTGAAGTAATCATCTTAGAAAGGCTATTCAATGGTGTAGAAGAATCAGATATAAAGCCACGGAGTTATAACACGAAATCCAACTTGGTGTAGCAAGTGCGAGATCGAGATACTCTAATAGAGCAGTCATCCTAACAGAGCAGTCACCCTGAAGAGAATTCAACAGATCAGCTAGAAACAAGTAACCTGTATAGAGATCAGTTACAAAGAAACCACCATGTAGAGAGTTCAGCTACAAACAAAACGCCCTGTAGAGAGATCAGCTAGAAGAAGTTACATCGTAGAGAGTTCAGCTACAAAGAAACCATCATGTAGACAGTTCAGCTGCAAACAAACCACATGTAGAGAGTTCAGCTACAAACAAATCTTCCTGTAGAGAGATCAGCTAGAAGAAGTTTCCTTTTAGAGAGTTCAGCTACAAACAAATCACCGTTTAGAAAGATCAGCTAGAAGAAGTCACCTTGTAGAGAGTTCGGTTACAAAGAAACCACCATGTAGAGAGTTCAGCTACAAAGAAACCATTCTGTAAAAAGCTCAGCTGCAAACAAATCACCTATACAGAATTCAGCTACAAACAAATCACCCTGTAGAAAGATCAGCTAGAAGAAGTTACCTTGTAGAGAATTCAGCTACAAAGAAACAATCATGTAGAGAGTTCAGCTGCAAACAAATCACCTGTAGAGAGTATAGCTACAAACAAATCTCCCTGTTGAGAGATCAGCTAGAAGACGTTTCCTTGTAGAGAGTTCAGCTACAAACAAATCACCCTGTAGAAAGATCAGCTAGAAGAAGTCACCTTGTAGAGAGTTCAGCTACAAAGAAACCACCATGTATAGAGTTCAGCTATAAACTAGTGACCTTGTGGAGACATCAGTTAGAAGACGTTACCTTGTAGAGAGCTCAGCTACAAAGAAACCATTCTGTAAAGAGCTCAGCTGCAAACAAATCACCTGTAGATAGTTCAACTATAAACAAATCACCCTGTAGAAAGATCAGCGAGAAGAAGTCAACTTGTAGAGAGTTCAGCTACAAAGAAACCATTCTGTAAAGAGCTCAGCTGCAAACAAATCACCAGTACAGTTACCTTGTAGAGAGTTCAGTTGCAAAGAAACCACCATGTATAGAATTCAGCTACAAACTAGTGACCCTATAGAGACATCAGCTTGAAGAAGTTACCTTGTAGAGAGCTCAGCTACAAAGAAACCATTCTGTAAAGAGCTCAGCTGCAAACAAATCACCTATATACAGAATTCAGAAACAAATCACCCTGTAGAGACATCAGCTAGAAGTAGAAGAAGTTATCTTGTAGAGACTTCAGCTACAAAGAAACTATCATGTAGAGAGTTCAGCTGCAAACAAATCACCTGTAGATAGTTCAACTATAAACAAATCACCCTGTAGAAAGATCAGCTAGAAGAAGTCAACTTGTAGAGAGTTCAACTACAAAGAAACCATTCTGTAAAGAGCTCAGCTGCAAACAAATCACCAGTACAGTTACCTTGTAGAGAGTTCAGTTGCAAAGAAACCACCATGTATAGAATTCAGCTACAAACTAGTGACCCTATAGAGACATCAGCTTGAAGAAGTTACCTTGTAGAGAGCTCAGCTACAAAGAAACCATTCTGTAAAGAGCTCAGCTGCAAACAAATCACCTATATACAGAATTCAGAAACAAATCACCCTGTAAAGACATCAGCTAGAAGTAGAAGAAGTTATCTTGTAGAGACTTCAGCTACAAAGAAACTATCATGTAGAGAGTTCAGCTACAAACAAATCTCCCTGTTGAGAGATCAGCTAGAAAAAGTTTCCTTGTAGAGAGTTTAGCTACAAACAAATCACCCTGTAGAAAGATCAGCTAGAAGAAGTCACCTTGTAGAGAGTTCAGTTACAAAGAAACCACCATGTAGAGAGTTCAGCTATAAACTAGTGACTTTGTAGAGACAACAACTAGAAGAAGTTACCTTGTGGAGAGTTCAGCTACAAAGAAACCATTCTGTAAAGAACTCAGCTGCAAACAAATCATCTGTACAGAATTCAGCTACAAGCAAATCACCCTGTAGAAAGATCAGCTAGAAGAAGTTACCTTGTAGAGAGTTCAGTTACAAAGAAACCACCATGTAGAAAATTCAGCTACAAACAAATCACCCTGTAGAGAGATCAGCTAGAAGAAATTACCTTGTAGAGAGTTCAGCTACAAAGAAACCACCATGTAGAGAGTTCAGCTGCAAAGAAATCACCCTGTAGAAAATTCAGCCACAAACAAATTGCCCTGTAGAAAGATCAGTTAGAAAGAAGTTAAATTGTAGAGAGTTCAGCTACAAAGAAACTATTCTGTAAAGAGCTCAGCTGCAAACAAATCACCTGTACAGAATTGAGCTACAAACAAATCACCCTGTAGAAAGATCAGCTAGAAGAAGTCACCTTGTAGAGAGTTCAGCTACAAAGAAACCACCATGTAGAGAGATCAGCTAGAAGAAATTACCTTGTAGAGAGTTCAGCTACAAAGAAACTATTCTGTAAAGAGCTCAGCTGCAAACAAATCACCTGTACAGAATTCAGCTACAAACAAATCACCCTGTAGAGAGATCAGCTAGAAGAAGTTATCTTGTAGATAGTTCAGCTACAAACAAATTGCCCTGTAGAAAGATCAGTTACCTTGTAGATAGTTCAGCTACAAAGAAACTTTCCTGTAAAGAGCTCAGCTGCAAACAAATCACCTGTACAGAATTCAGCTACAAGCAAATCACCCTGTAGAAAGATCAGCTAGAAGAAGTTACCTTGTAGAGAGTTCAGTTACAAAGAAACCACCATGTAGAGAATTCAGCTACAAACAAATCACCCTGTAGAGAGATTAGCTAGAAGAAATTACCTTGTAGAGAGTTCAGCTACAAAGAAACCACCATGTAGAGAGTTCAGCTGCAAAGAAACTATTCTGTAAAGAGCTCAGCTGCAAACAAATCACCTGTACAGAATTTAGCTACAAACAAATCACCATGTAGAGAGATCAGCTAGAAGAAGTTACCTTGTAGATAGTTCAGCTACAAACAAATCACCCTGTAGAGAGAGCAGCTAGAAGAAGTCACCTTGTAGAGTGTTTAGTTACAAAGAAACCACCATGGAGAGTTCTGCAATAAATATATGTATTATATATATATAATTTGTACATTTACTGATAAAATCAGGAATATTTAAAGTACATCTGCTTCATCTTTTCTTCTTCCTGTGATAAAGAAAAAAATATATGTTTAAACAGTCCCAAAGCCAGCCATAGGCCAGCTTTGGGGTATACAAATACAAAAAGAAGTGAAATCTAATCCAAAACAGCCAAGCTGTAAAAAAAGAGTGCGGCCCTCAAAAAGGCTACGGTGATAAAAGATGTGAAATCCAAGGTGGTGGCCAAGAAATGGCTGTGATGGTAGGTTAACAGTAAAAATTTTAATAATGACAATACAGGTGAATTTTGTGCCAAGACCAAGCAGCACCAAAATTCACCTGAATTGTCGTTATTAAAAGTTTTACCATTAATCTACCATCACAGCCATTTCTTGGCCGCCACTTTGGATATCACATCTTTTTTCACCATAGCCTTTTTGAGGGCCGCACTCTTTTTTTACAGCTTGGCTGTTTTGGATTAGATACTGTTTAATAGGATGTTATTGGATTAGTTTGAATGGCAAGAAAGCTCAAAACTCCAGTGCTACTGTATTGTATGATATATAATAGCTATACGGGCACAATGTGGAGTCTATGAAATTTATAAACCCAAAGGCCCAGGCTGTAGTGCACGAGCGAAATGAGGGTGCTACTAAGGGCCTGAGGGTTTATAAATTTCATAGACTCCACATTGCACCCGTATAACTGCTTTAGACTCTATTTCACATTACATTCAGATTACATACCTCATCCAGGGCTGTTTCTGCTGTAGGCTCTGCAAAAGCGACTAGTTTTCTTGTGATAATACTAGCGCCATGGCAACTATGCGTCCTCACGTGACAAAACAATATCGCTCATTAAATCACTGCACATGAACAATGCATAGCGATTGGATAAACCTAGATTTTGAGCATATGTTATATTGTGGCTGAAGGCGTGGAGTATATTAGAAAACAAGGTGGAGTATATGAGATTTATTGCCCACCCAAAACAACCTAAATAGAGTCTAAGTGCATACATAAACTACATTAAACAAGTCATGTATATTATGTAACTGATCTTCTAATAAAGTATTCTAAAATCAAATTTCTGCATACAATATATTGTAAAGAAATTTATGTTCACTTACCTGATTTGCAATTGTTGTAGCATTTGTGTTATTGCTGCCAGTATTTACTGTAAAGGACACCATAACAACAGGGTTGGATCCTGTGAACATAGTACAGCTACTCAGATCAACTGATGACCACCTTCCATTATTTAGACATTTTCTCTCAATGGTGACACCAGAACGAAAGTTTGGATGCAACTGTGCACAAGATTGAGTGGTTGTTGTACTGTGTCTAGTTTTGCTCCACAACAACCCTCCAGCAAAATCTTCATCACATGCTAATAATGAAACAGGTAACTTATTATGGACATGTTTCTTTTATCATGTTGTAGTACTGTACAATGTTAGCATGCATACAGTATTTATACCACCTTCACTTTCCAAGACTCAACCCAAAACACAGTCTTATAAAATTAATAACAATACATGACAACATTGGAAGGCTAAAATGAAAGCTGACAAGAACTTTTACAACTTAGTATCTACTAGATGCCCCTACTCTGTTAAAAGATACAAAAAATAGGTATTAAATTTATCATTGAATTGATGTATATTTGTACTTGCTATAATAACTATTGCAACTGCTAAAAGTTACAAAGGGTTTTAACGTTAAAACTGTAATGCTTTAATGTGGTGAACATTTCCAAATATAAAAAAGAACAGTGATGATTCAATAAGCAGTTGGAGTCAGGAATGCAGCCGGCCATATTAACCTACTATGAATACTCAATGACTGATCCAGCATGGGACATTTGAGGCAAATCCCCTCTCCTCTCCAGTTTCAATTAAACTCTTAAGGTACACGCATGATAACTAGAAGTCAAATATTGAATTCTGGATGACATTATAATAAAACACCAAATCTATATTTTTATTTAATGCTAGCTTCATTAAGACAGATTTAGAGGGAATCTCCCAACATATCTCTTCTTCTTAGCCAGGTAGTTTCATAAAAAATTAAATAAGCAATCAAGATACTTTAGTAGAACAGTCAATATAACTTTAATAATACAACCACTGCAATACGATCCACACATGCATTGTTACTCATATTGACATATACATCCTGTCAAATGCAATAACAATATTGGATATGAATAAACCTAGACAGTGATTAGAGAACGTTTTTCCCTGACAGAGTTACCACCTTCATCTTGGCTGCATCTTGGCCTGGTATGCCACCTAAATCTACCCTCACTCATGTACATGTGTAACTGTAGTTGTGTACTTTATTTAAAGAGAACTTTAACTCCTAAGTTCTGTATTCGGCAAGTACCTGAAGTGTGTACTTTATGATACATTTTGACACACAGATAACAATGAAGTTATATAGTATCCATTTATATGTATATACAGGAGCTTATGAGCTGCTGAAGGCGGCGAAGGAGCATGAAACTGAGTTTCACGACAATCCAAATTACATCACTGTGTTTGCTTATGTCACGCACAAATGATGCTCCAGCCACATGAAGTAGAGATGAGTTCGCCACCACCGAAGAAGAGAAAGATCTCAAGGAAAACTCAGCCAACTTTACCATCGCCATGTGTCACTGGTCACGTGCAATTTCGTATATGGCTTCAAATAATGAGATTTCACTTTCCTTATATGGAAACTAATTGGAGATTGATTTGGATTGTGATGGAACCTGGCAAGCAGTGTAAGTTTCATGCTCCTTCGCTGCCATCGGCAGCTCATAAGCTCCTGATATATACACTGTACCTCCAATGACAGATACAGTAATATTCTGATCAACTGGTTTACCATCATGAACAGCAGCATGACAATTGTAAATACCACTATTAGTTATTCCTACATTTGTTATATTTAGGACATGACTGAGACCAGGTGGAGTGAACAATATGTTCTCTCTTTGTGTAATGTTTTTTCCATTGTATGTCCACAACACGACAATTTCTATTATAGATGGAGTACATGATAAGGTAATTGTGTCTCCTTCCAGTAGAATGACTGATGAAAATGATGTTGTGAGAGTCAAATCTGTGACAAAAATCAAAGTAACTATACATAGGTGTACAAAGTTCTTATATTATACAAACATATAAACACATAATGAACTCTTTTCATAACAAGCAATTACAAGTTTTAATTGTCCCTAAAATCAATTTAGAAATACAAATGAGTAGGCTTGCAGGTTTGTTCAGTGAATGATGACTTACAATTTTAGATTGATAAAATTTGAGCAACTACAACGTATCATGTTATGCATGAAACATCAAGATACTCTAATAGAACAGTCACTGCATAAGAAAAATCCATAGTATAATCATGCATACCTACCTTGGATGGAATTTACTATGTTCTAAAACCTAAATACAAGCACTATAATTTATAGCCATAGCCATGCACAAAATTATAAACCAATTATCAATATTACTTGGCCAAAGAAGCTGGCGTGCAACACCCATGATCAAGACACATGATGGTGTGTCGTGCGGCCCAAGAATCTGGCGCGCAACACCCATGAGTATATTGACAGGAAGAACGAAAACGCAATTTTTGCACCTCCGTAGCTCTGTGCTGCCTTGATGAAAAAAGATGCATTTTGCTGTGGATACTCCCTCCAACTTCAGTACTCCAAATACCAAATTTGAGCGAAATCTCTTCAAGTATTCCTGAGATATGCGACTTCAAAGATTGGCTTAGTTTCTTCATTTTTTCTTCTTATTTTTTTCCTCTTTACGCACACTTGCAAAAACTTCTATAAAACGTGAACGCCACATTCGATTGCCTTGAAAATTGGCACACAGAAGGGGGGTACAAAGGCACATCTCAGTACCAACTTTGGCTGGAATACGATAAACAGACAAACAGTTATTAGTGGTTATTCACGAAAAATAACACCAATATGTTATCACGCCTACAACTTACGGAAAGAAGCTGAAAATTGGTGGGTGAATAGGCTAACTATTGAACCTCAAACCTTTTGTGGTTTGAAAGAAATCGTGTTAAAAACCAGGAAGATACAACGAAAAAACCAACAGTGCGTAACAATTATGTAATCGAGATTAGCTAATAAAAAAATGACTACTTGCCAGGCCTACCAGATAAACTGCTTGAGGTAATGCTTGAAAATCGCTGTACAGATGGAGTAATCAACTTAGAAAGGATCTTCAATGGTGTAGAAGAATCAGACTTAAAGCCAGGGAGTTATAACACGAAATCCAACTTGGTGTAGCAAGTGTGAGATCGAGATACTCTAATAGAGCAGTCAAGCTGAAGATAATTCAAGAGATCAGCTAGAAACAAGTAACCTGTATAGAGATCAGCTACAAACAAATCACCCTGTAGAGAGTTCAGCTAGAAGAAGTTACCTTGTAGAGATTTCAGCTACAAACAGTTCGCCCTGTACAGAGATCAGCTAGAAGAAATTACCTTGTGGAGAGTTCGGCTACAAAGAAACCACAATGTAGAGAGTTCAGCTGCAAACAAATCACCTGTTGAGAGTTCAGTTACGAAAATATCATCCTGTAGAGAGTTCAGCTAGAAGAAGTCACCTTGTAGAGAGTTCAGCTACAGCAAAACCACCATGTAGAGAGTTCAGCTACAAACAAATCACCTTGCAGAGAATTCAGCTACAAACAAATCACCCTGTAGAGAGATCAGCTACAAGAAGTTACCTTGTAGAGAGTTCAGCTACAAAAACCATCATGTAGAGAGTTCAGCTGCAAACAAATCACCTGTAGAGAGTTCAGCTACAAATGTAGACAGATCAGCTAGAAGAAGTTACCTTGTAGAGAGTTCAGCTATAAACAAATCACCCTGTAGAGAGATCAGCTAGAAGAAGTCACATTGTAGAGAGTTCAGTTACAAAGAAACCACCATGCATAGAGTTCAGCTACAAACAAATAACCCTGTAGAGAGATCAGCTAGAAGAAGTCACATTGTAGAGAGTTCAGTTACAAAGAAACCATCATGTATAGAGTTCAGCTGCAAACAAATCGCCTTGTAGAGAGTTCAGCTAGAAGAAGTCATCTTGTAGAGAGTTCAGCTAGAAGAAGTCATCTTGTAGAGAGTTCAGCTACCAAGAAACCATCAGGTAAAGAGTTCAGCTGCAAACAAATCATCCTGTAGAGAGATCAGCTAGAAGAAGTTACCTTGTAGATAGATAGTTCAGCTACAAACAGTTCACCCTGTACAGAGATCAGCTAGTAGAAGTCACCTTGTAGAGTGTTCAGTTACAAAGAAATCACTATGTAGAGTTCTATATATACATTATATATATATATAATTTGTACAATTTTACTGATAAATCAGAAATATTTAAAGTATTTATTACCTTCCAGGTCATCCACTGAAGAAGTAGTCAACCTCTAAGTTTCCCACCATTTTAGATAGTTTTTTTAAACCGAGTTTGGCTGTATCAAAGAAATCACCATGTAGAGTTCTATATATGCATTATATATATATAATTTGTACAATTTTACTGATAAATCAGAAATATTTAAAGTATTTAACATCTGCTTCATCTTTTCTTCTTCCTGTGGTAAAGAAAATAAGATAGGTTAAAAAGCCCCAAAGCCGGCCATATTACAAATACAAAAAGAAGTGAAATCTAATTTAAAACAGCCAAGCTGTAAAAAAAGAGTACGGCCCTCAAAAAGGCTATGGTGAAAAAGATGTGAAGTCCAAAGTGGCGGCCAAGAAATGGCTGTGATGGTAGGTTAATGGTAAAAAATTTAATAACGACAATTCAGGAGAATTTTGTGCCAAGACCAAGCGGCACCAAAATTCACTTGAATTGTCGTTATTAAAATTTTTTACCATTAATCTACCATCACAGCCATTTCTTGGCCGCTACCTTGGATTTCACATCCTTTTCCACCATAGCCTTTTTGAGGGCCGCACTATTTTTTTACAGCTTGGCTGTTTTGGATTAGATTGGTTATTGCATATATCCTTTGGTATCAGATTGGTATGTGTTTTTCTACACTAGTAGAGCACTGCTTTGTCTTATATGATCATCATCATTGTATATCTGTAGATAAGAAGAAGTTTGTATAAACGCCAAACCTCAAAGTCAGTTTATGGTCGGCTTTGGATATTTAAAACACAACAAGAAGTGAAGTAAAATCAATGCAAAACAGCCAAGGTGCATAAAAAGGTGCAGCCTTTAAAGCCTGGGTGAAAAAGTTGCATGGCAGCCATGAATGGCTGCAAAGATGTTAAAGATTATAACTTTGTACATTTAAATCAAGACACACAATAGTGTGTCGTGCTTCCCAAGAAGCTGGCACGCCACACCATGAGTGTATTAATACGAAGAAAGAAAATGCGATTTTCATACCTATGTAGCTCTGTGATCCCTTATCTGGTTGGAACCAAACTTGCTACAGAACTGCCGGCCAGGTAGGGAGTCTACATACCAAATTTAAAGAAAATCACTCCAGACATTTCTGAGATACAGTACAAGCGTTTAAAATTTCATTTTAATTTCTTTGTTTTCTTTTCTTTTTCATTTTGCATATGTTGCAAAATCTGCCATAAAACACGAATGTGTGCTCCAATCGGGATGAAATTTAGCACACTTAAGGGCACATAACAGAAAATCTCAGTACCACGTTTGGAAGGAATCTGATGAACATGCATGGAGTTATGACCACATGCATGGAGTTATGACCCATTATTCATGTAAAATAAGGTCGAAGGTCTGTCATGCCCACAGGGTAAAGCCCTTGAAGGAATAAGCTGAAAATTGCTATGTATATGGAGTAACTATTGTAGGTGTGCCATTTTGTGGTTTGAAAGGAATCCAGATAAAGACCATTGAAATATGACACAAAATCCAACCAGTGTCACAATTATGCGATCGATTTTTATGAATGAAAAAACTATTAGTTTTCACGCCTACCAGGCAAATCACTATAGAGCAATGAGCTGAAAATCAGTATGTAGCTGGAATAATCTTCATAGAAAGTCCTTGCAGTAGTAGAGAAGAATCAGATTACAAACCACTGAGTAACAGTTGTGAGTCGAAAGCCAACTAGGTGTAGCAAATGCGAGATTGAGATACTCTAATAGAACAGTCACCCTAATAGAACATTCAGCTACCTTTATAACTTACTCCATTACAGAATTATATTACATTGCAAGTTATTCTGTAGGGAGTTCAGCTACAAACAGTTAATCTATAGACAATTCAGCGACAAGCATGTCACACTGTAGAGAGTTCAGCTACAAATATATCACTGGAGAGATTCAGAACATTATAAGTCACACTGAAGAGAGTTCGCTATAAACAAGTCACCCCGTAGAGAGTTCAGCTACAGCAAGTCACTCTGTAGAGAATTCAGCTACAAACAAGTCACTATGTAGCGAGTTCAGCTAGAAAGAACTACCCAGTAGAGAGTTCATCTACCCTTCGCAGTGCCTAGGCAGAACTGGTTAGGTTTAATTGATCCCAAAAGTACCTTCAGGATTCATCTTTTTAGTCTAATTTTAAGTTTTTTTTATTATTTTTCTTTCCAATTTTTTTTCTTTTCTTGTTTTCAACTTCAGTGCTTCTCAACTTCAAGTGATTGCAATGATACCTACTAGGTTGTAAATTTCTCTATTTTTCCTTGTGTTTGTTAAATGTGACTGTCTCTGGGAAAACTAGTCTTATCTCCCATTTAAAAGTATCGAAAAATGCTGGTTATAACTATTCAGAGTATTGTAGCTTGCCAATGGTGGTAGCAACGCACACCAAACTTTCACGCATTTTACAACAATTTATTACCTTCCAGGTCATCCACTGAAGAAGTAGTTAACCTCTAAGTTTCCCACTATTTTAGATATTTTTTTAAACTGAGTTTGGCTGTATCAGGTGAGCTCCAAAAGGGGTTGGAGGTGGGGGGCCTGCAAAGCAGGCAAGATGTTGTTTAAAAATTGAAGAGGGATGTTTTGGGATGAATTAGGTCAAGTCATTGGCCATTCAGGGCTACAAACTGGCTAAAATAAAAGGAAATTTACAGCACAGGGGGTCATTGTCCAATACCACGGAGCTGTACAACCACACACAGCCATCTCCTGGTTGGCCAGGGCTCCACCAAGACTAGGGTTGGGTGATATTGAAAATTTCCTCCCACGGTTATTGTGGAGCTTATTATCACGATTATTGCAAAAATCACGGTATTGAAATGAACTATATCAAGTAGCTACACTAAAAACTGTTTACACAGTATAATGCATGGGTGAAATTTGTTTACCAGCTAGCTAAGAGTTTGGAAAAACTTATAGAGCATGGAGTGCATATAAATTTTGAAGGAGAGATAGCTAGTTTCTATCTATGTATATAGCTAGCAGATAATTTACTAAGGCTTACTAATGTTAAGCCAGAATTTTTATCCCACAATCACAGAAGTGCTGTATCCAGTACACATTCCTCTCCTTGCATGTATTCTAATAATTAGTGTGCTGTTTTGTGTAGTAGTGCATGGGTTAGGCTTGTTTGCTAGTACAAGGAGGCTGTAATACTGATTGACAAGTACAATATGGCGTTGTTAACACGTGTAAGTGTGTAGTTGCAGCTGTATTCCCGCTATGATATTGCAATAACCGTTTAAACTGGTATGGCGGTTTTTCAAAAACAAGGCGGTATTGGTTATTGCCAGCTGTAATATACCATCATACCAGTATATCGCCCAACCCTAATCAAGACCCCAGACCACTCATACGGCTCACCACTGTGCTTGAAACAAGCAGCTAGCAAAAGCAGACCTGGTTGACTGTGACAGTGAAATTTGATAGTGCATTTATAAAGCTTTGTGTTTGTGTGAAGTAATCAAACTTCCTATCTTGGCGATAAGGCCAGTTTTCGCAGATCCAGTCATAAATAAACATAGCAGAAAAATCAGTCACAATAGCAAAAATTAACTACAATGACCTTTTAAACATACTTTTTTCACACCGATCTCTAGTAAAACCATCCACACAATTACAGATGAAATTGTTGACTCCATCTGTACAAGTTCCATTATTCATACAAGGATTAGGATCACAATCATCTATGTTAGTTGTACAGTTCTCTCCAGTAAAGCCATCCACGCAATTACATGTGAAAGAATTAACTCCATCTGTACAAGTTCCATTATTCATACAAGGATTAGGATCACAATCATCTATGTTAGCTGTACAATTCTCTCCAGTAAAACCATCCACACAATTGCATGTGAAAGAGTTAACTCCATCTGTACAAGTTCCATTATTCATACAAGGATTAGGATCACAATCATCTATGTTAGTTGTACAGTTCTCTCCAGTAAAGCCATCCACACAATTACATGTGAAAGAATTAACTCCATCTGTACAAGTTCCATTATTCATACAAGGATAAGGATCACAATCATCTATGTTAGCTGTACAATTCTCTCCAGTAAAACCATCCACACAATTGCATGTGAAAGAGTTAACTCCATCTGTACAAGTTCCATTATTCATACAAGGATTAGGATCACAATCATCTATGTTAGTTGTACAGTTCTCTCCAGTAAAGCCATCCACACAATTACATGTGAAAGAATTAACTCCATCTGTACAAGTTCCATTATTCATACAAGGATTAGGATCACAATCATCTATGTTAGCTGTACAATTCTCTCCAGTAAAACCATCCACACAATTGCATGTGAAAGAGTTAACTCCATCTGTACAAGTTCCATTATTCATACAAGGATTAGGATCACAATCATCTATGTTAGTTGTACAGTTCTCTCCAGTAAAACCATCCATACAATTACACGTGAAAGAGTTAACTCCATCTGTACAAGTTCCATTATTCATACAAGGATTAGGGTCACAATCATCTATGTTAGTTGTACAATTCTCTCCAGTAAAACCATCCATACAATTACACGTGAAAGAGTTAACTCCATCTGTACAAGTTCCATTATTCATACAAGGATTAGGGTCACAATCATCTATGTTAGTTGTACAATTCTCTCCAGTAAAACAATCCACACAATTGCATGTGAAAGAATTAACTCCATCAGTACAAGTTTCATTATTCATACAGGGATTAGGATCACAATCATTTATGTTAGTTGTACAATTCTGTCCAGTAAAACCATCCACACAATTGCACAAGAAAGAATTAACTCCATCTATACAAGTTCCATTATTCATACAAGGATTAGGATCACAATCATCTATGTTAGTTGTACAGTTCTCTCCAGTAAAGCCATCCACACAATTACATGTGAAAGAATTAACTCCATCTGTACAAGTTCCATTATTCATACAAGGATTAGGATCACAATCATCTATGTTAGCTGTACAATTCTCTCCAGTAAAACCATCCACACAATTGCATGTGAAAGAGTTAACTCCATCTGTACAAGTTCCATTATTCATACAAGGATTAGGATCACAATCATCTATACAATTCTCTCCATTAAAACCCTCCACACAATTGCATGTGAAAGAGTTAACTCCATCTGTACAAGTTCCATTATTCATACAAGGATTAGGATCACAATCATCTATGTTAGTTGTACAATCCAATCCAGTAAAGCCATCCACACAATTACATCTGAAAGAGTTAACTCCATCTGTACAAGTTCCATTATTCATACAAGGGTTAGGATTACAGTCATCTATTGATAGGAGAACAATAATGCCATACTTATCAAGACACACAGTAGTGTGTCGTGCGGCCCAAGAAGCCGGCACGCAACACCCGTAAGTATATTGACAGGAAGAAAGAAAACGCAATTTTTGCACCTCCGTAGCTCTGTGCTGCCTTGATGAAACAAGCCGATTTTTGCTGTGAACATGCCCTCTAACTTCAGCATTCCACATTCAAAATATGAGCGAAATCGCTTCAAGCGTTTCCGAGATATCCGACTTCAAAATTGGCTTAGTTTCTTTGTTTTGTTTTTTTTCTTATTTTTCTTCCTCTTGTCTCACACTTACAAAAACTGCTATAAAACGCTAACTCCATATCCGATTGCCTTGAAATTTGGCACACAGAAGGGGGGTATAAAGGCGCATCTTGGTACCAACTTTGGCTAGAATACGATAAACAGGCAAAGAGTTATGAGCGATTATTCACGAAAAATAACACCAATATGTTGTCACACCTACAGGGTAAACCACGTATGGGAAGAAGCTGAAAATCGGTGAGTGAATAGGTTAACTATTGAACTTCAAACCTTTTGTGGTTTGAAAGAAATCGAGCGAAGATACGATGAAAAAACCAACAGTGTGTAACAATTATGCAATCGAGATTAACAATTAAAAAAACCACTGCTTGTCACACCTACCAGAAAAACCGCTTGGGGTAATGCTTTGAAAATCACTGTACAGATGGAGTAATCATCTTAGAAAGGCTCTTCAATGGTGTAGAAGAATCACACTTAAAGCCACAGAGTTATAACACGAAACCCAACTTGGTGTAGCAAGCAGCGTTGAAACCGGGTCACTACTGCTGACCCGGATGACCCACTGACCCGGATTAAAATAAGCCGAGGCGCGCGATAAGAGCTATGTTTCGGGTATTCTCGAGCGACTCAGGCGCGAGACTACGTTTTGAGCGTTCGATTCGTGTTGAGTAAACGAGTAGTTATGTGATAACTAAGCCGGTAAGTTTATAATTTAAAATCAGCCAGTGGGTTTGGTTCCACGTAGCTACTGTAAGTTTACAGACAGCAATTGGGTGTGGCTTCGTACATACTTAGTATTGCAATTTCCCAATATATTAAAATGGGTGTGGCTCACAAAAGTACTTATCCTGCTGCAAGACTAGACCTAGACTATATACAACTCATATATTAATCGATTAGTGGGCGTGGCCCAACGTAAGCTTGCAGACAGAAACGGACACAGTTTCATGCTACAGACTGTACTTACTAATAAATGGGCGTGGCTGAGCGTATGTTTGTAACGCTATAAGTGGGCGTGGCTCACGAAAGAGCTACGCGACTAGCGTTTATAAGTTCCACGTCGTCAAACGATCAATTTCGTTTCTCACGTGATCCAATCCGGGTCAGACCCGGATAATTTGTAAACCGGGTCAGACCCGGATGACCCGGAGAAAATGTGACCCGGTTGACCCGACCCGGTTTCAACGCTGGTAGCAAGTGCAAGATCGAGATACTCTAATAGAGCAGTCACCCTAATAGAGCAGTCACCCTGAAGAAAATTAGAAACAAGTAACCTGTATAGAGATCAGCTAGAAACAAGTAACCCTGTAGAGAGATCAGCTAGAAAAATTCACCCTGTACAAAGATCAGCTAGAAGAAGTTACCTTGTAGGGAGTTCAACTATGGAAAGAGATAGTTCAGCTACAAGAAATCACCTTATAGAGTTCAGATACAAACAAATCTCCATGTAGAGAGATCAGCTAAAAGAAGTTTACTCAGCTACAAACAAATCACCCTGTAGAAAGATCAGCTAGAAGAAGTCACCTTGTAGAGAGTTCGGTTACAAAGAAACCACCATGTAGAGAATTCAGCTACAAACTAGTGACCCTGTAGAGACATCAGCTAGAAGAAGTTACCTTGTAGAAAATTCAGCTACAAAGAAACCATTCTGTAAAGAGCTCAGCTGCAAACAAATCACCTATACAGAATTCAGCTACAAACAAATCACCCTGTAGAGAGATCAGCTAGAAGAAGTTATCTTGTAGATAGTTCAGCTACAAACAAATCACCCTGTAGAGAGATCAGCTAGAAGAAGTTACCTTATAGATAGTTCAGCTACAAACAAATCACCCTGTAGAGAGTTCAGCTACAAAGAAACCACCATGTAGAGAGTTCAGCTACAAACAAATCGCACTGTAGAGAGATCAGCTAGAAGAAGTTACCTTGTAGAGAGCTCAGCTACAAAGAAACCATTCTGTAAAGAGTCCAGCTGCAAACAAATCACCTGTACAGAATTCAGCTACAAACAAATCACCCTGTAGAGATATCAGCTAGAAGAAATTACCTTGTAGATAGTTCAGCTACAAACAATTCACCCTGTACAGAGCTCAGTTAGAAGAAGTTTTCTTGTAGAGAGTTCAGCTACAAGCAAACCACCCTGTAGAAAGATCAGCTAGAAGAAGTCACCTTGTAGAGAGTTCAGTTACAAAGAAACCACCATGTAGAAAGTTCAGCTACAAACTAGTGACCTTGTAAAGACATCAGCTAGGAGAAGTTACCTTGTAGATAGTTCAGCTACAAACAATCACCCTGTAGAAAGATCAGGTAGAAGAAGTTATCTTGTAGATAGTTCAGCTACAAACAAATCACCCTGTAGAAAGATCAGCTAGAAGAAGTAACGTTGTAGAGAGTTCAGCTATAAAAAAATCAGCATGTAGAGAGTTCAGCTGCAAACAAATCACCCTGTAAAAAATTCCGCTACAAACTAATTACCCTGTAGAAAGATCAGCTAGAAGAAGTCACGTTGTAGAGAGTTCAGTTGCAAAGAAACCACCATGTAGAGAGTTCAGCTACAAACTAGTGACCTTGTAGAGACATCAACTAGTAGAAGTTACCTTGTAGATAGTTTAGCTACAAACAATTCACCCTGTTCAGAGATCAGTTAGAAGAAGTTTTCTTGTAGAGAGTTCAGCTACAAACAAATCACCCTGTAGAAAGATCAGCTAGAAGAAGTTACATTGTAGAGAGTTCAGTTACAAAGAAATCACCATGTAGAAAATTCAGCTACAAACTAGTGACCTTGTAGAGACATCAGCTAGAAGCAGTTACCTTGTAGAAAATTCAGCTACAAAGAAACTATTTTGTAAACAGCTTAGCTGCAAACAAATCACCTATACAGAATTCAGCTACAAACAAATCACCCTGTACAGAGATCAGCTAGAAGAAATTACCTTGTAGATAGTTCAACTACAAACAAATCACCCTGTAGAGAGATCAGCTAGAAGAAGTTACCTTGTAGATAGTTCAGCTGCAAACAAATCACCCTGTAGAGAGATCAGGTAGAAGAAGTTACCTTGTAGATAGTTCAGCTACAAACAAATCACCCTGTAGAGAGATCAGCTAGAAGAAGTTACCTTGTAGAGAGTTCAGCTACAAAGAAACCATCATGTAGAGAGTTCAGCTGCAAACAAATCACCTGTACAGAATTCAGCTACAAACAAGTGATACTGTAGAGAGATCAGCTAGAAGAAGTTACCTTGTAGAGAGTTCAGCTACAAACAAATCACCCTGTAGAGAGATCAGCTAGAAGAAGTCACCTTGTAGAGAGTTCAGTTACAAAGAAACCACCATGTATAGAGTTTAGCTGCAAACAAACCACCCTTTAGAGAGTTCAGCTAGAAACAATTTACCCTGTAGAGAGCTCAGCTAGAAACAGTGATCTGTAGAGAGATCAGCTAAAAGAAGTTACCTCGTAGAGAGTTCAGCTGCAAACAAATCACCATTTAGAAAGATCAGCTAGAAAAAGTTACCTTGTAGACAGTTTAACTACAAACAAATCACCCTGTAGAGAGATCAGCTAGAAGAAGTTACCTTGTAGATCGTTCAGACGATTTACAAATAATTCACCCTGTAGAGAGAGCAGCTAGAAGAAGTCTAGTTGTAGAGTGTTCAGTTACAAAGAAACCACCATGTTGAGTTCTGTAATAAATATATGTATTATATATATATATATATATATATATATATATATATAATTTGTACATTTATTGATAAAATCAGAAATATTTAAAGTATTCATTTGCTTCATCTTTTCTTCTTCTTGTAGAAAAGAAAAATAATAGGTTTAAAAAGCCCCAAAGCTGGCCATAGGCCGGCTTTGGGGTATACAAATACAAAAAGAAGTGAAATCTAATCCAAAACAGCCAAGCTGTAAAAAAAGTGTGCGGCCCTCAAAAAGGGAAAAAAGATGTGAAATCCAAGGTGGCGGCCAAGAAATGGCTGTGATGGTAGGTTAATGGTAAAAATTTTAATAACGACAATTCAGGTGAATTTTGTGCCAAGACCAAGCAGCACAGTAATTCACCTGAATTGTCGTTATTAAAATTTTTACCATTAACCTACCATCACAGCTATTTCTTGGCCGGCACCTTGGATTTCACATCTTTTTTCACCATAGCCTTTTTGAGGGCCGCACACTTTTTTTACAGCTTGGCTGTTTTGGATTAGATCAAGACACACGATAGTGTGTCGTGCGGCCCAAGAAGCCGGCGCGCCACACCGTGAGTATATTAGGCCACTCCAATTGGTATTTATGTTTCTGGTCCCTTAAGATTAAATTTTAGATGTGGGCGGGCGGAATTCAGCAACAAAGCAACAAAATTATGAAGAAGTAGCTATAGTATACTACAATAAACATTTCACCATTATAATGTTGTGTAAAATATTAGGTACAGGTGTAAGTGACTTCATAGATACAAAACTTAATAATAACTCGTAGGATACAACAGTACAATATGAGTACATCATGATTTTTGAATTTTGGGTTGTTTACAGTCAGCACATTGGGGATAATATTCCGTTTCATTCCATTCAATATCTTTTGCACAGTATACACAAATTGGTGGATACTTTGCAGCATAATACAATTTTTCAATTGGTTCACCACAAGCTATATCTCTTGCATAAACATTAAGTCCCTCTGGTAACTCGAGATCACTCATTGATGCACCACATGTAAAAGTGTAATCTTTTAAAGCTCTTTCAAGCTGTAAACATTGGGCTCTTTGAAGCTTATGTTGAGAATAGAGCAATCTCCAGCTGTCACATTCCTCACACTGCAGCATCATATCAACATTCCTTACATGAGTTAAGTTTGATGCAAATGGCAATGTTTTCCTACGTTTATTCGGCTTTTTCAAGCTAGGGCAATGTTCCTCACTAGTATCTGTTCCATATACATCAGAAAAGCACCTATAGTGACCTTCTCCAGGTACTGGGTCTGGTATGAAGTTGATAGATTGAAATATTTCTGTGGGCAATTTTGGAGGCTTGCAAATACAGCATGAAATGGATCCACATTTTTTAATTTGAAACAAATACTTCCGTGTCCTGCAGCAGTGGTCTATAAATGCTTTAAGTTGAGGCTTTTTGTCCAAGGCTTCTTTCTGCAATGTTACGCCAGATGACAAACTGTCATCAATAGTATGTAAATATGACCACATTAATTCAATTTCGTCATCACTTGCTGCACTAACAACTTTTATTTTTTCATCTTTTAGCTGTAGTCTTTCCATAATTTGTGTTTAAAAAACTCTGGTATGTGAAATACTATCAATCACATCTTTGGAAAAACCTGGTATTTTTTAAGCTGTATCTCGTAACTGTTTTAGATTATTACACTTTTTGACTTCATCCTCAAAATGGTCATCCAACTTCCCTCTCATGAGTCCTACACATTGTAAACCCAAGTTAAGAGTGGACATAATATGCTCCACTGGATTTCGCCAAGAATGGCATGGAGCAGTGCGAGCAGCACAAACAAAGTCTAAGTCAAACTTTAAAAATAATGAAATTAGAGCTACCTGCACTGATAAATAAGTTACTCGATGATCTGGCCCACCATCCGTATACACTAGTAAAATATGTTTGTTTTCTACTTGACTATCCAAAATGCACAATAGTTCTGTTGCATGATGCATAGGAGAGGAAGGCTCAAATGCACATTCTTTCAGCGATACATTAACTTGTCCTCGGTACCAAGAACCAGAAAACTCATCAGGTATATTATTGATGAGAACCACACTTGGTATAATACCAAATCTCGTAAAATTGTGGTCACCTACATCAAAGCTTGCTCCTACTTTGACAAGTACTCTTCTCCCCCTTTCGGTTGCTGCGACTGGAAACCCAGGTTCCCCTATTTTTATTTTGTGTTTATCATCTAAGCATGCCATTGTAGTAACTGATTTAAATTTAATGGCAAATTCACGAAAATATCTGAACAGTGCGACTGCATAATGCTCATCTGGATGGGTTTTTCTAAATTGCCTTGCTTGTATCATAAAGCGAACTTTCAGCTGACCTGTATAATGCATTGCAGTCTTATATTTGGGGTTTGTAGGCCAAAATTGTAAACGTAACCACTCTTCGCATGGTACTGCAGTCCCTTCTGGGCATCTAGCTTGTACTTGTTCTTTGAAATCTCGTATGGATATAGCAGTTGACAAATGAGTAATTTGCAAGTGTCTGTGATCATCAACTGCAGCACCTATCCCTTCATCTAAAAACCTTTTAGCTTCTTTCCAAAAATATTCATATTTTGTCTTTTGCTCAGGATGTTTAACTTCACGTAAGTCAACAATAGTTTAAGGATCATCAGGCTCCATAAAAAGTAATTCCGTTACTCTAGCATCTACCTCTGCTTCATTGAGGCAATTGACTGCTGAAGAGTCGCCCGTTAATTCATGATAAAATGTCTAAGTACTGATGGTTTCACAGAAGGGGCAACTCTGCCAAACTTTGAGTACAACTCTTTTCGCATAGCTCGGGTATGAAACACTGGAAAATTTGGTCGAATGGACTCAATGACTGGTTGACTACTGCCAAAGGCGTCTTCTGTTTTTTCTACATTTGGTACTCGCCAAATAAAATGTAGGTTTCCCTTATTGTTTCCAGGTGAATATGTACACATTACAATTGGATAATGAAGGCCATTATTGCCTAACAATTGCAAATAATCATACCTCTTTTTTGAATCTGTGTCAAGGAAGTCGTTTAGAAACAAATACTCATAATCTCCCATGGTACAAAGTTTGGTATCAAGGTTTTTTAACAATGGAAGTAATAACGTAGTAGATTTGATGTATTTAACTGAAACTGCATCTCCCATCAAGACTCACGGTAGTGAGTCGCGCGGCCAGTAAAGCAGAAACGCGCGCCGCAGACAATAAATGACGCGACCACTACGTGAGGATTTTACAAGAACGAACGTTCTCAAATTTGGCCTTCCTGTAATCCACCCGTCACTTACGCTATCCCTCTGAAACTCTGGAGTTGAACTCATCGTGTCACTAGTAACTACCACACAAGCAGTGAAGCAAATCCATGCCGATTGTTTCGTGATCGAGATTGCCGACATGAAAGGGGACGTTTCATTTTTCTTTTAATTGCATGCGGTTAGACGCAACCGCAGGTGTATGCCTTGCGTTCCTTTGTGCATTCCGAACATTGATCGCCCTGTTATCGCTTCAGTATTCACTCAATCACCTCAAGATTCACATCATTGATTTCACCATACATGATTACCCTACAGTCGTGATTTCAGCACCAAACGAAGTTTCAGTCGTCCTCAGTCGACCTAGAGGCCAAATACAAATCCCAGATTGTTGTTTTCCGCAATACTCGCTTGGCATGTAGGGCAATGTGTCTTTAAACTGTTCTGAAAGTTTCGTTCAGATTGAAACATTTGTTTTCGAGAATGGCTAGTTTGAAATTTGAATTTAGTCGCCCCCACGTCATTTGCTCTCTAAGAATTTTACTCGGAATTTAAAGAATGACGCAGAGCACAACTGCGGTCTCTGGGTATTGATGAACTGGCGCTCTATGTAATTAATCAGTACATATAGCCACCAAGAAGTGTGCTGCCATAGATTATAGTCCATAGATATAGCTAATCTATGGTGCTGCATACCATCCTTCGTTTTGAAATTAGTCGCCCCCACATAATTTGTCCTCTAAGGGCGCGGCTTAAAGAATGACACAAGAGTACAACTGCGGTTACCAGTTGTTGACACAAGCTGTGAGTAATTAGCACATGTAGCTAGCTTAAAAGGAAGTGTGCAAAATCGCCTAATACAATTGTCACCATGCATTATTGCATTTTATAGCACCCCCACACAAAATTACACATGTAATTACAACATACAGAGGAGACACATGAATACCAAACACTTTTCACAACAATAATGTAAGAATTGTACAATAATGACTGTAATATAACTGCTATGCAAATGTTTTCCAGTGGCCCGCCATGGTAGCAAGTCTCACATGACGGCATGTATATTCATCCAAACACAATGGGAGTAACGAGTGAGTATGATGACAACAAGTTGGTATGACTCCATTTGTAGAATCCAGATGAGTGGGTGTGGCTCCAGTATGTCTAAACGGTTAACAAACATTCCTGTTATAAATACGTGCTAGAGTTGCAATATAATAGTATAGTATTTAAATGCAATAATACATAGTCTCCATTGCATCACTATCAAACGACACTAAGTGGAGGATATTGTTGCATCTCTAGTATGTACACTCTATCAGTACAACCTATCTTAATGGCCACTAGTATAGAAAGACAACCACTCTTGAAAAGCCAATTCCAATTGAGAATTTATACACTGTTACCTGCTGAATGAGTGAAGGTGGCAATAAACAAGTTCCACCGTAATTTATACACGTGATCTGATCCTGTATATTCTGTCAGTGGATGAGATCCACTTGGCCAGGACAAAATGTGACTCAAGTGCCCTGGATGATCCATACTCAACCAACTTATGACCCAGTGGCACAATGGAACTGACTATTTATAGAGAATACAATTACATTTATTTCTAAGATGTGTGGATGTGTGGACACATTACAACACATTACATGTACATACAAGACACGCTACGTACTGTTTTAGCATTTCAAGTCACCACATTATACACGTACCAGTCAACAATGCTTCATAGTGCCCATCAGTAAACCTGAAGAAAAGTTACGAAAAATAAAAATTCACATAAGTACAATGAAACCTCATTAATATGGCAGGCTGTGGGACCAAAAAATTTGGCCTGAATAACAAGGTGGCCTTATTAATGAGGTCATAAGTAATGCTTAGCTATATTTGGGACCTACTAGAGGTGGCCAATATAATGAGGTGGTCTTATTAAAGAGGTGGCCACTAAGTGAGGTTTCACTGTACATATAGTTCACAATATTGTGAACAATATTAATGGTTAACAATATACACTGAAACCTGCAGGTCACTTCTTGTGGAAGATTGCTCTCTACACAAAATGACACATTCAGAGATTGTATTTAGATGGATGATACAGTAACGCATTGTGACTTCAATACTCGTGATGTGTCACTGCTAGGCAGCAACCATATACACGGCACTGCCACATCGCACTTGCTCGCACACACAATTTTGCTAACGATTTTACAAATTGATAATTAAGGGGTGTGGCAACTAGCTGTTTCCCTTCTGTACAAGTGGCCACCAAGACAGGTCCACTGTGGATGAAAGCCAGGCATTAGATATTTGGTATTTCATGTGTTGAAGACATTCCAGGACTTCTGGTAGTCTCAAATCTCACCACAGTTTAACTCAGGCAGTGTTGTGGTCACCACTAAACTACTGGAATGCTGTGTTATGTTCATCTTATGCTTGGCTACTATATTGTAGAACTGAAATGGATACTCTGAAAAATATATCCTATGGATAATGACTTCATCACTTTCTTCATCAGGAGCTTATAAGGACCAACAGTGAAACTTTTTACACTTGGGGCTGACAGTCAACTGCCTATGTCTGAAGCAGTGCTTTTGGTGCTCTAACAGATTGGCTGCCCCCTTGCTGCCAGCACTCACTGTCTCATACGCTGTCATACACTAAATCCATCTCTATAGCCAGTTAGAACAGCATGCTTCTTACCTTTTTTTAAGGCCGCATAATGCAGCCACCTCTTTAAAAGGCAAGGTTAGAAAATTTTGTCCCTACGGCCTGAATAATGACCAGTTTTCACTGTACTATTAGTGATTAGTGATCATGGGGGATTATTTATTAAGATACTAAGATATACAAACGCTACAACCTCTAAATATAGCAGTAAATTTTTTACCCTGGTCCAATGTCTCATAATAATCGTGACTTCGTGAGAGACTCTACTGTGACAAATACATGTTTATCATGATATGTGCTAATCGCCTTTTTACAATTAAGTTTTACAACACAAATACATGTATAGTTAAACTCACCAATTGCGACTAAATCCCTTCAACACGAAAAGACAAATAATGAGACAACCTTGGAGACAACAGCCACACAAGCCTATTCTGGTGCGTTTATTTAGTAGTAATATAAATTTTAAAGGCGTTTATTTACAACAGGACATAATTACGCGCCCCTCTATTGTCTCTGTACATACTTGCCTTTTCTTTACTATTCTCATTTCATTTCACAAGATCTCTTGGCAGGGGCGTAGCTTCTTCACTTGAATTAGTCAATGCTTGAAGTAGATCGAGATACTCTAATAAAACAGTCACATTTCTACAAGTGCCATATTTTTATATTGTAAAGTCTGTAAGTAGCTAGTAATTTAAACTATACAATCCGATGCTAAGCAGAAGTTGTAACTATGCTAAATATTGATTGCTGTGTTCAGCGGTGGAGCAAGTAGTTGATATGAGGGGGGCTGGGCTGACCCAGACTTATTTCTATAGTTTAGTAAGGTGAGACCAAAAAAAAAAAAAAAAAAAAAAAAAAAAAGGTCGCAACCAACTGACAAGAGCTTCCACCTCACCAGCTACCATTTCTAGCTGATAAACTACATAAAAATCCTTACATAGCTCGCTACACACTGAATACTTTATTAGAGTGACTGCTCTATTAGAGTATCTCGATCTTTATCACGGTTTTCAGCCCCACTCCAAGAAAGATAATTTCGGTGTGATATCATTCTGAGGGGGGGCTAAGCCCCCCCCCCCCCCTTTCCGCCGCCTATGGCTGTGTTACAGCTGTTTTGTGACTGCTCTAATAGAGTATCTTGATCGTTTCAATGCAGTACAAGATGAAAGGCAAAGTGTTGTTAAGGGTTTACTAGTTAAAATGGGTGTTAGTTGACTGCAGTTGCATGCCACTAACAGGGCCGTCCAAAGAAATTAGAGGGCCCAGGGAAAAGAGTTAAAGAGGGGCCCAGGGGCAAGGAAGGGTCTAGATCCTGACTGCTCTATTAGAGTATATCGATCTTTCTTTAAACAGGTATTCAAGTGGCCCCTTTCAGGCTGTGGTAGGGGGAAAAATACCCCAGTTACCCCCAATGTGGGCGGCCCTGGCCACTAAAATTACAGTTATATTTTAATATTCTGTCACTGTAATCTGGGGTTTCTGTCAAAACCATGGAAACTACTGACTCACCTACTGTTATCAACAGTGCATTGCTTATTCTAACAAAAAGTATTGAAATCCCATCCAAAAACAGCTTATAGCTGTAAAAAAAGTGCGCGTCCAAGTAAAGCAGAGTTAACTGCGACAAAAAGTAATGATATCATAATGCGGCCATGTGCGAGGTGTGCAAGTTGTAATATTAGCTAATCAGATAATACAATGTTATTGTTAAAGTGTTAATGAGAACTATGTGATGCTGCTAGTTTTGAAGTGTGTGAGCATCTTCATAAATGCCACATAAATTTAATTCTCAATAAAGCAATGTGTATAGATTCTCTGATAGTAATAAATAGTTTGAGTTTGGCCGCCTTTCCTGTATACAGCAATGCTACGAACAAAGGAAAGGTGGCCAAACTCAAACTATTTATTACTATCAGAGAATCTATACACATTGCTTTATTGAGAATTAAATTTATGTGGCATTTATGAAGATGCTCACACACTTCAAAACTAGCAGCATCACATAGTTCTCATTAACACTTTAACAATAACATTGTATTATCTGATTAGCTAATATTACAACTTGCACACCTCGCACATGGCCGCATTATGATATCATTACTTTTTGTCGCAGTTAACTCTGCTTTACTTAAACGCGCACTTTTTTTACAGCTATAAGCTGTTTTTGGATGGGATTATTCTTACAGGTACACTTGATGAATGCCTCAAAGCAGCTTTTTTATTCTGCTTTTCAAGGTAGTCAGTATACTGATGCATGGACCCAGTAAGCTCTTCAACATCATGATGAAACTTTTTCCACAGCTCTTTTTTCCAGTAACTTGTTTGTAGTATTGAAAATAAAGAACTAACAAGTGGTTTTAAATAATCTGACGACATATTTGTTATTGTTCTTTTTCTATGTTTTGATTTTTCTGGTATATTGTAACCAATAAATTTGGAAAAAACTTCTGGAATGGGACACTGTTGCAACTTTATTGTGTCATGGTGTCCGTCAATGTACCACAAAAGATCACACAGCGTTCTTACTAAGTTAACACCTAACGTATTAGCCTCAGAGGTAAAATAGAGATTGTTGTGGTCTAAGTAATCAACAAGGTCATTGAATAGTTCATCCTTTTTAGTGTGACGTGGCTTTTTATTAGGCAATTTTGATTTTTGCTGCAATAGCCTTTGACTGTGCATCATTATTGCAAATGCATTCTTAGCTGGCACTGGCGTGGATGGTGCCAACATCACACAATACTTCAGATACGCACCAACATTTGTACAGCCCTATCCAAGATTACTGATACCTCTATTAAATCCATGAACTCTTTGGACTTTCCAATGAAAACACTAGCAAGTGTAATTATTTGTTCTTGGCTTCCACTTGGTCCTTCATCACACTTCATTATCACTTCTGCTTGCAGCTTATCTTCGTAAAACCCCAAAACGGTATACCCTGGAGGTTCTAAAGGCAGTACGGTCCAAGGCAGAATGATTCTGCTGGTACCCCGGTTTATAACTGTACAATTCACCAAAGTCATTGAACTAGAAAAAGCAACAACAGTGTTTTATAGCTACAACATATAACATGTACAAATACCTGTACTATAAATACTTACCAACTACAGAGAAACAATGATAAAACGAAATAGAGATGATTGAAACGGATACAATTCACGAAGAAAGAAGCCATGCCACGTAATCACGTGATATATGCGCATGCGTGTTGTTGTATTTCTGAAATTAACCATTTTGCAAACCTTGATGCGGGCGGTGGACCAGAAACATAATTACCAATTGGAGTGGCCTTAACAGGAAGAAAGATCAAGACACACGATAGTGTGTCGTGAGGCCCAAGAAGCCAGCGCGCCACACCGTGAGTATATTAACAGGAAGAAAGAAAACGCAATTTTCACACCTATGTAGCTCTGTGATCCCTTATCCGATTGGAACCAAATTTGCTGGAGACTTCTCGCCCAGTTAGGGTAGTCTACATACCAAATTTGAAGAAAACGCTCCAGCCATTTCTGAGATACGAGCGAACAAAATTTCGTTTTAATTTCTTCGTTTTTTTCTTCTTCATCATCTTCATTTCGCACACTTCGCAAAATTCGCCATAAAACACGAATGCGTGCTCGGATTGGGCTGAAATTTGGCACAGTTAAAGGGCTCATTAAGGCGGATCTCCGTACCAACATTGGTAGGAATCCGATGACCATTCACGGAGTTATGACCGATTTTTTTCCTAAAATAAGGTGGAAGGTCTGTCACGCCTACAGGGTAAACGCCTTGGAGGAATCAGTTGAAAATTGATATGTAGATGGAGCAACCATCGTAGGAGTGCCTTTTTGTGGTTTGAAAGGAATCGGGATAAAGACCATGGAGATATGACACGAAATCCAACCTGTGTCAAAATTACGCGATCGATTTTTATGAATAAAAAAACTATTAGTTTTCGTGTCTACCAGGCAAACCGCTTAGAGCAACGAGCTGAAAATCAGTATGTAGCTGGAATAATCATCATAGAAAGTCCTTGCAGTAGTACAGAAGAATCGGATTACAAATCACTGAGTTATGATTCGAAAGGCAACTAGGTGCAGCAAATGCGAGATCGAAATACTCTAATAGAACAGTCACCCTAATAAAGCATTCAGCTGCATTTATAATTTACTCAGTTATATTACATTGTAAGTTATTCTGTAGGGAATTCAGCTACAAACAAGTCACCCTGTAGTCAGATCAGCTAGAAGAAGGTACCTAATAGAGAATTCACCTACAAATAAGCCATCATGTAGAGAGTTCAGCTCAAATAAATCATCCTGTAGAGAATTCAGCTACAAACAAATTGCCCTGTAGAGAGATCAGCTAGAAGAAGTTACCTTGTAGAGAGTTCAGTTACAAAGAAACAATCATGCATAGAGTTTAGCTGCAAACAAATCACCCAGTAAAAAGTTCCGCTATGAACAGATCACAATGTAGAGAGTTCAGTTAGAAACAGGTCATCCTGTAGAGAGATCAGCTAGAAGAAGTCACCTTGTAGAGAGTTCAGTTACAAAGAAACAATCATGCAAAGAGTTTAGCTGCAAACAAATCACCCAGTAGAAAGTTCCGCGATGAACAGATCACACTGTAGAGAGTTCAGTTAGAAAAAAAATCATCCTGTAGAAAGATCAGCTAGAAGAAGTTACCTTGTAGAGAGTTCAGTTACAAAGAAACAATCATGCATAGAGTTTAGCTGCAAACAAATCATCCAGTAGAAAGTTCCGCTATGAACAGATCACACTGTAGAGAGTTCAGTTAGAAACAAGTCATTCTGTAGATAGATCAGCTAGAAGAAGTCACTTTGTAGAGAGTTCAGCTACAAAGAAACCACCATGTAAAAGAGTTCAGCTGCAAACAAATCACCTGTAGAGAATTCAGCTACAAACAAATCACCCTGTAGAAAGATCAGCTAGAAGAAGTTACCTTGTAGAGAGTTCAGCTACAAACAAATCACCCTGTAGAAAGTTCAGCCACAAACAAGTCACCCTGTAGAGACATCAGCTAGAAACAAGTCATCCTGTAGAGAGTTCAGCTAGAAGAAGTTACGTTGTAGAGAGTTCAGCTACAAAGAAACTACCATGTAGAGAGTTAAGCTGCAAATAAATCGCCCTGTAGAGAATTCAGCTACAAACAAATCACCCTGTAGAAAGATCAGCTAGAAGAAGTTACCTTGTAGAGAGTTCAGCTACAAACAAATCACCCTGTAGAAAGTTCAGCCACAAACAAGTCACCCTGTAGAGACATCAGCTAGAAACAAGTCATCCTGTAGAGAGTTCAGCTAGAAGAAGTTACGTTGTAGAGAGTTCAGCTACAAAGAAACTACCATGTAGAGAGTTAAGCTGCAAATAAATCGCCCTGTAGAGAATTCAGCTACAAACAAATTACCCTGTAGAAAGATCAGCTAGAAGAAGTTACCTTGTAGAGAGTTCAGCTACAACAAATCACCCTGTAGAGAGTTCAGCTACAAACAAGTCACCCTGTAGAGAGATCAGCTAGAAACAAGCCACTCATAGAGAGTTTAGCTAGAAGAAGTTACATTGTAGAGAGTTCAGCTACAAAGAAACTACCATATAGAGAGTTCAGCTGCAAACAAATTGCCCTGTAGAGAATTCAGCTACAAACACATCACCCTGTAGAAAAGTCAGCAAGAAGAAGTTACCTTGTAGAGAGTTCAGCTACAAACAAATCACCCTGTAGAGAGTTCAGCTAGAAACAAGTCACCCTGTAGAGAGATCAGCTAGAAACAAGCCACCCGTAGAGAGTTCAGCTAGAAGAAGTTACATTGTAGAGAGTTCAGCTACAAAGAAACTACCATGTAGAGAGTTCAGCTGCAAACAAATCGCCCTGTAGAGAATTCAGCTACAAATAAATCACCCTGTAGAAAGGTCAGCTAGAAGAAGTTACCTTGTAGAGAGTTAAGCTACAAACAAACACCCTGTAGAGAGTTCAGCTACAAACAAGTCACCATGTAGAGAGTTCAGCTAGAAGAAGTTACATTGTAGAGAGTTCAGCTACAAAGAAACTACCATGTAGAGAGTTCAGCTGCAAACAAATCGCCCTGTAGAGAATTCAGCTACAAACAAATTACCCTGTAAAAAGATCAGTTACCTTGTATAGAGTTCAGCTACAAACAAATCACCCTGTAGAGAGTTCAGCTAGAAACAAGTCACCCTGTAGAGAGATCAGCTAGAAACAAGTCATCCTGTAGAGAGTTCAACTAGAAGAAGTTACATTGTAGAGAGTTCAGCTACAAAGAAACTACCATGTAGAGAGTTCAGCTGCAAACAAATCGCCCTGTAGAGAATTCAGCTACAAACAAATCACCCTGTAGAAAGATCAGCTAGAAGAAGTTACCGTGTAGAGAGTTCAGCTACAATCAAATCACCCTGTAGAGAGTTCAGCTACAAACAAGTCACCCTGTAGAGAGATCAGCTAGAAACAAGCCACCCGTAGAGAGTTTAGCTAGAAGAAGTTACATTGTAGAGAGTTCAGCAGTTTAGGCAAACAAATCGCCCTGTAGAGAATTCAGCTACAAACAAATCACCCTGTAGAAAGATCAGCTAGAAGAAGTTACCTTGTAGAGAGTTCAGCTACAAACAAATCACCCTGTAGAGAGTTCAGCTACAAACAAGCCATCCGGTAGAGGGATCAGCTAGAAGGATCACCTTGCAGAGAGGTCAGCTACAAAGAAATCACCCTGCTTCATCTTTTCTTCTTCCTGTAGTAAAGAAAAAATGACAGGTTAAAAAGCCCTAAAGCCGGCCATAGGCCGGCTTTGGGGTATACAAATATAAAAAGAAGTGTAATCTAATCCAAAACAGCCAAGCTGTAAAAAAAGAGTTTGGCCCTCAGAAAGGCTATGGTGAAAAAAGATGTGAAATCCAAGGTGGCGGCCAAGAAATGGCTGTGATGGTAGGTTAACGGTAAAACTTTTAATAACAACAATTCAGTGAATTTGGTGCCGCTTGGTCTTGGCACAAAATTCACCTGAATTGTCATTATTAAAATTTTTACCATTAACCTACCATCACAGCCATTTCTTGGCCGCCACCTTGGATTTCACATCTTTTTTCACCATAGCCTTTCTCAGGGCCGCACTCCTTTTTTTAAAGCTTGGCTGTTTTGGATTAGATAGTATTTACACATACACATGTAGCTCTTTGTTGTCTATAGAAAATGGTTTTTGCTATGAAAATTCCCTCTCTGACAGTAATCAGTATACTAAAAATTTGAGTGTAATTGTTCCCGGTATTCCTGAAATACGAGCCTTCTAAAATCAGCTTAATTGCTTTCATATTTCTTCTTTCTTCCTTCTTTAGTACACTTGCAAAGTTACTATAAAATACAAATCTGTTATCCAACAGCCTTGAAATTGGCATAAATAATGGGAGTTTAAAGTCAAAATCTCAGTATCAAGTGTCATGTGAATACAAAAACAGCCTAGCTGTGAAAAAGTGTTCAACCCCCAAAACAGTCAAGGTGCAAATGCTGTGAAATCCAATGTGTTGGCCAATAAATGGCTGTGATGGTACATAGGTTTTATGGACAAAAATTTAATACTGACAATTCAAGTGAATTTGTGTTTACTAGGATTTGGTGCCAAATTAATCTGATTTGTTGTTATTAAAATTAATGCCAACACAGCTATTTCTTGGCTGCCACCTTGGATATCACATGTTTTTCACCCAGGGGCTGCACTCTTTTTCACAGCTTGGCTTTATAGATACAGATATCACTTCTTTTTGTATTTGTCACAGTCCTCCTTTGGAGCTTCTTTTCCTACTCTTAGTACTGTACTATTACATGAATTCTCTCCTACAGGTTGGCTGGCTTGTATTTGTTTTAGCTGAACTCTCTACAGAGTGAATTCTATTGTACAGTATAGGTGATTTGTTGTAGCTAAACTCTCTACAGGGTGAGTTACTTGTAGTTGAATGCTCTACTGGGTGACTTGCTTGTAGATGAATTGTTTACTGGGTGACTTGTTTGTAGCTGAAATCTTCACAGGGTTATTTATTTGTGGCTGAATTCTCTACCAGGCAACATTTTTGTATCTGAACATTCAACAGGGTGAATTGTTTACAGCTGAAATCTGTACAGGGTGATTTGCTTGTAACTGAACTCTCTACAGGGTGACTAGTTGTATCTGAACTCTCTACAGGGTAAATTGTTTGTAACCGAACTCTACTGGGTGACTTATTTGTAACTGAACTCTACTGGGTGAATTGATTGTAGTTGAATTCTGTATACGGTGACTGGCTCTCTACAGGGTGAATTGTTGTAACTAAACTCTCTACAGGGTAAATTGTTTGTAACCGAACTCTACTGGGTGACTTATTTGTAACTGAACTCTCTACTGGGTGAATTGTTTGTAGTTGAATTGTGTATACGGTGACTGGCTCTCTACAGGGTGAATTGTTGTAACTAAACTCTCTACAGGGTGACTTGTTGTACTTGAACTCTTAAAACATAGTAGGCAAAAAAATTTGATGAAATTGTTCACTTTGTGATAACAGCACCAAACATTTTATGGAAGTTGAGTAAGGCATACTAAATCATTTGAGATATGGTGCCACATCAAAGTCATTGCCTTAGGGCATGTTGGAAAGCTGTTAAACTATGTTATAAGCCCATTTATAACTAGCCAGGAAACCATATAAGTGCATCTAAAAAGCTTGCTTTTACATACCATATAGCGGGTTTTTCTCGCAAACAATTTTCCTTGCGGAAATAAAACCAAGCGACACTTAATCTCATAAGGTGACAAATTTGCGACATTGAATTCCTCGCACGAATTTATTACTCGTAATAAGTGTTCGCGTACGAGATGGGAAGCAGTGAAATTTGTTATGTTTGCCGTGTTTCTTTGTATCCATGCTTGTATCCATGATTAATTGATGCAGGCGCCTGAAGTTTGCCAAGAAATGGGTAGGGCAGTCGCTTTCAGCGATGTTTAGTGAAGAAACACGTGTTGTGTAGGGAAACGAACAACTGATCGAGCTGTTACAAAACAATCAGAAAGCTGTTATTTACAAACAAGCACCTGATTTGTTATTGAACGTTTCAACATGACAGTTTTACAGACGCTAAATACCTTGCGATAGACAAAACTCCACATGATAAAATATGTCGTGAATTTTAATATTGTGAAGTGCCCAAAACGCGAGATTAAAGTCCTCACGATAAAAATCCGCTATACGGTAAATAGCATGAATTTATTTCAGATTTACCGTTATAATCAGAATGTGGGAAAATAAACTGCTTTTAAACACACTTCTAAATTGAGTCAATAATTAAGTCTAACAAAAAATACAGGCTAAATCCAATAGTAACTAGGGGGCAAAAATTTGTAAATTTAAACATTCAAGTAGAATAGGGATTGAAGTTGTGATCTGAAAAAACAAGTTGATGTTGTGCTACTTCTAAAAACCAGGTGCCATGCAGCTAGCTAACTCATCTGGAATTAACCATAGATAGTATATGCTACTATGAATTAACCAACTATGTATTACTATTTTATAATAGGGTAGTTTTGGGTTGTGCAATAATATTGTTAGCTAATTCTCGTATTTTGTAATTCATCAAATTTACGTAATTCGTTCAATTATGTTGCTATGCACTGCTAAGGAAGCGTTTGTTAAACAAACTGCATTTACCAACATATTACGCACAAAAGTATCTTCTAAACTGTATTATAGTTTGACTATTGTGTTTTTTCCCACAAATTCTCTTGACAAAGCCTTAAAGCTACTCTTCATTTTCGTTTGCATACGTAAGGGATACGCCACCTTTCAACTCGAAGCAATAGGCTATTCCTGGTAGTGTACGAGGCCTGCACCATTGTTTTTCAGTTGTTAAACGCCTGAAAACCTCAAGGGGAGGGTAGTCTGAGGAAAGTCGCCACACCCGTATTTCAGTCCGTCGAAAAGAAACCACCTCAGAGCAAAGTTCACCTGTGTAGAAGTTTAATACAGACTTAATTTCGCTTTTATTCCTTATGTAAAAGCTGCTTTTACCATTATTTAATGATTTTGCTCACGTGGGTGCATACGGACAAACATAGATAGGTAGATAGGTAGATAGATAGGTACATACACACACACACACACGCTTTTTACGAAAACAATTTCAGTAAACCAGGTGCGCTGTGAGCGCGCGCCTGGTTTAAAAACTGCGTAAACAAGAAGTAATAGGGATGGTCATTCACAATACTGCTTAATACATCAATACAAGCCAAGCAGCATGATTTGTGTACATTGAATTTAAGACTACTATTTCGACTGTTAAAATAAAAATCCGAAATAGGAATCTTAAATTCAATGTACATAAATCAAGCTGCTTGGCTTGTATTGATGTATTAAGCAGTATTGTGAATCGTCATCCCTATTACTTCTTGTTTATGAAGTTTTTTTCAGAATCACAACTTCGATCCCTATTCTACTTGTTTAAATTTACAATTTTTTGCCCCCCTAGTTTCTGAATTTTTTTCATGTCCATGCACATGGACAACACAATTTTATGACTGGTGTGCACTGCATGCAGTAATATAGTACTGCTGCATGGATTTCATGATGTAACTTATACATATATACACACACTGAAAACAGCAAATCAAATTTACCATACACCAGGTGTAAATAAAATTCAACAAATTCAAACTCACCAGTCTCAACAAATTAAAATTAATGTTAAAAAGCAAGCAATTGCATAGACTCCACATCAGTGGCTTTTGAGGTGCTTATTGACATTTAATGATTAAGTTCATCAAATTTCAAAACACACAGTACAATTTTTTTTAGATTACTAAGAGTAATTGCAAACATTAGAATAGCACATGCACTATAATTTCACAGAAATAAGTACTAAGTTCATTAAATTAAAGATTTTTATATAATCATTTACATATACTGGAAGGCTACACTGTTTTCTTACGCAAATTCTTCTCCCAAAAAGCCTTGGAGCTGCCCTTAGGTAAAACTAATCTCAAACCAGCTTTCAGATTGACCCAAACGCTTTCAACAAGTTGCAAAATTAAAAAAAAAATTATTTAACGGAATTTTCTGCTGACTGACTGATGCCTTCAGACAAGCGTAACTTGATAACGGCTAAAGCTACGGGCTTGATTTTTTCAGTTTGATGTTACTCTGGCTGGAGAGCATATTGCAGTATGTACAGTGCATTCTTCAAGGACTTACCAGTGTCCTCCTTTGTGTCCCATTCATCTTAGCTGACAGAGAAGTATCGATCTGGCAGTAGAACGTGATGGCTTCCCTTCGAAACGGAAATCATCCATATTTTCATAGCGGCTATTTTGATTGTAGAGGTGCTTTTTGAACACTCCTTGATTCGTATTGCTGTGTAATGGGTTGAACATAGCTGACAACGAAACATAATGGATACTTCACTTGTCAGACGATAATTGATATAGCTGGGGCATGTGGCACCATTTCAGTTGCGGTATGCATAAGTTCACAGGTCATAATAATTACAAACAAGTACACAGAAAAATTTGGAATTTTCAACTAGAGTAGGGACCATGGCACATCGATAAAAAGTACTGAAACAAGCTGGAGAAGCACACAATATTAAATCACAGTAAACAATAAGAAGTGTTAGATCCCTACTGTGCTCAAGACACCATATTGGAAATGCACAGTAGGGATATAACACTTCTTATTGTTTTACTGTGATTTAATATCATGGACTACTCCAGCTTGTTTCAGTACTTTTAATCAATGTACTATGGCCCCTACTCTAGTTGAAAATTCCAATTTTTTCTGTGTACTCGTGATAATAAGAGTTGCTAATATTACACAATACTAAAGATGTATATCAAGTTAATTATCATGTATAGTAGCTGTTAAGTAGTCAGCTAATATTATCAGAGTTAGCAAACACCAGTGTAATGTTTCATTACTATTGAATGTACTTTGTACTATACAGCTTTGACATATCCAACTATAGGCAGTGTATAGCATGTTGTGGTCAGTAATAGTATGGCTTCTGATTTGTGCAGCTATGTGATCACATAAGTCAAGAAAGCAGTGGTACACAACAACATTATTGCTCTGGTATGAACTTAATAATACTGTGTTTAAATATAGGTAAGGATACAAGGTTTCCAAATGAACTTTCTTGTTAACATAAAAAGATTGGATACCTATTAACACAATTAACATGTTGGTTACCCTTGCAGAAAATAAGTCAGAAGATCAATGGCAAAGTGAACATATAAGAAACAAATTTGCTTAAGAATGGGTGTTATCACTGTAATATGCATTTAAAAATAGGTCATGGACGTGAAAAAAGAGATAGGAGGAAAGGTTATGTTGTTTTTTATCCCCAAAAAGTACTCACGTTTTGCTCTAGCTCTGTGGAAAAAAATCATGAACCATGGTAGTGGTTCATAATAGAGATCGCCTATGTATTTGCCAAAATCCTAATAGAACACACACCTAAACACTACCTTAGAAGCTCCCCAACCATAAAAGAAGCTGAGGTTAATTTGGAAGAACTTTAAGTCCACTGGAAAATATGAAGTCAAAAGGAACCAATAAAAGTAGTACTTTAAATTTCTGAAATATGCCATTTTGTTCATCTTATTGTTACAAGTATAATAGGAATTTTAAATTAGAGTAGGGACAGTGTATAGTGTTGTAATAAAAAGTACTGAAACAAGCTGGATCGGAGTAGTACGTAATGTCCAAGTACTGTAAAACAATAAGAAGTGAATATTCCTACTGTACATTGAGTGTAGCACAGTAGGGATATTCACTTCTTATTGTTTCACAGTATTTGGACATAATGTATGTACTACTCCAATCCAGCTTGTTTCAGTACTTTTATTGCAGCACTATACACTGTCCCTACTCTAATTTAAAATTCCTAATATTTTCTTATACTTGTTTGTTAAGTTATTTTGCAAGCTCATGACCACTAAATAGCCTGCTTTTCACAAAACCAGTCACAATATTTTAAGAGTTAATCACAGCACTGTTATACAAAATTATGCCTCATACATCAGTGGGCGCGGCTCTACATAAGCCTGCAGACAATAATGGACATGGATTCATGCATGCCTACAGACTGATGAATGGGTGTGGCTGCCATATGTCTACAGACAGTAATTTATGCAAGTGGACGTGGCTCACGAAAGAAGCAGGGCTATTCTATGACGTGTGGTAACATGTCCACATTTAATTTAGCATGTCGGGTCAGACCCGAATAATCTGTAAAGCGGGACCTGGATGACCCGATTCGGTTTAACATTGTTATATATTTATTGACATACACATTGCTATATAGTTCGTCGAGAGTTGCTCAATGCCAACTTGCTCAATGCCAACAGCGAGTCACGTACACATGTGTTCAAATAGTTTGGTGCAACCGGCAACCCTGTGTATTTGAATAGTTTGATGCAATATACACTGGTAAATGGAAGCCATATTGTAGTCTATTAACACTCAGCGGTAGAACCTTGATTGATGGCCATGGTAAAGAAGGATAAAAGGTAAGACAATAGTGCAAGCATTTGATGTTTATCAATATGCCAAAGGTTTTTTCGTAAGCCAGCTAGAAATGTTTCTGTGAAAGAATTAGGGCTGTAGCTGTAGCAAGTTTTCTGCTACGCTTGACTGAAGACAGGCAGGCAGGCAGGTAGGCAGGCAGGAAGGCAGGCAGGCAGGCAGGCAGGCAGGCAGGCAGGCAGGCAGGCAGGCAGGCAGGCAGGCAGGCAGGCAGGCAGGCAGGCAGGCAGGCAGGCAGGCAGGCAGGCAGGCAGGCAGGCAGGCAGGCAGGCAGGCAGGCAGTAAAAAATTCCGTTGACTAAATTTAAAAAAAAAAATTCTCCAGTAACTTGATGGAAACATTTCGGGTCAATCTGAAGACACTTTTGGGCTTGGTTTTTACCCAACCAATACTGTCATGTCGTTGTGAGGAAAAATCGTGGCAGGTTTTTGGGTTATATTATATCTAATCAAAAACAGCCATACTGTAAAAAAAGGTGTAGCCCCTAAAAGGCCATGGTGAAAAAAGATGTGAAATCCAAGGTGGTGGCCAAGAAATTGCTGTGATGGTAGGTTAATGGTAAACATTTTAATAACAACAATTCGTGTTTCGGCACCAAATTCACCTGAATTGTTGCTATTGAAATTTTTACTATTAACCTACCATCACAGCAATTTCTTGGCCGCCACCTTGGATTTCACATCTTTTTTCACCATGGCCTTTTAGTGGCCGCACCTTTTTTTACAGCTTGGCTGGTTTTGATTAGATATCACTTCTTTTTGTATTTGTATACCCAAAAGCAGGCCTATGGCTGGCTTTGGGACTTATTTAACCTATCCTTTTTCTTTACAACAGGAAGAATAAAAGACAAAGCAGATTTTTAATACATCATGCCTAATCCATGTCTTAATGGTGGAAACTGTGTAAATATCACTGGTGGCTACATGTGTGATTGTGTAGCAGGATTTACCGGTGTTAACTGTACTACAGATATTGATGATTGTGATACCAATCCTTGTGATAATAATGGAACTTGTATTGATGAAGTTAATGGCTACAAGTGCAATTGCAGATCAGGATTTACTGCATCAGCAATTTATAGCTCAATTTTAGCTGTGATTTGATTGTTGCTATTATCAAGAGACAGCAAAGATGATATACATCTCAAATGCATTGGCAATTTTCTTGATTCCTAATTCTTGTATATTACAATTGTTCAAAAGCAAATGTTGGAGAGATGGATTGTTTTTGATAGCAGATGCAAATGTAACAGCAGCTTCATTAGCTATTTTATTGCAAGAAATATCCAAGCGCTTCAACATTGATAGCTTCACTACACTTAAAGTAATCTTCATAAGGCGAAGTCCAGATAACTTACAATTTGATAGATTCAAATGTTGTAACATATTATTGCTCTCAATAACATCTGATATATCATCTGCTAAGCATTGACCATTCGCAGTGCTGCTTAGATCTAAATGCCTTAAACAACCAAATAGTTTTAGGGGTGGCACAATTTTGCTAAATGACTGTAGTTCAAACACACAATGACTCAATAATAAATGTGTTATGATTTTGTTGCTATGAAATACTTTATCCAGTTCAATGGCAGCCATTTTGACTATAAAACTGTAACTAACATCAAAACAAGACAAACACATTTTATTTTATAAGGCTTTAAAAACTGCAACAAAGCTAGCAACATTGATTTGGCAATGAGATGTGTTGAGATGCCTCAGTTTTACATTTGCTGTAATTACTTGCACTAAAGTGTCTACATTTACAATTGTATTCCCACTGATCTTTAGGTGACAGTATTTGATTCAATATTGACATACTGTAGTATGCTTATCTTGATAAACCGATTCAAAATTTGAAGAAATCCAGACTCTGATAAGTAGCAATATGATAAATCAATGTATTCTAACTGTGAGTGATCAACAATTGATGCTATGATACCTTCTGTAGAACGTGTGATGATGTTTGAGCTCAAATTCAGGCATTTCAATGCAGATTTTTGTCTAGCAGCTGAAAGTATAATTGAATGGTCTTAAGCAGTTGTGAAGGTGCAACTCCTTTATTGTATGATTACTATAAATAACATCTCCTATTCTTGTGACTGCCTGTTGTGTGATGCAGTTGTTGCCGAGGTTAAGGTACACTAAAGAATTGATTTTTACCAATGCATCAGCTATTGTTACAACTGCATGATCTCGTAAACTGCAATTATTTAACTTTAAATGTTCCAACAGATAATTGAAGCTATTTCAGCAGCAGATATATTGTCTATTGTATTAAAACTCATATCCAAATACTATACAACATTGGAATACCTATATACATATCAAATTATACTTTAGAAGAAACTAGACAGTTATCTTTACTTGCTTCAGTTCAAAATACTATTTTCTTGCAACATTTATGCTTAAGATTACTACACAATTGGTAGAGGCAGTAGCAGGAATTCTTTGCAATAGTTATATGAACTATCTCAGTTTGCAAATATGTGAATTGTCAGCATCTCAAATACACTAAAACGCTTTAAAAAGTGTCAAGTCTTGCTGAACTCACTACAAGGTGATTTGTTTGTAGCTGATCTCTCTACAGGGTGATTTGTTTGTAGCTGAACTCTCTACAGGGTGATTTGCTTATAACTGAATTCCCTATATTGTACCTAGTTTCTAGCTGATCTCACTACAGGGTGATTTGTTTGTAGCTGAACTCTCTATATAATGATTTGTTATAGCTGATATCTCTACAGGATGGTTTCTTTGTCACTGAACTCTCTACAAGGTGAGCTGTTTCTATAGCTGATCTTTCTACAGGGTGATTTGTTTCTAGCTGATCTCTCTACAGGATGATTTCTTTGTCACTGAATTCTCTACAAGGTGACTTATTTCTAGCTGATCTCTCTACAAGGTGACTTCCTCTAGCTGATTTCTCTACAGGTTGATTTGTTTGTAGTTGAACTCTCTACAGGGTGATTTGTTTGCAGCTTAACTCTCTACTGGGTGATTTGTTTGTAGCTGAACTCTCTACAGGATGGTTTCTTTGTCACTGAACTCTCCACAAGGTGACTTCCTCTAGCTGATCTCTCTACACTGAGGGTGACTTGTTTCTAGCTGATCTCTCTGTAGGGTAACTTGTTTCTAGCTGAACTCTCTACAGAGTGGATTCTTTGTAGCTGAACTTTCTACAAGGTGCATGACTTCTTCTAGCTGATCTCTCTATAGGGTGACCTGATCTCTCTGTAGTGTGACTTTTATTTAGCTGAACTGTGATTTATTTGTAGCTGAACTCTCTACAAGGTAATTTATTTGCAACTGAACTATATGCAGGGTGATTTGTTTGTAGCTGAACTCTCTACAGGATGGTTTCTTTGTAGCTGAACTCTCTACAAGGTGACTTGCTTCTAGCTGATCTCTCTAGACGTTGACTTCTACTAGTTGATCTCTCTACAGGGTGACTTGTATAGCAGAACTCTCTACAGGGTGATCTGTTCATAGCTGAACTCTTTACAGGATGATTTGTTTGTAGCTGAAATCTCTTGTTTTAAACTGATCTCACTGTAGGGTAACTTGTTTGTAGCTGAACTCTCTACAGGATGGTTACTTTTTATCTGAACTCTCTACTGAGTGATTTTTTTTTGTAGCTGAACTCTATGTAGGGTGATTTGTTTGTACCTGAACTTTGTACAGGGTGATTTGTTTGTAGTTGATCTCTCTACAGGGTTTCTTTGCAGCTGAGATCTCTACAGGGTGACTTCTTCTAACTGAGTTATCTCTTGTTTCTAGCTGATTTCTCTACAGAGTAACTTGTTTGTATAGCTGAACTCTTTACAGGGTGGTTTTGTGGTTGCTAAACTCTCTACACGAAAGTTACTTGTTTGTAGCAAACTTCTCTACAGAGTGACTTGTTTGTAGCTGAACATTGTATAAACTACAAAGTGACTTGTCTGTAGCTGAACTCTCTACAGGGTTCCTAGCTTGTTTGTAGCTGATCTCTATAGGGTAATTTGTTTGTATAGATGAACTCTCTACAGGGTAGTTTCTTTGTAGCTGAACTCTCTCCACAGTGACTTGTTTGTACCTGAATTCTCTATAGAACTCTCTACAGGGTGCATGACTTGTTTATAGCTGAACTCTCTTTAGTGTGACTTGTAATGTTCTAAATCACTACAGCAATATATTTGTAGCTGAACTCTCTATAGGGTGACTTGCTTCTTGCTGAACTGTCTATAAGATTAACTGTTTACAGCTGAACTTCCTACAGAATAACTTGTAATGTAATAGAATTCTATAATGGTGTAAATAAATTAGCTAAATGCTCTATTAGGGTGACTGTTCTATTAGAGTATCTCGATCTCGCATTTGCCACACGGAGTTGGCTTTCGAATCACAACTCAGTGGTTTGTAATCCGATTCTTCTGTACTACTGCAAGGACTTTCTATGTAGATTATTCCAGCTATACACCGATTTTCAGCTCATTGCTCTAAGCGGTTTGCCTAGTAGGCGTAACAACTACTAATTTTTTTCGGAGTGTCTATATCCACTGGTATACCGGTGTCAATAAGAACCACCCACTAGCTATTGACACCGATGTGTATGCCCCAAGCATTCGACTTTAGGGGATGCAAAAAGTAGTGTTAACGTTAGGGTTAGGGTCGGGTTCAGCTTTGGTTCCTTGTTCTTTAATAATATAGTACACCCTTGTGGTTTGCTACTATAGTTGCATTTATAATGTAGAAAACAAAGGAAGTCAGTAGCTGGCAGCGGTGGCTCAGTGGTAGGCCCTGTGACTCAAGTGCAGAAGGTCTGGGGTCAGGGATCCGCTTTAACCCAACTTTTTTTTTCGTTTTACAGTACCTTTTTTGTCTAAGTTTTTTTTAGTTTTTTTTTTAGTTCACTGGTGGCAATAGCAATGGCCTAATTTTTATTCATAAAAATCGATCGCGTAATTGTGACACAGGTTGGGTTTTGTGTCATATCTCCATGGTCTTCATCTTGATTTCTTTCAAACCACCAAAAGGCACTCCTATGATGGTTACTCCATCTACATAACAATTTTCAACTCATTCCATGAAGTGGTTTACCCTGTAGGCATGACAACAAATCGATCTTGTTTATGCAAATAATCGGTCATAACTCCTGAACCATTCATCGGATTTGCACCAAAGTTGATGCTAGGATTTGCCTTTGGACTCCCTTTCTGTGTGCCAAATTTCAAGGCAATCGGAGTACGTGTTTGCGTTTTATAGTAATTTTTGTAAGTGTGCAAAAACACGAAGAAAAAAAAAAACGAAGAAAAAAAATCAAAGTTTTGGCAGCTGGTATCTCGATTTCCTTCAAATTTTGAATGTAGACTCCTTTGGCTGTCGGACAACTCTGTAGCAAATTTGGTTTCAATTGGATAGGGGATCACCGAGATACAAAGGTGTGAAAATGACATTTTCTTTCTTCCTGTCAATATACTGACGGTGTGGTGCGCCGGCTTTTTGGGCCGCACGACATACTATTGTGTGTCTTGATCACAGATCACCCCCACACCTTCGATGTCCCTACTATACAGTACTATCGTACTGTATGATTATTTTTTTCACAGGGCTAAAGCAAAACGTGAGTACTTTTGGGGAGAAAAACTACATAACTTTCCTTCCTATATAAGTCTTTCTTCTTATATATGTCTTTCTTCACACCCATAACCTATTTTTAAATGCATATTACAATGATAACACCCATTTTCTCAAGCAAATTTGCTTCTTGTAAGCTCAGTTTGCCGCCGATCTTCTGACTTAGTTTCTGCGAGGGTGACCAATGTGTTAATTGTGTTAATAAGTATCCAATCTATTAATTCTATTTATGTTAACAAGTTCATTTGGAAATCTTATATCATTACCTATATTTAACCACAGTATATTAAGTTCATACCAGAGCAACATTGTTGTTGTGTACCACTGTGTACTCAACTTATTGTGATCACATAGCTGCACAAATCAGAAACCATACTATTACTGACCACAACATGCTATACACTGCCTATAGTTGGATATGTCAAAGCTGTATAGTACAAAGTACATTCAATAGTAATGAATGGTGTTTACTAACTCTGATAATATTAGACTGTGGCACGCATAGTATGCTTTGAAGTTTAGTTGTTAAGTAGGTATTTAAAATCCAATAGATATCCAGGATAGGTATCTAAACTGGTTAGATACCTGTAACAATTTTTTTTGTCACGTGCTTTGCTGGATTCCAGTCATCAGAAATCGTTGCTAGAGTGTAAAGAAAGAATCGTTGGATCATAAAGATGATCATATTCATAAAGGAAGCCTACTAGTGAGCTGTTTTAGCACTAATTCAATCAGGAAGCCACCATTACGGCAGTGACCAGAGCCATACAAGCTATAGTCTGAATTGGTTATCGCCCAACGTAAAAATAATTTTAAAAATTAAAACATGGGAATAGAGATCAATGAAAAAGTAATAAAGCAAGAGTTAAACAAGCCAGCATATTAAACACACAGAGATCTCTATTTGGACTCAAATTATGGAAGCATTTTCAGTACTTATCTGCCACTAATTTATGGAGAAACTACTGTTTTTCCTTAGTTTCTACTTCTACCATCATCCATTTAGTCCAAATAGAGATCTCTGTGTGTTTAAAATGCTGGCTTGTTTGACTCCAGTTTCGTTACTTTTTTCAGTGATCTCTATTCCAATTTGACAGTTCTCTATACCAGATAAAGCATTGCCTTTCACTTGTGCTATATGGCAAATATGGCATTCAAAGAGTGGCCTCGAGACAAAATATAGCACTCGGCTTCACCTCATGCTATATTTGTCTCTCGCCCACTCTTTCCGTGCTATATTTCCCGTATAGTACTCGCGGCAGTGCTTTATCTAGTACATATATATATATACATCTATCTAATCAAAACATCAAAGCTGTAAAAAAGGTGCGGCCCCCAAAAAGGCCATGGTGAAAAAGATGTGAAATTCAAGGCGGCAGTCAAGAAATGGCTGTGATGGTACGTTAATGGTAAAAAATGTAACAATGACAATTCAGGTGAATCTGGCCTTTTTGGAGGTCTGCACCTTTTTTTACAGCTTGGGTGGTTTTGATTAGATATCACTTATTTTTGTATTTGCATACGCCAAACTGTCTTATTGCCAGCTTTGGGATTATTTTAACCTGTGTTTTTAGAGAAAGAAGAAAGATATCTAAAGCAGACTTTTCTATATTAACTACTGTATTTTTTATTTTATCAGTAATTATACAAAATTTAAAATTATTACATGCTATTTCTTTTTACAGGAGCAGCTGATCTTCACTGGGAGACTTGAAATGTAGCTGAACTCTCTACATGGTGACATAAATATATTAATGTAGCTGAACTCTCTCCAGGATGATTATTTTGTTTGTAGCTAAACTCTTGACATGGTGACCCTTTATAGCTTTTTTTTACTACAGGATAACTTGTTTAAATCTGAACTCTCTACAGGGTAACTTGTTTCCAGCTGATCTCTTTACAGGATGACTTGTTTCTACCTAATCTCTCTACAGGGTGACTTGTTTCTAACTAACCTCTCCACAGGGTGACATTTTGTAGTTGATCTCTCTACAGCATGTTTAATTTTGTTTGTAATTGAACTCTCTACACGGTGACTTGTTTCTAGTTGATATCTATCTAATCAAAAACAGCCAAGCTGTAAAAAAAAGAGTGCAGCTCACAAAAAGGCCATGGTGAAAAAAAAGTGAAATCCAAGGTGGCGGTCAAGAAATGGCTGTGATGGTAGGTTAATGGTAAAAATTTTTATAACGACAGTTCAGGTGAATTTTGTGCCAAGACCAAGCGGCACCAAATTCACCTAAATTGTCATTATTAAAATGTTCACCATTAACCTACCATCACAGCCATTTCTTGGCTGCTATCTTGGATTTCACATCTTTTTTCACCATGGCCATTTTGGGGGGCGCACCTTTTTTACAGCTTGGCTGTTTTTGATTAGATATCACTTCTTTTTGTACGTATATGGGACTTTTTTAACCTATTATTTTTTCTCTACCATAGGAAGAAAAAAAAGAGTTAATCATAATCAAGATTTAAGGCAAATTTTTAATACTAATTTGATTTTATTAGTGATTCTACAAATTATATATATGTTTACATTTATTAAATGCCAATCTGCCAATTATTTCCTACAGGATAACTTGTTTGCAGCTGATCTCTCTGCTGGGTGACTTGAAATGTAGCTGAACTCTCTACAGGGTGATTTGTGTGTAGCTGAACTCTCTACAGGATTGAGACACACGGTAGTGTGTCGTGTGGCCCAAGAAGTCGGCGCACCACACTATGAGTATATTAACAGGAAGAAAGAAAATGCAATTTTCACACTTATGTAGCTCTGTGATCCCTAATCCGATTGGAACAAAATTTGCTAGAGATGTGCTGCCCAGTTATGAGAGTCTACATACCACATTTGAAGTAAAGCGCTCCAGCCATTTCCGAGATACGAGTGAACAAAATTTCGTTTTAATTTCTTCGTTTTTTTTTCTTCTTCATCTTCATTTTGCACACTTCGCAAAATTCGCCATAAAACATGAATGCGTGCTCGGATTGGGCTGAAATTTGGCACACTTAAATGGCTCATTAAGGTGGATCTCCGTACCAACGTTGGTAGGAATCCGATGAACATTCACGGATTTATGACCGATTATTAGCGTAAAATAAGGTTGAAGGTCTGTCACGCCTACAGGGTAAACCCCTTTGGAGGAATCAGTGGAAAATTGATATGTAGATGGAGCAACCATCGTAGGAGTGCCTTTTTGTGGTTTGAAAGGAATCGGGATAAAGACCATGGAGATATGACACAAAACCCAACCTATGTAAAAATTACGCGATCAATTTTGATGAATAAAAAAACTATTAGTTTTCGTTTCTACCAGGCAAACCATTTAGAGCAACGAGCTGAAAATCAATATGTAGCTGGAATAATCATCATAGAAAGTCCTAGCAGTAGTACAGAAGAATCGGATTACAAACCACTGAGTTATGATTCGAAAGGCAACTACGCGTAGCAAATGCGAGATCGAGATACTCTAATAGAACAGTCATTCTAATAAAGCATTCAGCTGCGTTTATAATTTACTCAATTATATCACATTGCAAGTTATTCTGTAGGGAATTCAACTACAAACAAGTCACCCTGCAGTCAGATCAGCTAGAAGAAGGCACCTAATAGAGAGTTCAGCTACAAACAAACTATCATGTAGAGAGTTCAGCTACAAACAAATCACCCAGTAGAAAGTTCCACTATGAACAGATCACCCTGTAGAGAGTTCAGTTAGAAACAAGTCATCCTGTTGAGAGATCAGCTAGAAGAAGTCACCTTGTAGAGAGTTCAGCTACAAAGAAACTACCATGTAAGAGAGTTCAGCTGCAAACAAATCACCTGTAGAGAGTTCAGCTAGGAACAAGTCACCCTGTAGAGAGATCAGCTAGAAACAAGTCACCCTGTAGAGAGTTCAGCTAGAAGAAGTTACATTGTAGAGAGTTCAGCTACAAAGAAACTACCATGTAGAGAGTTCAGCTGCAAACAAATCGCCCTGTAGAGAATTCAGCTACAAACAAATCACCCTGAAGAAAGATCAGCTAGAAGAAGTTACCTTGTAGCAGGGGCTAAAAAGGGGGCTAGTTGTGGCCAAAAAGCTAGTTGTAAATGACTTTTGGCTAGTTGTAAATGGTGATTTGGCTAGTTGTAAAAGTCAGCAAGCTGCACCACGGAAAAGAATAAAGTAAAAAATTACATAAATATGCTGTGCATGTTTACAGGGATTTGACTAAAAGTACCTCAAGATCCAGTCTTGAGATTGCCATTTTCAAAAAATTTGCATTCACTAAAATTGCCACTGATAGTTATGGTCTTTTCACAGTTCACCATTGATATAAAAAAAATTGCCTTAAAATCTTATAAAACAATAAAGAATTAGCTTGTACGTCACTGTAAGTTTGTTTGCTGTTTCCTAGTTCTAGATCTCGGTCACTTATCTCAAATTGATTCCAGATTCAATCTTGTTTTAACTAGGTAAATATGCTCCCACACTCCCCTGAAATCCCTTAAATTATTCCCTTCTCTGACATTTTGCTACACAACAACTGTGACAACATAGAGCACAAAATATGTAATTCAAACACAAAGAAAATTTTGTTTATATGTATGTAACTACTATACCCCTCCTGGTCCCAGGTTTGGGCTAGTTGTAAAGAATAGTTTTTTTAGCCACTGCCTCGTAGAGGGTTCAGCTACAAACAAATCACCCTGTAGAGAGTTCAGCTACAAACAAGTCATCCGGTAGAGAGATCAGCTAGAAGGATCACCTTGTAGACAGTTCAGCTACAAAGAAATAACCTTGCTTCATCTTTTCTTCATCCTGCGGTAAAGAAAAAATGATAGGTTAAAATGCCCTAAAGCCGGCCATAGGGTGGCTTTGGGGTATACAAATATAAAAAGAAGTGAAATCTAATCCAAAACAGCCAAGCTGTAAAAAAAGAGTGCGGCCCTCAGAAAGGCTATGGTGAAAAAAGATGTGAAATCCAAGGTGGCGGCCAAGAAATGGCTGTGATGGTAGGTTAATGATAAAAAATTTAATAACAACAATTTAGGTGGATTTGGTGCCGCTTGGTCTTTGCACAAAATTCACCTGAATTGTCGTTATTAAAATTTTTACCATTAACCTACCATCACAGTCATTTCTTGGCCGTCACCTTGGATTTCACATCTTTTTTTTGCCATAGCCTTTCTGAGGGCCACACTCTTTTTTTACAGCTTGGCTGTTTTGGATTAGATTCTCTCTACAGAGTAACTTGTTTCTAGTTGAACTCTCTATAGGATTATCTCTTTGTAGTTGAATTCTCTGCAGGGTGATTTCTTTGTAGCTGAACTCTCTACAAGATGATTTGTTTCTAGCTGATCTCTCTATAGTGTAACTTGTTCGTAGCCGAACTCTCTACAAGGTGATTGTTTGCAGCTGAACTCTCTACATGGTGGATTTTTTGTAGCTGAACTCTGTACAAGGTTACTTCTTCTAGCAGATCTGTCTACAAGATGACCTGTTTCTAGCTAAACTCTCTACAGAATGATTTGTTTGCAGCTGAACACTTTAAATGATGGTTTCTTTGTAGCTGCTAGCTGATCTCTCTACAGAGTGATTTGTTTGTAGCTGAATTCTCTACAGGGTGATTTGTTTGCAGCTGAACTCTTTACATGATGGTTTTGTTGTAGCTGAACTCTCTACAACATAACTTTTTCTAGCTGATCTCTCTACAGGGTGACTTGTTCATAGCTGAACTCTCTACAGGGTGATTTTGTTTGCAGCTGAACTCTTTACATGATGGTTTCTTAATAGCTTAAGGGTGCTCTGTACAGTTCATACAAGGCTTCCCAAAACATAGTCTGTTTTGCACTAAAAGAAATATTGTGGTTACTTAAGTAGTCTGTGACATGTTGACGCATTTTAGTACCTGTAAACTAGGTATCCCATAGCAACAAGCACACGGATTTTGCTATTCTACATCCTATCACTTAAATTCACTTAAATTAGAAATACTCCGTCAATAGACATGAACTTTTGACACAAGCTACTTTAGTAATTTTACCAAAGAAGAGTGTTTGCCATTTTGAAATAGCAAGTTCAGATGATGAATAAGGTAGAAGTAAAAAAAGGATCTCTGGGACTGTCAACCCGAAAGATTAATATGTGATGATTGAGAAGCTAAAAGACAAAAATAAAAACGCACAATGGTTTGTGCTGTTTAGCATAGTGTATCATAAAAGTATCAAGGCTCTTGTGCGTAAACTGTAGGACTAGTTCTAGTATAAAGGGAAAAACTGTAACTCATGTTCTAAAGCAAATTTAGCAGTTGGGTTTGGACTAAACTGTGTACTAGTGTTAGATTATGTTCAGTAAAAAGGTACAGAACATTTGCTAAAACCATTTGTAAGTTATAGAACAAATTAAATTTCATGGGAAGCCATATAAGCGGACTGTATAGAGCACCCTTAACTCTTTACAAGGCAATTAGCTCTAGCTGATCTGTCTACTGGGTGACTTGTTTCTAGCTGATCTCTCTACAGGGCGATTTGTTTGTAGCTGAATTCTCTACAGGGTGGTTTCTTTGTAGCTGAACTCTCTACATACAAGGTGACTTGTTCTAGCTGATCTCTCTGCGGGTGACATGTTTGTAACTGAACTCTACAGGGTGATCTGTTCGTAGCTGAACTCTCTACAACATTATTTGTTTCTAGCTGATCTCTCTATAGTGTAACTTGTTCGTAGCCGAACTCTCTACATGGTGATTGTTTGCAGCTGAACTCTCTACATGGTGGATCTTTTTGTAGCTGACCTCTTTACAAGGTGACTTCTTCTAGCTGATCTCTCTACAAGGTGATATATTTGTGGCTGAACTCTCTACATGGTGGTTTCTTTGTAGCTGAACTCTCTACAAGGTGACTTCTTCTAGCTGAACTCTCTACAGGGTGATCTTTTCGTAGCTGATCTCTCTACAGGATGATTTGCTTGCTGCTGAACTCTCTACATGATGGTTTCTTTGTAACCGAACTCTCTGCGGGGTGATTTGTTTGTAGCTGAACTCTCTACAGAATGGTTTATTTGTAGCTGAACTCTGTACAAGGTGATTTCTTCTAGCTGATCTCTCTACAAGGGGACTTCTTCTAGCTGATCTCTCTACTGGGTGACTTGTGTCTAGCTGAACTCTCTACAGGGTGATTTGTTTGTAGCTGAACTCTCTACAGTATGGTTTCTTTGTAACCGAACTCTCTGTAAAGTACCTTTTTCTAGCTGATCTCTCTACAGGGTGACTTGTTTCTAGCTGATCTCTCTAGTTGGTGACTTGTTTTTAGCTGAACTCATTACAGGATGATTTGTTTGTAGCTGAACTCTCAACAGGATGGTTTCTTTGTAGTTAACTCTCTGCAAGGTGATTTCTTCTAGACTAGCTGATTGCTCTACAGGGTGACTTTTTCTAGATGATCTGAGTGATCTCTCTATTGGGTGACTTGTTTCAAGCTGAACTCCTTCTAGGGTGATTTGTTCATAGCTGAACTCTCTACAGGATGATTTGTTTGTAGTTTATCTCTCTACTGGGTGACTTTTTTCTAGCTGAAACCCCTAGCTGAACTCTCTACAGAGAGATTTGTTTGCAGCTGAACTCTCTACAGGGTGATTTGTAATTTTGAATGTAGCTCAATTCTCTACAAAGTGACTTGTTTGTAGCTTATCTCTCTACAGGGTGATTTTTTTTTGTAGCTGAACTCTTTGCATGGTGATTTGTTTGTAGTTGCACCCTCTACAGGGTGATTTGTTTGTAGCTGAACTCTCTACAGGATGATTTCTTTGTAGCTGAACTCACTGCAAGGTGATTTATTCTAGCTAATCTCTCTACAGGGTTACTTGTTTCTAGCTGAACTCTCTACACGGTGATTTGTTTCTAGCTGAACTCTCAACAGGATGGTTGCTTTGTAGCTGAACTCTCTGCAAGGTGATTTCTTCTAGCTGATGGCTGTACAGGGTTCTAGCTGATCTCTCTACTGGGTGACTTGTTTCAGGTTGAACTCCTTCTAAAGTGACTCGTTCACAGCTGAATCCTCTACAGGGTGATTTAGTTGTAGCTGAACTCTCTACAGGGTGACTTGTGTCTAGTTGAATTCTCTACAAGGTGATTAGTTTGTAGCTGAACACTCTACAAGGTGATATTTTTGTAGCCGAACTCTCTGCAGGGTGATTTGTTTGCGGCTGAACTCTCTAAAGGACAGGTTTTTTTGTAGCTGAGCTCTCTACAGGGTGATTTATTTCTAGCTGAACTCTCTACAGGGTGATCAGTTCACAGCTGAACCCTCTACAAGGTGGCTTCTTCTAACTGATCTCCCTATAGTGTGATTTGTTTGTAGGTGAACTCTCTGTAGAATGATTTGTTTGTATCTGAACTCCCTGCAGGGTGATTTGTTTGTAGCTGAACTCTCTACAAGGTGACGTTTTCTAGCTGAGCTCACTCTTGTTTCTAGCTTATCTCTCTAAAGAGTAACTTGTAAAGCTGAACTCTTTACAGGGTGGATTTTGGTTGTTAAACTCTCTGCATGAAGACTTTTTTGCAGCAGAATTCTCTACAGAGTGAATTCTGAACTCTCTACAGAGTGCATGGCTTGTTGATAGCTGAACTCTCTTCAGTGTGACTTATAATAATTATACAGCGATATATTTGTAGCTGCACTGTTAAAACAGGGGTGTTCAGTTACACCCTGACAAAGGTGTTTATGGAACACCTACACCTTTAACAGTGTACATATACACCCAGGAGTGTTATATTACACCTATAATGTTATTGGATTGTAATAGGTGTAGTGAAGCACCTTTGGGGTGTATTAAAGGTGTTATTGTACACTCTATACTGATACATTTGAAATGAATTTCTTTTTATGTAGGAATGAGTCTACACACCATACAGTGATGCTATAGGATTATAAGCTCATGCAGTGTTGCTGATTTAGTTAAGTGCAACAGTGAAGCCCAAACAATGTTACATTGAGCTCAGCATGCAGACGAACAGATCAGCTATACTATATCCACACTCAATCCATCAACGTACTGTAGCTTGCTAGATTGTACATGTCAATAACTGCTTTTACAAGTACTAATAGTGTTTGTACATTCTGTATATTTGATTTTAGTGTGCATTAATGATAATTCAATTCCGTACAATTATAGACATCTAAAATATAAATTGTGCACTGTGCAAAAGGCAGAGTTCACAGATATGAGCATGAATGTACGTGCAGTCGATAAAGTAAATAATTCTGTGTGCCGTACTAATTTGTCAGCCATAGGATTGCAATCCATTATATAAGCATGGTAATGTCAGTGTTGATACAAGGCTACACATTAAATGCTACTTCATAATCCAACATCTTTTCAATCACTCCAGTCGTCAGCTGGTCATGTAATAATATCATTAAGAGACTCCATATCATGTTCAAAATGGAAGGAAATTTTCCTTTGTGATGCCGGAGGGTAGCCTTGTGGTCATCATCATACACTGTGACGTGATTCAAAATGCCAGTTTGTGAGTCCGATTTATACATCAAGCTTAGCTATCAAGATTTTTCATACACTTGATCCGACCTTTAAATTGCAAGAACTAATGGATGTCAACACATGTTCACTATAATGAAAGTTGATTGTGACAAGGCCAATGGACAATTCAAGCGGATACTGAGCTACACTCCCTGCAGTCCTATAGGCCCGTGTGTTGGCATTTATATACACGCATACCTTCCAGAATGTCAAAATATACCAAGAAATAAGTGATGACCTGACGATCCAATTGTGTTCCATTGAATGCCCAGCTATTGAACGGCAGTGCGCACTATATAGCGTGTACCAGGTGCAAGACCAGGTGCACAATATCAGTAATATGGCCACCGAAAGAAGCAGTTGAGACGATAACGTGCGAGCAGCTTTCGATAGTAAAGAAATGTACCAAAATTTAACAGCATTGACGGCGGGAATGTGGAAGACGATTTGTACCCGGCTGCAGCGGTTATCAGTGCTTGGGCGCCCAGAGTGGGAAAAGGTGAGTAACGGCCTGGCAACTTTTACGTGAATAATACATGATCTATAGCTGTGAAGAAAGAACTGGCGACGATTAGAAGTGTTCACTTCTGAACAGCGTAATGAGACTGGTATCTTCAGTAGAACTTTATACATTCTCGTGACAATGTTATAGGCCATTTCCACTGGTTTGACAACTGGCAGGGCAGACAGGAGATAGCTTAGATGCCAAGAACATGCATCATTGTACATCCAAAGTCAGAGGCTTACAATGTGGTGTGCCAGAAGCTGGCTCAAAAGCGGCACCCTGCTAGGTCCTGGATGATAATGGACAGTGGACTTGTGTTAGTATGTTGTTAAGTGTAAAACCTTGATACACTGGTTTATTTTAGAAATTAAGAATTCAGAGGAGGGTGTAGCAAACAAATTGATCAAAGTATCAGTAATGAACCAACTAAAAAACTTGAGAATGGAGTCCACCGACAATGGATTGGAAATTTCTGATGGCTGAGTATGATGACACTATTCAGTCCATGAAGGGTGACTATTAAAAGAGGGTGGCAAAGGAACTGTACAATTCGAAGATAAGTGGATTTAACCCTACTGAACGCCTGGCTTTAATAGTGACTGAATGTCCACTTTTGTCAGAGGTTATTGATCAAAATTCCCCTCTTTGCACACAAGTACTTGGGTAAGTGTACCATAATAGTTTGTTATAGTTTGAAAATTATGTTTTCTTTTGGTATATAGATACAAAACAAGTTAAAAGCAACTGTTCCAATTGACGACAATATAAAGGACTTCATTTTTATCAACTGGCCTATGTGGAGAACAAAATTGATGTCAATGTTTTAGTGTAAGACCAGGCCATAATTTAAGAAGCTATTGGGACTTCTTGGTGAATGTAGCTAATGATTTTTGTCCACCCAGATGGTAAGTAACAATTAAGAATGTAACAAGGTCTTATTTTTCTCAGATGTTACTGATTGTGTACTTGGAAGCTGATTTGTCATCTGTTACATCCAAGATGGTTTGCAAGGATAGTGTTTTACTTAAGAATTTTGAGGTATGTTTACCTGTAGTGTACATTCACAAAGTTATGTTTGGTTGACATATAAAACCTCTAATAGTTTCACTGCATGAAGCATTAATTACGTATTAGCATATAAATTCACAACTCTAGATAGGCTGGAGTGCTTCCTGGCATCCAAAATCAATAATAGACCAGTACTACTTACTGTACGGTGGGAGAAAATTTTGGCTAATTTGGCAAAATGATTTTGATTCGCCAAAAATGCAATATGACACAACTATTCGCCAATATATTATCCACCAAATTCCTTCTCGAGTAAAATCACCAAAATTTTGTATTGTGCGGTATACGGCCAAGACTATAGTTCCTTGAAATATGTACCTATTGTCATGCTTGTTATATGTTATATATTTTTATTCTTTTATTTGCAGTGACGTGATGTCGATGTAGACTCTGTGCAGTTTCGAATTGTCAGTCAGAACCATTTCTGGTTATTACCGGATGCGATCCTGAAGATGAGGGTAGCTGAGTCTTCCATCACTAGTTCCATTCCAGTACTAAGTGTTTAATCTCAAAGATGAGTAGCTGTTGCAACTGGAGACTGTTATTCCAATCTGGAGAAAATGTGTATAGAACAATAAACTCTTATGAAATTAAGTTTATACATTTATGTATAGCAGTTTTCAATGCTTGTACTTTTAATACCACCCTAATAAAATTGTAAGACTACTGAACACTGCTAAAGACGTTATTGAAACACCTAGGGGTGTTATGTATACCACCTTAAAGTTTATTGGAACACCGTTGGTGAGTGTTACTGAAACTCCTTTAAGGGTGTACTGGGACACCCTAAGGGGGAGCCTGACAACAATTGTAGATAAAACACCCCAAGGGGTGTTTAATAAAGAACCTTTTTTTAACTGTGTGAACTCTCTACAGGGTGACTTGCTTGTAGCTAAACTGTCTACAATATTAACTGGTTGCTGCTAAACTCCCTACAGCATAACTTGCAATGTAATAGAAATCTGCAATGGAGAAAGTCATGAACTAGCAGAATGCTCTATTAGGGTGACTGTTCTATTAGAGTATCTCGATCTCGCATTAGCTACACGGAGTCGGTTTTGGAATCATAACTCAGTGGTTTGTAATCCTATTGTTCTATACTAATGCAAGGACTTTCTACGATGATTATTCCAGCTACATATCCATTTTCAGCTCACTGCTCTAAGCAGTTTGCCTGGTAAATGTGAAAATTATTGGTATTTTTATTCACGAATCTCTATCGTGCAATTGCTACACATCTTCGGTTTCGTGTAATATTTCCATGATCTTTATGTTGATTGCTTTTAAACCACCAAAAGGCACTCCTACAATTGTTGATCTATTCACAAAACGATTTTCAACTCATTCCATGAAGCGGTTTACCTTGTAGGCGTGACAACAAATCCATCTTGTTTTACTCGAATAATATGTCATAAATCCTTAACTGTACATCGGATTTGCACCACATTTGATACTAAGATTCGCCTTTGGACTGCCTTACTGTGTGCTACATTTTAAGGCAATCAGAGTATGCGTTTGTGTTTTATAGCAATTTTTGCAAGTGCGCGAAAAGACGAAGAAGAAAAAAATCCCAAGAGAAATAAGCCGAAACTTTGGCCGATTGTAACTCGGAAATGGCTTGAGCGATTTGGAATATGCACTCCCCTAGCTGGCGGGAAACTCTGCAGCAAATTTGGTTCTAATCGGATAAGGTATCACTGAGATACAAAGGTGTGAAAATGACTCTTCCTGTCAATATACCCACAGTGTAGCGCGCTGGATTCTTGGGCCGCACGACACTATCATGTGTCTTGATAATGGTATAAAATTTAATGGTTTGAAGTGAGTAGCTAACTTTCAATATTGATGACATAGCTTGTCTATTTACCTAATCTGTAACAGCTATAGCCCATCAATTCACAGGCCATCAATGTGGGTCTCTGGTAGGATAGCTAACAAAAGATTTGACTGCTCTATTAGAATATTTTACTACAGGTGACTGCTCTATTAGAGTATTTCGATCGTTTTAGCATAAGAATCCAACAATGCTGCAAAGAAGCATTGTGCTGTACAATTCAACCTTTAAAATGGCATCATGACCTTTACTAGGCATTTTTCGCTAGTTCCCATTTCCGCTTTCCACTCCCATCCCGTTTCCATTCTTCCAGAATTTTACTTACCCAAAAATTCCATTGAATACTTTTTCCATGACAATCTGTTGAAAGCCTTTAGGGTTCTACTAAGGTACTTTTTGGCTTGGTTATACCTAACCAATACTGTCAAGGTGCCAGGATGGCATTGTGAAGATGGGTTTGGGTGATTTATTGACCAGAAAACCCTAAACCCTAATATACAGTACTACAGTACTCTACGACAAGTAGTAAAAATTATCTCTTATTACTGTACTTCACTCTGAGTAAAGTGCACTATACAATATTTTGACATTCAATTGCAAATGACCAAGGAGCACTCACCATCCTCCAGTGTCATCACAGTAATGGGATCACTAAATGGACCTATTCCTACTACAGTAGCTGCTGCTATTTTAACAGTGTAGTTGAAACTAGGATGTAACATGTCAATCAATTGTCTACGCTCTTCTGAAATATTATATGCTTTGTTTCTATTTATTCCCATTTGTGAGAATACTGTTCCATTGTCTAAATATAGTATCTGGGTTTCCATGACAATCACATGGTATTGAACTAGGAATCCATTTTGATCTTCTAGTGAAGGTGGTTCCCATGACAATATGATACTGTGAGATGACTGAACAAGTACACTGACATTCAGTGGAGCTTCAGTTGGAGCTGTGTGATAAAATAAACATAGTAGTATTCCAGCACATACAATAATCAAGGTACAGTAGATGCATGACATATTAAAAATGTATTATAGCATAGCAATATGAGTACATCCTTATTATTGACAAAGAAAAGTATTCATCCAACTACCATGTAACCCTGTTTACTGACGTACAGTCAATTTGCAATAAGGCCAGCACAGCTTCTATCTCATAGTATGCTTGCACTGATTAGTACAGGCATTTTACCAAGAATATTGGGTCAACCTCACACTAATTGTAACAAAAGTAAACTCAACAGGTTTTTTTTCTTTATTATGTTCTCAGTGACCGGAAAAAAGTCCTAAGGAATCCTCGTGGGGGAACAGTGTGAAAATCACTGAAATAAAAACCAACGTTTTTGCTCCTTAATGGTTTGATATTTTCGTGGTGTTTATAGTCATAGCTCAGCTAGGATACTACTTATATCAAAATTTATTGTATCATTATAACATTATAAAGCTCTCGCAAAGATGAATCTTTTGGTACTAAAATTATTATCTTAGAAAAATGTGTTAATGAGTTACAATCAAATACATTAATGGATTTGATAACTGTTTGTACATGTTTTGCAAATGTAACTACTGTAGTAATGCCTTTATGCATGTTTTGCATGCATACAGAGTGGTATAGTGAGCTTGACAGTTTTCAACCAGCAGCTGAAAGGCTATGTTGTGGATAAGTGAATATCACATCTACCAATGATAATGTTCAGGTCCAACATTGTATGGAATATAAGGCAGAGTAGAGTTGTAGTGGTTTTTAAATGCTGGTGATAGCATGAGAAGAGTACTTGCTAACTAACTGAACAAGCCAGGACAAACTTTGTCAATCTTGACATTAGGTGCTGAAACCTGGGAATGAACCAGGGACCTTTAGATAAAGGTAAGTTGATCATTCGGTGTTGTAGCTCACTTAAGCCATCTGCAAGACTTCTGCAGATGTGTCCCATCTTCTAGTCTAACAGCAAAAAGTACTTTAACCATCAACCAGGTCAGTATTGCCAGGAACAACAGCATTAATTTTGTACTATGCCTGGGGATGTGGTACATCAGCGATGTCGCCGCAAGTACTGTAACCTACATAAATAGCAAAACACACCAACCAAGAGGAGCCAACACCAAGCACATCAAGTAATGGAAGACCTGTACTTTGATCATCTGAGGAGAGATATTTGGTCATCTTTGGAGGGATTCAGGTTGATCCACACTCCTCTTTCAGATCAGAGACTTACTACTGTCATGCAATAATCTGGAGTTAGCCTTCAAGCATGAGCTATGCAGTTATCCACCTGCTTTCTTTGATTCCTCTTTTTTGCTTCACGAAGCAGACAAGCCAGCACTTGCTGATGCAATATGTGAAAGTGGTGTCCTAGCAGATATCTCAGATGATGGAATTCAGTATGTCCTGGATGGTGGAGTACTTCTACAATGCTCCCCATGCATGGTTTCGTGGTTCTACATATGGAGACATCTGCCATCAGTACACAGAATGTGTAGCAAGAAAGTACAAGGATGCCATAGTTGTATTTGATGGCTATGAAAATATGAACACAAAAGATATGACACATCAGAGGCAGTCAAAAGGAAAGGCTGGTGCAACTGTGACAGTCGCCGCTAACATGACCACCACAATGAAGAAGGACCAGTTTTGGCCAACTGAAAGAATGAACAGCAATATATTTTCATGCTGAGTACAGAACTGGAGAAGAGCAACTACAAAACTTACCATGCACCAGGAGAAACTGATCTTTTGATTGTTCAGAAGGCTGTTTAATCTGCTACCACCAGTACCACCACTGTGCTTGTTGGTGAAGAAACTGGCTTCATTGTTCTGCTCTGCTACCATGCAAGTCTCGACTCACATGACCTCTTCCTTCATCTTGAACCAAAGAAAACACAAAAAATGCTTCACATCTGGAACATCAAAGCCACAAAAAAAGCTTGGTCAAGCACAACATCCTCTTCATCCATGCTATTCTTGGGTGTGACACAACATCACGTCTCTATGGGATTGGAAAAGGGACATCTCTTTGCAAGTTCAAAGCAAGCAGTCTGTTCTGTGAGCAGGCAAAGGTGTTTCATTCCAATTCAGCCTCCACAGACGATGAGATAGATGCAGGAGAGAAAGCTCTAGTACTAGTCTAGAATGGAATGTTAACTGACACACTAGATTCCCTCCAACATAAACGGTTCTGTGAAAAGGTGGCTCCATAAACATCCCATGTAAAACCACAATCCTTACCACCAACTTTAGTAGCAGCAAAGTACCACATCCTTCACGTGTACCTTCAAGCTTTCAAGTTCAAGAATGGAAAGGATCAGCTGCAGAACTTCATCTCAGAGACTGGGGATGGCAGGAGTGTGAACAGAGGTTTGTGCCACTTCAAACATCGCTACCTCCTGCTCCTGAACATCTGCTACAGGTGATCAGATGCAACTGCCAGACTGATTGCAGTACACTAAGATGCTTATGCAAGAAGCACAACATTGAGTGCATTCTTGCTTGTGGTAACTGCAAGGGAACTGGCTGCATGAACATATCTCACGACAATGATATTGACACACTTGAGTAGTCATAAAATGACATTTGCTACAGTCTCTTTGATATCACCTGTATATTATTAATCTAATCAAAAACAGCCAAGCTGTAAAAAAAGGTGTGGCCCCCAAAAAGGCCATGGTAAAAAAGATGTGAAATCCAAGGTGGCGGCCAAGATATGGCTGTGATGGTAGGTTAATGGTAAAAATTTTAATAATGACAAATCAGGTGAATTTGGTGCCAAGACCAAGTGGCACAAAATTCACCTGAATTGTTGTTATTAAAATTTTTACCATTAACCTACCATCACAGCCATATCTTGGCCGCCACCTTGGATTTCACATCTTTTTTTACCATGGCCTTTTTGGGGGACGCACCTTTTTTTACAGCTTGGCTGTTTTTTGATTAGATATCACTTCTTTTTGTATTTGTATACTGCAAAGCCGGCCTAAGGCTGGCTTTGGGGCTTTTTTAACCCATGTGTTTTTTATTTACCACCGGAAGAAGAAAAGAACTTATAGTAGAGATTTCCAACTAAATTAAATAATTAACATTCCATACATTCATTGGTATGACAAATATTGTGCATTTTGTCAGGGTCATTTTAGTGCAAACCCCACCTCAATCAGTGGTTCCTATCAAAAGATATAAGGAAAGAAGTTGACAGTGTGATGATTTTTGTGTACAGCATTTCAATGCTTTTGAAGTATATCGCATGGCACCAAACACAATATACAAAGTGTCATAAATCTAGATAGGAAACTAATAACGACATGAAATTTTCACCACATAACTATTTTATGAAGAACAGCATATGAAGTAAGTAAAACCTCTCAAAAGTGACCACTTCTTTGTAGACTGACCACTCAGAATATTACAAGTGATTCACAAATAAAATTGTGTGTATTGTGTAATACTAAGTATACACGGGTACTTAATGCAATTTCAAGGATAACTAACTAGACAAATCAGTAATAGTTTATAAATGGCAAGTACTGGCATCACAAGTCACAATTAACACGTACTTTGGAAACATGACAATCAGATAACACACTGTAAGAGCAACATTATTTTTAAAATAGATTTGTTTGGACACTGCTCAGCTTTATTTGTCACATTGTAAGCACTAAGGATGATAATTATTATATAACACAATGACATCACTATACTACAAAGAGAAATTATAAATAGTTTCTGATCAAAATTACAATCACTGAAGCTGCTATAAAATGGATCAAAACAGCAGTAAATACACCAGAATATAACAACAGGTACGTGTGAAGCCATGTAAGGTTGGTATCACATGTCAGTCTCCACTTTTGAAAAGATTATGCTCAACCTTGAACCTTATTTTGCAATTCCGCGCAAGACAACAAACTGCTCACCTTCAAACTATACTTGCATCGATGCAGGGGGATGCCTTGAAGCCCAGGGTGATTGTAATGCTGAATTCTGAGCAGTGTTAGATGGCGATTTACCTTTAAAAGGGCCATATTTCCATCGTAATCCAACATCAATCGTCCTCCAATCAAAAAACACATGGAAAAATCGAAATCAGCATATACGGTTTGCCCAGAGCCACTTTCTTCGTCCTCATCAGCAGCAGATTCACGCAGAAACACTCAGAAACTTTGGCTATCACAGGTGCCACATTCTTCCAATTAGAATTACGTACGCAATTATTTGTATGGGCTCCCTATGGGGATTTTTATTTCTCAAACTTTGATTTGCTGTATTTCAATAAATACCGCATAGATTTTAATCCAGTAAAGTGCAATACAAAGTACGAAGCATTGGCTACTATTTACTGGAACGGCAGCTTGTGAAACGTTTATTGAAGGTGTATAATTTATGTAGCAAAAATATGTGTGAAAAATTGGTAGGTTGGAAATCGCTACTTATAGAAGATTTTTAATACTTCAATTATTTTTGATTTTATTAGTAATTATAAAAATTATATACATATATTTATTACATGCCCACTATTCCCCCACAGGATATATTTTAGCAGCTGATCTCTCTACTGGGTGACTTAAAATTAGAGCTGGGACAAAGCTTCGAATGCATCGTGGGTTCGAAGGTTAAGTAAACTTCGAATTATAAAAGTATCCTTCGAAGCTTCGTAATGCACTCATAGTCTATGAAAGAATTACAAATAAACGTAGTTATCTTTATTGCAGCTATTATTCCTCTGCGTGATGAATGTTCGTCTCTTCTCGATCGATCTTCGTGTGCCACGCCCACTTTTAAACTATCGCAGTTCAGCTTGCTACCATGGTTGCAGCCTTAAAACACCTTATAAAGTGATAGATAATGCATGGAAAGCATACTTTTAGCCATTTCTCGGTGTTTACCTGTGCATGATTGCAGTATAGAGGACACGCCCATTTGCAATCGATCGATCGCGTCATTCAGTACTGCTGCTATGCACTTTCCAAATGCTTACAAACTTGTTAAATAGGTTTAGAAAGATAAAACCTAGAAGGATGTGCATAAATACAAGAAAACCTACAACTTGAAAGCTAACACCGAAGCTTTGGATGTTCGAACATTTTATTAGCGAATATTCGAAGGTAAATTTCAATATTCGTACCAACCCTACTTAAAATATAGCTGAACTATATACAGGATGGTTTCTTTGTAGCTGAACTCTCTACAAGGTGACCTCTTCTAGCTGATTTCTCTACAAGGTGACTTATTTCTAGCTGAACTCTCTACAGGTTATTTGTTTGCAGCTAAACTCTCTACATCCATGGTGGTTTCTTTGTAACTGAACTCTCTACATGATGGTTTCTTTTTAGCTGAACTCTCTACATGATGGTTTCTTTGTAGCTGAACTCTCTACAAGGTGACTTCTTTTAGCTGATCTCTCTACAGGGCAATTTGTTTGTAGCTGAACTCTCTATAAGGTGATCTGATCTCTCTGCAGGTTGATTTGTTTGTAGCTGAAGTCTCTACAGGGTGATTTGTTTCTAGCTGATCTCTCTACAGGGTGATTTTTTGTAGCTGATCTCTCTGCAAGTTGATTTGTTTGTAGTCGATCTCTCTACAGGGTAATCTGTTTGTAGCTGAACTGTCTATAAGATGATTTGTTTGTAGCTGATCTCTCTGCAGGTTGATTTGTTTTAGCTGAACTCTCTACAGGGTGATTTGTTTGTAGCTGATCTCTCTGCAGGTTGATTTTGTTTGTAGCTGAAGTCTCTACAAGGTGATTTGTTTCTAGCTGATCTCTCTACAGGGTGATTTTTTGTAGCTGACCTCTCTTCAGGGTGACTTGTTTCTAGCTGATCGTTCTACAGGCTGATTTGTTTGTAGCTGAAATCTCAACAGGGTGTATTGCTTGTAGCTGAACTCCTTACATTGTGTCTAGTTTCTAGATGATCTCTCTACAGGGTGATTTGTTTGTAGTTGATCTCTCTGCACATTGATTTGTTTGTAGCTGAACTCTCTACAGGGTGATTTGTTTCTAGCTGAACACTCTACAGGGTGATTTGTTTCTAGCTTATCTCTCTACAAGTTGATTTGTGTGTAGCTGATCTCTCTGCAAGTTGATTTGTTTGTAGTTGATCTCTCTACAAGTTGATTTGTGTGTAGCTGATCTCTCTGCAAGTTGATTTGTTTGTAGTTGATCTCTCTACAGGGTAATTTGTTTGTAGCTGAACTGTCTATAAGATGATTTGTTTGTAGCTGATCTCTCTGCAGGTTGATTTGTTTTAGCTGAACACTCTACAGGGTGATTTGTTTCTAGCTTATCTCTCTACAGGTTGATTTGTGTGTAACTGATTTCTCTACAAGCTGATTTGTTTGTAGCTGATCTCTCTGCAGGTTGATTTGTTTCTAGCTGATCTCTCTACAAGTTGATTTGTTTGTTGCTGATCACTCTAAAGATTGATTTGTTTGTAGCTGAACTCTCTGCAAAGTGTTTTGTTTGTAGCTGATCTCTCTACAGGATAATTTGTTTGTAGCTGAACTCTCTGCACAGTGACTTGTGTGTAGATGAATTCTCTAGAGAGTGATTTAATTGTAGGTGAACTCTCTACAGGGTGCATGACTTGTTTATAGTTGAGCTCTCTTCAGTGTGACTTGTAATGTTCTGAATCTCTACAGTGATATAATTGTAACTTAACTCTCCACAGGGTGACTTGCTTCTTGCTGAACTGTCTATAAGATTAACTGTTTGCAGTTGAAGTCCCTACAGAATAACTTGTAATGTAATAGAATTCTATAATGGAGTAAATAAATTAGCTGAATGCTCCATTAGGGTGACTGTTCTATTAGAGTATCTCGATCTCGCATTTGCTACTCAGAGTTGGCTTTCGAATCATAACTCAGTGGTTTGTAACCTAATTCTTCTATACTACTGCAAGGACTTTCTATGTAGATTATTCCAGCTATACACCGATTATCAGCTCATTGCTCTTAGCGGTTTGCCTAGTAGGCGTAAAAACTAATACTTTTTTATTAGGCCACTCCAATTGGTAATTATGTTTCTGGTCCACCTCCTGCATCAAGTTTTGCAAAATGGTTAATTTCAGAAATACAACAACACGCATGCACATATATCACGTGATTACGTGGCATGGCTTCTTTCTTCGTGAATTGTATCCGTTTCAATCATCTCTATTTCGTTTTATCATTGTTTCTCTGTAGTTGGTAAGTATTTATAGTACAGGTATTTGTACATGTTATATGTTGTAGCTATAAAACACTGTTGTTGCTTTTTCTAGTTCAATGACTTTGGTGAATTGTACAGTTATAAACCGGGGTACCAGCAGAATCATTCTGCCATGGACCGTACTGCCTTTAGAACCTCCAGGGTATACCGTTTTGGGGTTTTACGAAGATAAGCTGCAAGCAGAAGTGATAATGAAGTGTGATGAAGGACCAAGTGGAAGCCAAGAACAAATAATTACACTTGCTAGTGTTTTCATTGGAAAGTCCAAAGAGTTCATGGATTTAATAGAGGTATCAGTAAACTTGGATAGGGCTGTACAAATGTTTGGTGCGTATCTGAAGTATTGTGTGATGTTGGCACCATCCACGCCAGTGCCAGCTAAGAATGCATTTGCAATAATGATGCACAGTCAAAGGCTATTGCAGCAAAAATCAAAAAATTGCCTAATAAAAAGCCACGTCACACTAAAAAGGATGAACTATTCAATGACCTTGTTGATTACTTAGACCACAACAATCTCTATTTTACCTCTGAGGCTAATACGTTAGGTGTTAACTTAGTAAGAACGCTGTGTGATCTTTTGTGGTACATTGACGGACACCATGACACAATAAAGTTGCAACAGTGTCCCATTCCAGAAGTTTTTTCCAAATTTATTGGTTACAATATACCAGAAAAATCAAAACATAGAAAAAGAACAATAACAAATATGTCGTCAGATTATTTAAAACCACTTGTTAGTTCTTTATTTTCAATACTACAAACAAGTTACTGGAAAAAAGAGCTGTGGAAAAAGTTTCATCATGATGTTGAAGAGCTTACTGGGTCCATGCATCAGTATACTGACTACCTTGAAAAGCAGAATAAAAAAGCTGCTTTGAGGCATTCATCAAGTGTACCTGTAAGAATAATGGGAGATGTAGTTTCAGTTAAATACATCAAATCTACTACGTTATTACTTCCATTGTTAAAAAACCTTGATACCAAACTTTGTACCATGGGAGATTATGAGTATTTGTTTCTAAACGACTTCCTTGACACAGATTCAAAAAAGAGGTATGATTATTTGCAATTGTTAGGCAATAATGGCCTTCATTATCCAATTGTAATGTGTACATATTCACATGGAAACAATAAGGGAAACCTACATTTTATTTGGCGAGTACCAAATGCAGAAAAAAACAGAAGACGCCTTTGGCAGTAGTCAACCAGTCATTGAGTCCATTCGACCAAATTTTCCAGTGTTTCACACCCGAGCTATGCGAAAAGAGTTGTACTCAAAGTTTGGCAGAGTTGCCCCTTCTGTGAAACCATCAGTACTTAGACATTTTTATCATGAATTAACGGGCGACTCTTCAGCAGTCAATTGCCTCAATGAAGCAGAGGTAGATGCTAGAGTAACGGAATTACTTTTTATGGAGCCTGATGATCCTTAAACTATTGTTGACTTACGTGAAGTTAAACATCCTGAGCAAAAGACAAAATATGAATATTTTTGGAAAGAAGCTAAAAGGTTTTTAGATGAAGGGATAGGTGCTGCAGTTGATGATCGCAGACACTTGCAAATTACTCATTTGTCAACTGCTATATCCATACGAGATTTCAAAGAACAAGTACAAGCTAGATGCCCAGAAGGGACTGCAGTACCATGCGAAGAGTGGTTACGTTTACAATTTTGGCCTACAAACCCCAAATATAAGACTGCAATGCATTATACAGGTAAGCTGAAAGTTCGCTTTATGATACAAGCAAGGCAATTTAGAAAAACCCATCCAGATGAGCATTATGCAGTCGCACTGTTCAGATATTTTCGTGAATTTGCCATTAAATTTAAATCAGTTACTACAATGGCATGCTTAGATGATAAACACAAAATAAAAATAGGGGAACCTGGGTTTCCAGTCGCAGCAACCGAAAGGGGGAGAAGAGTACTTGTCGAAGTAGGAGCAAGCTTTGATGTAGGTGACCACGATTTTATGAAATTTGGTATTATACCAAGTGTGGCTCTCATCAATAATATACCTGATGAGTTTTCTGGTTCTTGGTACCGAGGACAAGTTAATGTATCGCTGAAAGAATGTGCATTTGAACCTTCCTCTCCTATGCATCATGCAACAGAACTATCGTGCATTTTGGATAGTCAAGTAGAAAACAAACATATTTTACTAGTGTATACGGATGGTGGGCCAGATCATCGAGTAACTTATTTATCAGTGCAGGTAGCTCTAATTTCATTATTTTTAAAGTTTGACTTAGACTTTGTTTGTGCTGCTCGCACTGCTCCATGCCATTCTTGGCGAAATCCAGTGGAGCGTATTATGTCCACTCTTAACTTGGGTTTACAATGTGTAGGACTCATGAGAGAGAAGTTGGATGACCATTTTGAGGATGAAGTCAAAAAGTGTAATAATCTAAAACAGTTACGAGATACAGCTTAAAAAAATACCAGGTTTTTCCAAAGATGTGATTGATAGTATTTCACATACCAGAGTTCTTTTAACACAAATTATGGAAAGACTACAGCTAAAAGATGAAAAAATAAAAGTTGTTAGTGCAGCAAGTGATGACGAAATTGAATTAATGTGGTCATATTTACATACTATTGATGACAGTTTGTCATCTGGCGTAACATTGCAGAAAGAAGCCTTGGACAAAAAGCCTCAACTTAAAGCATTTATAGACCACTGCTGCAGGACACGGAAGTATTTGTTTCAAATTAAAAAATGTGGATCCATTTCATGCTGTATTTGCAAGCCTCCAAAATTGCCCACAGAAATATTTCAATCTATCAACTTCATACCAGACCCAGTACCTGGAGAAGGTCACTATAGGTGCTTTTCTGATGTATATGGAACAGATACTAGTGAGGAACATTGCCCTAGCTTGAAAAAGCCGAATAAACGTAGGAAAACATTGCCATTTGCATCAAACTTAACTCATGTAAGGAATGTTGATATGATGCTGCAGTGTGAGGAATGTGACAGCTGGAGATTGCTCTATTCTCAACATAAGCTTCAAAGAGCCCAATGTTTACAGCTTGAAAGAGCTTTAAAAGATTACTCTTTTACATGTGGTGCATCAATGAGTGATCTCGAGTTACCAGAGGGACTTAATGTTTATGCAAGAGATATAGCTTGTGGTGAACCAATTGAAAAATTGTATTATGCTGCAAAGTATCCACCAATTTGTGTATACTGTGCAAAAGATATTGAATGGAATGAAACGGAATATTATCCCCAATGTGCTGACTGTAAACAACCCAAAATTCAAAAATCATGATGTACTCATATTGTACTGTTGTATCCTACGAGTTATTATTAAGTTTTGTATCTATGAAGTCACTTACACCTGTACCTAATATATTACACAACATTATAATGGTGAAATGTTTATTGTAGTATACTATAGCTACTTCTTCATAATTTTGTTGCTTTGTTGCTGAATTCCGCCCGCCCGCATCTAAAATTTAATCTTAAGGGACCAGAAACATAAATACCAATTGGAGTGGCCTTACTAAAAATCGATCGCGTAATTGTGACACAGGTTGGGTTTTGTGTCATATCTCGGTGGTCTTAATCTCGATTCCTTTCAAACCACCAAAAGGCACTCCTATGATGGTTACTCCATCTACATGGAAATTTTCAACTCATTCCATGAAGCGGTTTACCCTGTAGGCGTGACCACAAATCGATCTTGTTTTACGCGAATAATCGGTCATAACTCCTGAAACATTCATCGGATTTGCACCAAATTTGATGCTAGGATTTGCCTTTGGACTCCTTTTCTGTGCGCCAAATTTCAAGGTTATCGGAGCACGCGTTTGCATTTGATATCAATTTTTGCAAGTGTGCGAAAAGACGGAGAAGAAAAAAACAACCAAACTTTGGCTGCTCATATCTCGGAAATGGCTTGAGTGATTTCCTTCAAATATGGAATGTAGACTCCCCTAGCTGGAGGGCAACTCTGTAGCAAATTTGGTTTCAATCGGATAAGCTATCACCGAGATACAAAAGTGTGAAAATGACGTTTCCTTTCTTCCCGTTTGCAATTGAATTCGTCGCTTTTGCAGTTAAATTCGTCGCTTTTGCAGTTAAATTCGTCTGTAACAAGAATGGCAGCTGGAGGAAACACGAAAACATGATGTAGCAGCTGCTACAAGAACTTGTTCAAGTAAAACAGTAGTAAACAACTCTTTATAAGGCAATAATTCTTCCTCTACAGCCTATCCAGCAACATTCCAAACTCTACTACGCCATTCGCGATGGGTGTGGTCACTCGCGAGTAAGTTAATTAACTTCTCAGACAGCTATCAACTTCACATACCACCAGCTCCAATTACTTTCTAGTGTCTCAAGTGTAACTCTCCAAGGCATAAATAGTTCATCTCTTAATGAACGGGTTGGTTTCTTGGAGCCGTTTTGTTTATGACGAATTGTAATACAAAAGCGACGAATTCTATTGCAAAACCGACTAATTCAACTACAAAACCGACGAATTCAATTGCAAAACCGACAAATTCAATTGCAAAACCGACGAATTCAATTGCAAAACTGACGAATTCAATTGCAAACGGGACGAATTAATTCAATTGCAATACCAACGAATTCAATTGCAAACGGGACGAATTCAATCGCAAAGGCGACGAATTCAATTGCAAAAACCTGTAACCATTGACAACAATCTACTCATTGTTACCACTTACTTTAAACCCTTGGTAGTGCTGGCTTTAACTTTATTGTCACAGTAGCTATCACTCTGTTTTTGATCCACCAGCTAACAGAAGCAATGATAATCTTGCTACAAGCTTTGATTCGAAAACACGTCCAATCTTCTCTACTAATCGCATGATTTGTTATACAGTGTAACACTGTGACGATTTCAAAACGACATATAACTTAATCCCACAATGGTTCCACCTACATAGTAGGGCATGAACAAATGTCAAACATTCGTTAGAATGTTCAATAAGCTTAACATTCGAATGTAAATTTCAACATTCGAACATTCGTTATCTCGCCCATGCTCAATTATTATCATTGTAAGAGTAAGTTTTTACTTTTATATGCATGGTTGTTTTTAACATTAATTTGAGGTAAAAGGTTTCAGAAATGTACACAAACCTATCTTTAGTACATGTTCATAATACAAAATTATTATTATTGTACTAATTAAATGGGTGTAACAACATTCAAACATTCGTAAAGAAAAATTATAGAACTTTGTGTGGGCGAGATCAAAGGAAAAATGGTACTTTAACTTTCATAAAGTGCACTCTCAGCTGGCCAACAGTGCTTCGAGACCACAAAGAGTGCTTTACTGCACTGCAAAGAGTGCTTTATTCGTTCAATAAAGCACTCTTTGTGGGCAATAAAGCACAGTTGCCCATGCATGTGCCTTAGTGCAGGCTAATAGACTGTGGGGCTCACGCCAGTACAACTAATCACCCACGCCGGTGAAGGCTGGTAGTCTCGCCGCACTGAGTGATCAATCACCCCTGCCAATACGAGTTATACTACTGGATTGCTTTTATAGACATACCTAAATCCTTTGATGATGGGTGGGAGAAGGTAACGTTGCTGTTACATTTGTTAATGTAAATGGACAAGTACTGGAAATATCACGGAAATATTTTGCCATGTCACTCACAATAGAATCGATTGTGGGTTGCAAACAAAACCTGCCAAAACATGCGATAAACGTCTTCCATGCCAAACTATGGTGAATTACGTGTGAGTTACTTTGTTAAACTACTTTTTGTGCATTCGGGCTGCTAATAGTTCGTGCAATGCGTGTTAATTACGAGTCCTAGTGTATGGTGAAGCTACACGGAAGCATTATGGAGGCATTAATTTTTCTTATCTAAGCAGCATATTTAGATGCCATAAACTTGTTAAAGCGTTTATGTTTGGTAGTTACCTGTAACTCAATGTCATGCCTATAATGCCAGCTTAATGATCAAAAACCGAGACCACACCACTTTAAAATCTATTATGATCATAACACCTGCACAAGAAATAGTGACTTGAGATACTCTAATACAGCAGTCACCCTAATAGAACAGTCACACATGTATACCATAAATCAAAAAAAAATTGCTGTCAAAAATTTTTTGTTGCTGGCCGTATTGATGAAAATTAAAATGATGAACTATATAAATTATTTGCGAATACTGATATTAACGTTAGGTATCCTGTCAATTTTTTTTTGTCAATTATGCCAGTGGCGAAAATATGTTGCACCAAAATATTAACAGACAAAAATTTTCTGTCAAAATTTTCCTGTTTTACGGTAGCTGACAAAAACCAACACAAACTAGTACATTAATTTTAAAATGAGGCAATAAAAAGTGCTGAAACATGATGGTATTACAGCATAGCTTGGTGGAAAAAATCCCTACTTTGGCATTGAATAAAATCATTGTTAGGAATTTCCCCACTGAGCTATGCTGCAATACCATCATTCACTTATTGTTTCACTACCTACTATGTTGTTATGCTATGGGCATTTTTCACTATGGCAACACCATTTGTCATTTGGTTCCATCACTTGGATCCCTACTTAATTTTTAAATTAATAATTTATAATATACTTGTGCATGACTATTAATGGTTATGTAACAATGCTGACCTAACCTTAGCAGCAGCACCTGATTTAACTGAGTTTACTGTTATTGTACATGTATAGCACTAATTAATGTAGTCACCCGATGTTGTAATACAGTCACCTGATGATGTAAAGTAATCAACTGATGTTCTAGTATAAAAGGTGTATACTGTTTTAAATCATTGGAGTCTTTGATCATTGAGTCTTGAAGTGATTCTGTCGCGATACGCTCTGCAGGCGAGTTTTGAGGCTTACTGGGAAGGAGAAACCTTTACAGTGGAGGTCCTCCCAAGATAGGAGTGAATGGACTTACTCTGCTAGGGGAGACTCCCTTACAGACAGTGAGCAATAAGGCTTTAGCCTAGTCCATAAATTGGCCCATAGTGGACATTAATTTTGTCTATTAAGTTTAGGACAGAAATGGAGCTTTCAGGTTGTAGAGAAGCTTATCCTCTGATTTCTAGGCGTATTGACATTGAACAATGGCATTTATTGGCTCAATCTTTAGATTTACCTGTCACTAGCACTGGCTCCAAGTCATGGTGGAAGGGAAACTAAGGAAACTGGAGAGAGATCCTGCAAATGTGCAACTAGTAATCAAGGAAATTTCAGGCGGACTACAGAGGTTAGAGCTACATGATGAAGGTGGAGCATTCTTTGAAGTTTCAATGCCAGGTGAACGCCCAACTTTAGCTCCTGTTAGTTCTTGTCCCTCATTGGCAAGCTCAAGAGAGAGTGTGTTGGATGAACCTACTGACACAGGATTACATGAAACCTTGGAGAATGCCAATGCTGAGATTTGCTCACTTGGACAGTTATCAGAGAAACAGAGGTTAGCTATATTGGAGTGTAAGTGCTTGCTTTCAGACACCGAGGAGAAAGCAACAGAGCTGGCCCTTAAGAACCAGCAGCTGACCAAGCTACTTGCTGAGACTGAGGAGAAAGCAACAGAGCTGGCCCTTAAGAGTCAGCAGCTGACCAAGCTACTTGCTGAGACTGAGGCGAGAGAGACAGAACTGGCTCTTGAGAACCAGCAGCTTACACAATCACTTGCTGGAACTGAGGAAAAGATGACTAAGTTAGTTTTGGAATGTGAAGAGTTAAGAAAACATTCTTCAGGTTCCGAAGTGTAATGTCTTAAATGTGAACTTCTACAGGCTAAGGTTAGAGTTAAGGAGTTGTGGAAAGACATTCGTGACCAGATTTGTGAGTTTGATTATGCTTTGTGGGAGAGAGACAAGGAACTAGAGTATCTAAGGAAACAGACAGGAATGAAGAGTGCTGTGACTACGTCGCTTGCAACTGAGCAGACTGTTCTGTCTGGACACTCTAGTGGAGCCACTAATGTTAGCAGGCTCTTACCCTCCTCTACTGTTGATCTCCACAGAGATACCTTGTTGCCCAATCAAACTGTTCCAGTTCTTCCTAAACATGTAACCACTGCTGTTGACAAGCCTGCCAGCAATGGAGTCACAACATCATCAAAGCTACTTGGGCAGTCTCATATGCCGCCAACAATGGAGTCAGGACAACCTGTACAGGTACCACCATCATTTGTTTTACCTTCTGTGTCATTTCATACAGGGCTACCTAGTATTGTCTCTGGTAATCCTGCAAGGACTGTGTCTACAATGATGCCCCATGTTTGGAATGTACCATGCGCTGGGTTGCACATGAGTACTGCTATCTCTAGCAGCCCTTCAGTAACACAAGCAGGCCTCCCAGTCTCATTGAGTGACACTTCAGTACAGCATCGAGGTAAAGCCCCTCCAATAGATACTTCCACTGGGGAAGATGCTGAAACCTGTTTTGATGATTGGCTACCAACATTGGAAAGAGCTGCAGCTTGGAATAACTGGACTGATAGTGAAACGCTCATGCAGTTGGCTGGATATTTGCGTGGTAGAGCTTTACTTGAGTGGAATTTTATGAGTTAAACTGAACGTGATACTTACAAGTCAGCTACTTCTGGATTGAGAGTATGATTAGATCCCAGCAGTAAAACATTGTCGGCTATAGATTTTAGACACATCACTCAAAAGGAATCCGAGAGTGTTTCTGATTTCAGCAGAAGGTTGGTATGCACATTTCAGCTGGCGTTTGGTCATGACCCGATGTCAGCAGAAGCTAGAGATGTGTTGCTGTATGGTAAACTACAGGATGGCCTGCGAAATGATCTCATTAGTAAAGCTCCAGCCATCTCTGAAGCCCAAAGCTATAAAGAGCTTTGCATAGCTGCAAAAAATGAAGAGAGATGACTTGCAGAATTGAAGTGGAAAAAACAGTATACTAAAAAGAGTTTTCTACCCTGTTTTCATACCCACAGACTAACATAAATTATCAATGGCAGGATTCAGGAGCAAAAAGGAATAACAAGAAAAAGTTATTTCCATTTCAAAGGCAGGTTAGATGTTATGTACGTGATAGTCTTGATCACCTTACTCATGATTGTGTAAAGCTACCAAGAGTGAGAGTCGCGTAAGGAAAAACTGGGTAGTCAGAACTGAAGACAAGCCCATAGAGATATCTCCAAACAAATTTTCAAAGATAGTTGATTCCTTGTTCTCACCCATTGAGACCTCAGTGTCCACAGTCCAGCTTAAGGAAGTTACTCAGACTACCAGTACTCCTAAGAGCATTGAGGTACAGATTGAGGGACTCCCAATCAGAGAAATTATAGATACTGGCTCTGACATCACGATACTTAGTGGAAATGCATTCCAAGAAATTGTTACAGCTTGTGTAATTAAAAGGGAGCAGTTTAAACCACCTGATAGAACCGCTTGTACTTATGGGTACCAACTGTTGAAGTTGGATGGACAACTGGACTTACAGATCAAATTTGGTGAGAAGTCAATGTGTGAAAGAGTGTATGTTAAGTTAGATGCACCTGATATATTACTACTTTCTGAGAATGTGTGTTGTAAGCTAAATATTATTACTTACCATCCTGATGTCCAATCAGTTTTTCCAGCTGCAGATCATAGTAAGTTGAAGAAGAAAAAGAAATCCAGGATCAGTCTTATCCAGACTGTTCGCTTACCTGCTGATAGTTCAGCCTTGGTTCTGGTGGAAGTTAAGGAGTCAACAAATACTACTTACCTTATGTTGGAGCTTGACCAGTCCTGGCATAACACACTTATGGTAAATGATTGTCTAATAAGGAATGATGGAAGTGGTAGTGCACCTATTGTTGTGTTTAACACTAGCTTGTATACTCCGGTGCTTAAGGAAGGTATGCATTTTTGGAAGGCTGCTAAAGTTGACCTGATTCAAGCCAATGCAGATGAGATTGGTAGTCATCATTCTGAAGGGAAGGATGATTCATGTGTGATGAATGTCCGAACTTTTTCAAATGAGCACATTCACTGGAGGAAGCAAGAATTAAAGAAACAGACGAAATGTTCTTCTAATTTCCAGGTGTTGTCTTTGGCAGAAATGGACAAACTACTTACCACCCTAGAGGAGTATCATCACATATTTTCAATTGCTGAAGGAGAAAGAGGAGAGACCAGTCTAGTAGAGTTCAACATAAGCACTAATAGTGCAACTTCTATGAAGCAAGTAACATGATGGGTTCCATTTGCAGCTTGAGAGGAGATTGCTGTACAGCTGAGCAAGATGCAAGAGGAAGGAGTCATACAGGCATCAAAGAACTCATGGGCAAGCCCCAAAGTGTTAGTAAGGAAGCGTAATGGCTCACTGATTTCATGTTGATTATAGAGCACTCAATGAAGTTGCCAAGCCTGAGGTGTTTCCACTGCCACAGATAGATGATCTGCTAGACAAATTGGGCCAGTCCAAGTACTTAGATTTGAAGTCTGGCTACTGGCAGATTAGAGTGGGTGCTTCTAGCCGGGAGAAGACAACTTTTGTGACTCATAGAGGATTGTATGAATTTTGTGTTATGCCCTTTGGCATCAAGAATGCGCCTTCCTTTTTTCAAAGGTTAATGCAAAATTTGCTTTTGGGTTTAAAGAAGGACACTGAACAGGAATTTGTGGATGTGTACTTGGATGACATTATTGTGTTTTCCAGAACATTCAGAGTTTGAAGGAGGCAGGCTTGAAACTTAATCCTCAGAAATGCAGGTTCTGTTGTTCAGAAGTGGAGTATTTAGGACATCTTGTCACTCCTAATGGTTTTAAACTCAGTATCAGGAACATAGTAGCAGTAAAAGACTTTCCAGTTCCTACAACTTTGAAAGAGCTTAGGCAATGTTTAGGGTTGACATCACATTACAGGAGATTTGTCAAAGGCTACTCTTCCTTAGCACAGCCGTTGTATGAAAGGAAGGATGTAGCATACCACTGGACAGCAGAATGTGAGTTTGCCTTTAACAACCTCAAGTCTTGTTTAATAACTGTACCAGTACTTGTATACCCAGACTTTGACAGGGATTTTGTACTGGAGATGGATGCAAGTATTTTGGGATTGGGAGCTATTCAATCACAAGTTCAAGATCATGGGAAGTTGCATCCCCTAGCATATGCTAGTCGCTCACTCTCAAGGTCTGAGCAGAATTATCCAGTCACAGAATTGGAGACGTTAGCAATAGTATGGGGAATCACCAACTTGTGGTATTACTTGTATGGATACCAAGTGACTGTCTACACAGACCATGCTGCGGTAAAGGCAGTATTGGGGACCCCTAATCCCACAGGCAAGCATGCATGGTGGTGGATCAAGGTTCATGGTAGTGGTGTTGGAAGATTAGAGTTTATACACAAAGCTGGGAAGGAAAACTGTCATGCTGATGCACTGTCCCATCAGTCCAACTTACCTGCACCTGAGAAAGAGGATGGAGAACTAGAAGTACAAGTAGCCAAGATTTCCTCAAGCAGGACACCAGAGAATATTGTTGATCTTCTGAATAAACAGCCCATGATGACACAACTAATTATAATAATTTTAGTTCACAACAGTTAGCAGATCCTGAGCTGAGTCCTATCATACTGTATTTAAGAGATAGTGTGCTACCTGAGAATGGGCAGCAGGCACAAGAAGTGATCACTTTAGCACAGCGCTTTACCATGTCAGGCAATATACTATACCGTTAGATTCTAAACAAGGAGAATTACCACAGATAGTGGTCCCTACCTCACTGAAGCAACAGCTTATGGAAGAACATCATGCTGGAGTCCTAGCTGGTAACTTTTCTAGTCCACGACTTTTTAAGATGATTTCTAGAAGGTGGTGGTGGAACCATATATATAAAGACCTAATGGATTATGCTAGAAGCTACCCTCAGGGGAAGATCAGAACAGAAATCAATTCCACCCCTGAAGCCAATCCCTGTCGATCATCCCTTTCAGATCGTCGGGGTTGACATCATGGAACTTTGTCTAACCACAAGGGGAAACAGGTATTTAATAGTTTTTCAAAACCTATTTACAAAATGGCCTATGGCATTTCCTATGCCGGATCAGAAGGCTGAAAGAATAGCTCGACTATTAGCAGAAGAGGTTGTACCTCTATGTGGTGTGCCAGAAGCCTTGTTGTCTGATAGAGGAACTAATCTTCTGTCAACTTTAATGCAGGATGCTTGTAGGCTACTAGGAATCAAAAAGTTGAACACAACTGTCCATCATCCACAGTGTTATGGCATGGTTGAGAGGCTCAACAGAACATTTTAAGCAATGCTCCAGAAACAGGCAGCTAAGTTTGGATCTCAATGGGACACTTACCTTCCAGGGGCTTTATGGGCCTGTTGTAACATGCACCATAGTTCCACAGGTGAGAAACCTTCTTATTTATTGTTCGGCTTTGATTGCTGTTCGCCAACAGAAGCGGAACTAGTGCCAACCACTTCACACCAGCCTGTTGACATCAGTGATTATCGAGAACAATTAGTCGAGATGCTTTCTTCACCAAAGACTATGGCAGGAAAGGAAAATCGGGAAGCTCAGCATAAATACAAACATCAATATGACAAGGTAGCTACCAACCCAAGGTACAAAGTTGTAGACTGGGTGTTTGTTTATTTCCCTTCAGAGGAGACTGGCAAATTATGCAAACTGTCACAGCCTTGGCGTGGCCCTTTTCGAGTTATTTCAAAGGACAACCGAGATGTGACTGTTGTTAAAGTGTATTTCCCAGATGATCCACCATTACAGGTTCACCAAATGAGAGTCAAGAACTGTCCTTTGTCATTTCCTTGTACGTACTATTGGTATGGAAATAAAAGATCTAAACCTGGACGACCACCCAAATGGGTAGAAAAATTTATGAGTCAACCACAACTAAAGATAACTGGTGAACTAACTGAAACAGTGTCTTCAAAGAAGAAGAAATGTAGGAAGCGCAAGTTAACACCAAGAGCCACAACCAGACTATCATTGGTCCCTCAGGATGGTTCAAGAAGTTCTCCATATAATTACGGAGCCAGAAATCAGACGACAATCAGACGAGCTTAATCATCGGAGGGCATATGTAACAAAGCTGACCTAACTTTAGCAGCAGCACCCAATTTAACTGAGTTTACTGTTATTGTACATGTAAAACATTAATTAATGTAGTCACCTGATGTTGTATAGTCACCTGATGATGTAAAGTAATCAACTGATGTTCTAGTATAAAAGGTGTATGCTGTTTTAAATTATCAGAGTCTTTGATCATTGTGTCTTGACGTAGTTCTGTTGCAATAAGCTCTGCAGGGGAGTTTTGAGGATTACTGGGCAGGCAAAAACCTTTACAGTCAGTTATAACAAAATATTTTTATTTGGTATATGGAATGAAATCTAATCCAAAAGGGTCAAGCTGTAAAAAAGAGTGCTACACCAATTTAACCTGAATCACCGTTATTACAATTTGTACCATTAACCTACACAATCACAGCCATTTCTTGGCTGCCACCTTAAAAAGATTTGAAGTTGACTTTTAATATTTAACTACTTTTGATATTATCAGCAATTGTACAAATTTTATATCATTATATTGATCAATGTGCGGCCCAAGAAGCCGGCGCACCACACCGTGAGTATATTAACAGCACGAAAATGTGATTTTCACACCTTTGTAGCACCGTGATCCCTTATACGATTGAAACTAGATTTGAAACAAACGTGCCGACTAGGTAGGGGAGTCTACATTCCAAATTTTCAGATAATCACTCCAGCTATTTCCGAGATATGAGTGGCCAAAGTTTGGTTTTTTTTCTTTTTCTTTTTGTACACTTTACAAAATCTGCCATAAAATGCAAATGCGTACTCTGATCAAGCTGAAATTTAGTATACATAAAGGGCTTATTAAGGCAAATCGCAGTACCAAGTTTAATAGGAATCCGGTACAAATTCACCAAGTTATGACCAATTATTTGTGTAAAATAAGGTCATGTCCACAGGGTAAACTCCTTAGAGGAATGAGTTGAAAATTACGGTGTAGATGGAGTAGCCATTGTAGGAGTGCCTTTTTGTGGTTTGAAAGGAATCCAGATAAAGACCATTGAGATATGACACAAAACCCAACCTGTGTTGCAATTATGCGATCGAATTTTATAAATAAAAAACTATTTGTTTTCACGCCTACCAGGCAAACCGCTTAGAGCAATGAGTTGAAAATCGGTATGTAGCTGGAATAATCATCATAGAAAGTCTTTGCAGTAGTACAGAAGAATCGGATTACAAACCACTTAGTTATGATCCAAAAGCAAACTACTTGTAGCAAAAGCTGAGGGGTCCGACACTTTGTGAAATCTCGTACGCTCCTGCAGTAGAAATCAGAAATCAAGGCCTCTAACTTCTGTATTTCTCTGTAAATCGGAGATGTTTTACGTAAACTAAAGCTTGTGTGGGCAGAAATAAGCAGAAATCAACCTGGAAATCAGAAATCACAGTAGAAATCTGGAAATCTCGTACGCTCTCTGAAGTGTCGGACCCCTCGGCAAAAGCTAGATCAAGATACTCTAATAGCACAGTCACCCTATTAGAGAATTCAGTATCGTTAGTAACTTGGAGCATTCAGCTACATAACAAGTCACTGTTTAGAGAGTTCAGCTACGCAACAAGTCACCCAGTAGAGAGTTCAGCTAAAAAAAGTTACCCAGTAGAGAGCTCCGCTACAAACAGATCACCCTGTGGAGTATTTCAGCTACAAAAAGCCACCCTATTTAGAGATAACAGCACGAAACAAGTAGACTGTAGAGAGTTCAGCTACAAACAGGCCCCACAGTAGAGAGATCAGCTGCAAAAAGGTATCCTGTGAAGAGTTCAGCTATATACAAAAGGCCACCATATAATACAGAGATCAGCTAGAAACTAGTAACCTGTAGAGAGTTAAGCTACAAATAGGTCCCCCAGTAGAGGGAGTTCAGCTACACAGAAACAAGTCACACAGTACAGAACTCAGCTACAAAACTCAGCTACAAACAAATCACTCTGTGGAGATTTCAGCTACAAACAAGTCACCCTGTAGAGAGATCAGCCAAAAAGAGTTCACCTGTAGAGTTCACCTACAAACAGGTCACCCAGTAGAGAGTTCAGCTATAAAAAAGTGAGTTTAGCTAGAAGGTAGTCACTCGGTAGAGAATTCAGCTAGAAACAAGTCACTTGGTAGAGAATTCAGCTAGAAACAAGTCACCTGTAAATCGTTCAGGTCACTCAGGAGAGAGTTCACCTGCAAACAGATCACCCGGTAGAGAGTTCACTTACAAACAAATCATCCTGTGGAGAGTTCAGCTACAAACAAATCACCTGTTCAGCTACAAATAATTTACCCTGCTAAGTTCAGCTACAAGCTAGGTATATGTTAGAAAATTCAGCTATATACAAACGATTCACCAGTAGAGAGTTCAGCTACAAACAAATCGCCCTGTAGAGAGTTCAGCTACAAACAATTCACCCTGCGAAGTACAGCTACAGACTAGTTTACCCATTAGAGAATTCAGCAACAAACAAATCACCTGGTAGAGAGTTCAACTACAAGCAAATCACCCTGTGGAGAGTTCAGCTACAAACAAATTACCTTATACAGCATTCTGCTACAAACAAATCAGCCTATGCAGAGTTTACTACAAATAAGCCATCCTGTAGATTGGTAGAGAATTCAGTCTAGAAATGAGTTACCGGTAGAGTGTTCAGTTATAAACAATCACCCTGTGGAGAGTTCAGCTGCAAACAAGCCATTCTGTAGAGAATTCAGCTACAAGAAAGTCGCCCAGTAGAGAATTAAGCTACACAGAAGTTACCCGTAGAGAGTTCGGCTGCATGCAAACACAAGATCAGTTGCAAACAGGCCATCCTGTAGAGAATTCAGCTACAAGCAAGTCACCCATTACAGAATTCAGCTACAAACAAGTTACCTTTAGAGAGTTCAGCTTAAACAAGTTGTACAGTAGAGAGTTGAGCTACAAAACTTCACACTGTAGAGATTCAGCTACAAATAAGTCACCCTATATGGTGTTCAGATACAAACAAATCCCCCTCTAGACAGTTCAGCTACAAACAAGTTACCTGTATAGAGAGTTCAATTACAAACAAGTCCTTCAGTAGGGATTCCAGCTACAAAAAGTCACCTGTAGATAGTTCAGCTACAAATAGGTCACCCAGTTGAGAGTTCAGTAGTCATTCAGTAGAGAATTCAGCTGCAGTACAAACAAGTCACCTGTAGAGAGTTTGGCTACAAACAGGCCACCCCGTATAGAGTTCAGCTATATACTGTAAAGACAATTCATCATCCAGAGAGTCATCTACAAGCCCAAGTCACACAGTAGAGATTTCAGCTACAAACAAGTAACTCTGTAGAGAGATTAGCTTGAAACTGTTACCCCGTAGAAAGATCAGCTAGAAACAAATCTCGCTGTAGAGAGATCAGCTACAAAAAAATCACTCTGCAGAGAAACCAGCTGGAAACAAGGCACCTTGTGGAGAGATTAGCTTGATAAAATCACGCTACACAGGTTCCAACTACATTTCCAGTCACCCTGCGGAGAGTTTAGCAATATAAAAATCTCTCAATACACTGATCAGTAAATCACCCTGTACAGCATTCAGTTAAGAAACAAATCACCCTGTAGAGAGATCAGCTAGAAACAAATCACTCTGTAGAGAGATCAGGTTGAAACAAGTTATGCTGCAAAATTCAACTAGTTTTCAAGTCACCCTGTGCTAGAAACAAGCAACCATGTAGAGAGATCAGCTCGAAACAAAATGAGAGTTTAGCCAAAAAGAAGTCACTCTGTAGAGAAATCAGCTACCAGTCACCCTGTAGAGAGATTAGTTAGCTAGAAACAAGTCACCCTGTACTGACATTTCAAATCAACCTATACAAAGACCAACTTGACCCCATAGAAGGATAAGTTAGAAACAAGTCACCCTGTAGAAAAATCAGATAGAATCAAGTCACCCTGTAGAGAGTTAAGCTAGAAACAAGTCACCCTGTAGAATGATCAGCTAGAACAAATCATGCTGTGGAGAAATCAGCTAGTAAAAATCACTCTATGGAGAGATCAGCTGGAAACAAGGCACCCTTTAGAGAGATCAGCTTGATCAAGTCATCCTGTAGTGTGTCCAATTACACTACAAATCACCCTGTTGAGAGTTCAGCTACAAACAAATCTCTTAGTAAAAAGTTCAGCTAGAAACAAATCAGCTAGTAGAAACAAGAAACCCTGTAGAAAGATCAGCTACAAAACGTCATCCTGTAGAGAGTTCTGCTACAAACAAATCACCCTGTAGAAAATTTGGCTACAAGCAAATCATCCTGTAGATAAATCAGCTAGACACAAGTAGAGAGGTTAACCAGAAATGATCTGCCCTGCAGAGAGATCACCTAGAACTAAGTCACCATGTAGAGAGTTCAAGTCACCTTGAAGAGAGATAATGTTTGAAACAAGTTACCCTGTAGAGAGTTCAGCTACAAACTAGAGAGTACAACTAGAAACAAGTTACCTTGTACAGAGTTCAGCTACAAGCAATTCACCCTGTGGAGAGATCAGCTAAAAGCAAGTCTCCCAATGATCAGCTAAAAATAATTTACCCTAAAGAGAGATCAGTTAGAAACAAGTCACCCTGTATAGAGAGATCAGCTAGAAACCAGTCACCCTGTAGAAAGTTCAGATTACCCTGTTAGATCAGCTAGAAACAAGTCACTCTGTAGAGAGATCAGCTGGAAACAAGTTACCCTGTAAAAGGATCAGCTATAGTATGAATGCGTTTCAAAAATATTCAATAACTCATGGATGCAATTACACATGATCTTAAAATTTGCTCATTTGTCAACTACAAATGAACCATCTTGTAGAGAGATAAGCTACAAAAAAAATCACACTGTAGAGAGATCAGCTACAAAAAAGTTAGCCTGTAGTGAGTTCAACTACAACCTAATTACCATGCAGAGAGTTCAGCTAAAAACAAATCACCCTGTAGAGAGATCAGCTGCAAACAAATCACACTCTAGAGAGATAAGCTATGACATCAGCTAGAAATAAGTCACCTTGTAGAAAGATCAGCTAGAGCAATGTCACCATGTAGAGAGTTAAAAATCACCTTTTTTAGATTAGCTAGGAACAAGTTACCCTGTTTGAGAGACCCACTATAAACACGTCACCTTATAGAGAGTTCAGCTACAAAAAAATCACTCTGTAAAGAACTGAAACAAACAAATCACAGTGTAGAGAGATCAGTTGCACGTAATAATTTCAAATTTTGATTAATTACTGATAAAAAAATACAGTAGTTAATATAGAAAACTCTGCTTGTATGTCTTTCTTCTTTCTCTGAAGTGAAGAAAAAACACAGGTTAAAATAACCCCAAAGCTGGCAATAATATAGCTTTGGTGTATACAAATTGTGATAGAGAAGCTGAATGGAGTGACACTCACTTGACTGACTGACTGTTATCACCTGATTTTTATTTTGTTATTTGTATCACTACATGACACGTCATTGAGGTCACTACATGTTTTGTTGTATAAATAGGGCATTAAAATGTATATTGTTGCCTTCCAAATTAGCCCTCAATAAAGTGAACTGTTAAGCTGCGATTCTTCCTCGGATTCTTCTTGCCCTGATTCCTCTGGCGGCTGGCGCGCTGTTACGCCTGGTGACAGGAGTGGTCGATTCGTTCTACGGCTACTAAGCTTGCTAGCTAGCTCGCGTATGCTGCGCTCTGGGAGGAGCTACCAACCTGAGACAGAACCAGCAATGTCAGAAGTAGCAGAGCTACTGAAGGCCTGGATGGAGGAATCCCGCAGACAAGAGGAGAACCGTAGAGAAGAACGAGAACTCTTCTAGAAGGCACGACTAGAGGAACGTTGCCAATATGACGAAGTGAGACGCCTTGAATGGGAAACCAGCAGGAGGCACTATGAATAATTAGTTCGAGGGCTAACCGAGGGAAGGCACGATTGGCTTATGCTGCAATGAGCGACCACGACGCAAAGGACTATGACACAGTGAAAGCAGCCATTTTTCGTCGTTACGACATCAATGAAGAGACCACCGACGACGATTCCGTGATGTGAGACCAAATGAGAATGAAACTCCTGTGGAGCTTGTTATCCGTATCCAGGATCTGGCAGAAAAGTGGCTGAAGGGACGTGCAGATCGCCAGGCAGTGGTCGATGAGTTGGTGAAGGAGCAATTTGTGGAGGTCCTGCCTGAGGAGATTAAAGTATGGGTCAATGAGAGGAAACCGCGGACTAGTGAGGAAGCTGGTCGACTGGCTGAGGACTACAGACAAGCCAGGAAGGGGGATCTTTGGGTTCCAGGTATGGAGCCAAAGAAAAGCAGGCAAAGGACATGTTTTACCTGTAAGCAACCTGGTCATCTGGCGAGAGACTGCCCTACGAAGGTGGCAACAGGAGTGTCCTCAAAAGGGGAGGATGCTACGAAGGGAGAGACTGCTGTAAAGGGAGAGAGGAAGAAACGGGAGGACAAGCCCTTAGTATGTTACAATTGTGGAGGTAGGGGGTATACATCAAGGCAATGCCCAAGTGGCTCATTTTATTGTGGGGCAAGGAATCCTTACAAATCCTCTAAGAGTAAGTTTTTGAGTAGGTGTGAGGGTATGGTGGAAGGTCAGTTGGTATCTGATATTGTATTAGATACTGGTTGTTCTAGGACCTTAGTCCATAGTGACCTTGTCAGTGACGAGAAGCTGAGACAAGGTGAGGCTGTTACAGTCCAGTGTGCTCACGGGGATACTGTGGTGTATCCTCTTGCCAATATGGAGTTGGAAGTGCATGGACAGGCTGTGTCAGTGGAGGTTGTGGTATCAGAGATTTTACCACAGTCTGTGTTGTTGGGGACAGATGTTCCTGAGCTGTTGAATTTGTTGAGAGCCAATGATGGTGGACAGGCCCTCATGGTGGTTACTAGGCGTCAGGCCCTAGCACAAGCAGCCCAGTTAGAGCAAGGGGAATCAACTGATTCTTCCAGTAGTGTAGAGCCTGTACAGGAACCTGAGGTAGCCACGGGACAACCGGAGGAGCAAATGAGTGTTTCTCCTAGTGCGGATAGCAACGAGCAGTTTGTGTTGTCAGGTGAGTTTGATTTTGGTGATGACATGTTTGTTGATGATAGGGCTGTAAGATCAAAGAAGTCACGATCAGACAAGAGGAAGGACCGGTATGAATGGGCATGTCTTAAGAGGCTTCAAGAAGATATCCCCAATGTGAATCAGTCTAAACAGGAGCTGCGTAAGCTGCAGGATGAGGTTCTGGGAATTCGGGATATGAGGGAGAGAAGCCCTAAGCAGTTTGTTGAGCAAGATGGTCTGCTGTATCATGTGTGGACCCCGAAGAAAAAATCAGGGGAAGCTGTAGAACAACTGGTTTTACCAGAGCAGTTCCACCAGATAGTGTGTAAGTTGGCTCACACTATCCCACTAGCAGGTCACCTTGGTAGAGACAAGACTGTTAAGAGAATCAGTAGACGGTTCTTTTGGCCAGCTTTATTCCGTGATGTGGCAGACTACTGTCGCCGATGCCCTGAATGTCAGCGTACTGCAAAGGGAAGCCATCGGAGAGTACCTCTAATACCTCCACCAATAATGAAGGAGCCTTTTGAGCGTATAGCTTTGGACATTATTGGTCCTCTGCCCCGCAGTAGAAGAGGTAACCAGCATATATTGGTAGTGTGCGACTATGCTACTAGGTATCCAGAGGCCATGCCTCTTCGTTCCATTGATGCAGGTACAGTGGCAGAGCACCTGATCCAGTTATTTGCTCGTGTGGGCATTCCAAGAGAGATTCTGTCGGATCAAGGCACCAACTTCATGTCGCAACTTCTTAAGGAGTTGTACAACCTCTTGCGGATACACCAGATCCGTACATCTCCTTACCATCCGCAGACTGACGGATTGGTAGAGAGGTTCAATAAGACCCTGAAGTCGCTCTTGAGGAAGCTTGTTAATAAGGAGGGACGAGACTGGGACCGGCTGCTTCCTTACATTTTGTTCGCTTATCGTGAGGTTCCCCAAGGACACAACAGGATTCTCCCCATTTGAGCTTCTATATGGAAGAGAAGTTAGAAGTCCACTTGATGTGCTTAAAGAAGTGTGGGAAGCCAACAAGAAGAGTGATGAGAGTGTTGCGTCACATATTCTCTTAGTACGTGAACGGTTGGAGGAGATGACTGAGCTGGTGGAAGAGAATGTTAGAGCAGCACAGGGGCAGCAGAAGAAGTGGTATGATCAGACAGCTAGGCAGAGAGAGCTACAGCCAGATGAGGAGGTACTTGTGTTGTTACCTAATAGTAGTAATAAGTTGTTAGCTCAGTGGCAAGGGCCATATCGCATACTACGCAGGGTAGGTAAGGTGAATTATGAGGTGTTGATGCCAAATAAGAGGAAGAGGAAGAATGTATTTCAAGTGAATATGCTGAAGAAGTGGTATCCACCAGTAGCTACAAGTTTTTGGTTAGTAGAACAAATGGACATGAAAGAGTATATGCCCACATGGAAGTGTGAGGGTAGTGATGCTCCTATTGTAAGTGACCAGCTGTCTAAGCAACAGTTGAGGCAGTTGTATGACTTGCTGGCAAAGTTTAAGATGGTGATGAGTAGTAAATGTGGATGGACTTCAGTCTGTCAACACCACATTCACATTAGAGGAGATACTCCAGTCCGTCAGCAGCCATACCGGTTGCCACATGTGTATAGAGAAGCTGTAGAAAAGGTAGTAGAGACGATGCTGGCTGAGGGCATTATTGAGCCCTGTAGCAGTGAATGGGCCTCACCAGTTGTGGTTGTTAAGAAGAAGGACAACACCATCCGGCTGTGCGTGGATTACAGAAGACTTAATGCTGTGACACGGGTTGATGCTTACCCGATGCCACGGGTGGATGATATCCTGGACAAGGTGGGTCAGGCTAGATACATATCCACTCTAGATCTGGCGAAGGGATATTGGCAGGTGCCAGTTGCTGTAGAGGATCGTCCCAAGACTGCTTTTATCACACCCCAGGGGTTATATCAGTTGCGTATGATGCCATTCGGTCTGTGTGGGGCACCGGCTACATTCCAACGCATGATGGATCATGTTATTAGAGGAATGAACAAGTTTGCCAGTGCCTACCTCAACGACCTCTTTGTGTTTAGCAGTTCTTGGGAAGATCACCTGGAACACCTCCAGGCAGTGTTGAAGCGTCTTCAGTCATTGGGTTTGACAGCTAAACCTTCTAAGTGCCAGTTGGCTATGACAGAGTGTAAGTATTTAGGGCATGTGGTGGGGAATGGAGTGGTGAAGCCAGAGAGGGGCAAGCTTCAAGCAATAGCCCAGTTTCCGCTTCTGACAACCAAGAAGCAAGTGCGATCCTTCCTTGGATTAACTGGCTACTATATACGTTTTATTCCTCACTATGCCACTATTGCTACACCTCTCACCAACCTCACCAGAAAGTCAGTTCCGGAACATGTGAGTTTAGATGATGAAGGTAGCAAGGCCTTTAGTAAGCTAAAGGAAATAATGTTGTCATCTGCTGTTTTGAAAAATGCAGACTTCACTAAATCTTTTATTTTACAGACAGATGCCTCCGAAGTAGGGGTTGGAGCTGTCCTGAGCCAGCAGGATGATCAGGGACATGATCACCCAGTATCCTTCTTTAGCAAGAAGCTTTTACCTAGAGAGCAGCGGTTCTCGACAGTTGAGAAGGAGTGTTTGGCTGTCAAATTGGGTATCGAAGCTTTTGAAGTTTACTTGCTGGGCAGACAGTTTGTGATTCAGACAGATCATAGAGCCTTACAGTGGCTCACAAAATTCAGGAATCACAATAGTAGACTGATGAGGTGGAGTCTGGCATTACAGCCATATATCTTCCAAGTGCAACATAGGAAGGGTACTGATAATGCTAACGCAGATACTCTCTCCAGATTACCATACTGGGAAGATGTCTCAACAGAGCTGTGTGATGCTAAAGAAGGAGGGAGGAGTGTGATAGAGAAGCTGAATGGAGTGACACTCACTTGACTGACTGACTGTTATCACCTGATTTTTATTTTGTTATTTGTATCACTACATGACACGTCATTGAGGTCACTACATGTTTTGTTGTATAACTAGGGCATTAAAATGTATATTGTTGCCTTCCAAATTAGCCCTCAATAAAGTGAACTGTTAAGCTGCGATTCTTCCTTGGATTCTTCTTGCCCTGATTCCTCTGGTGGCTGGCGTGCTGTTACACAAATACAAAAAGAAGTGATATCTAATCTAAAGCAGCCAAGCTGTAAAAAAGGTGCGGCCCTTAAAAAGGCCATGGTGAAAAAGATGTGAAATCCAAGGAGGCGGCCAAGAAATGGCTGTGATGGTATGTTAATGGAAAAAGGGCATGGTGAAAAAAGATGTGAAATCCAAGGTGGTGGCCAAGAAATGGCTGTGATGGTAGGTTAATGTTAAAAATTTTAATAACGACAATTCAGGTGAATTTTGTGCCACATGTTTCACATCTTTTTCACCATGGCCTTTTCAAGGGCTGCATTTTTTTTACAGCTTCAGTGTTTTGGATTAGATCTTATTACATGCCAATTCTTCCCTACAGAATAACTTGTTTGTAGCTGATCTCTCTACTGGGTGACTTGTTTCTAGTTGTTCTCTCTACAGGGTAACTTGTTTGTAGTTGAACTCTCAACAGGGTGATTTACTTGTAGCTGAACTCTCTACATTGTGTCTAGCTGATCACACTATAGGGTGGCATGTTTCTAGCTGATTTCTCTACAGGGTAACTTCTTTGTAGCTGAACTCTCTGCAGGGTGGTTTCTTTGCAGCTGAACTCTCTACAGGGTGACTTGTTTCTAGCTGAACTCTCTACAAGGTAGCTGTTCTCTCTATAGGGTGATTTGTTTCTAGCTGATCTCTTGGCAAGGTGACTTGTTTCCTGCTGATCTCTCTCTTGTTTCTGGTAGATGATCTCTCTGCAGGGTAACTTGTTTCTAGCTGATCTCTCTTCAGGGTGGCTGCTCTATTAGAGTGACTGCTCTATTGGAGTATCTCCATCTTGCACTTGCTACACGGAGTTGGATTTAGTGTTATAACTCTGTGGCTTTAAATCTGATTCTTCTCAACTATTGAAGGGCTTTTCTAAGGTGATTAATCCATCTGTACACTGAAGTGGTTTATCTGGTAGGCATGGCAAGTATTCAATTTTTTACTAGCTAATCTTGATAGCGTAATTATTACACATTGTGGTTTTTTCATTGTATCTTCATGGTATTTAAGGTTACGGAATAGTTTAAAATGCAAGGGCGGAACAAATTACAAAACCTACTTTAAACCAAGCAGGGATAAATAATTTCAACAACTGTGTATGTGTTAGCAATACAACTAATTGTACTTGTTTGTTTTTACTACAGAACAAGGACTGTTTTTGGGTGTGTAGTCCACAATAGAGCGATGTTTTATAAAAACGTGCTGCCAAAAACAAGACTAACAGATTACTGAATCCTTATAATTTCAACACAAGTGACTAAACAACTAAAATACATATCTAGGTCCTGTGTAAGTGATTTTTTAAGTTACTGGTTGTATTGGCGTTTTATTGAACTTTTAGTAGTTTTTCGAGTGAAACAAGCTCTTTGAAGGCTTGTATCTGAGTCACTGGGAAGAAACACGCCAAAAACGCTTCCACAGAACCTAATAAATTTAATATACAGTATCGCTATGCCCCAGAAATGCCTATAGAGCCTACAGCTTTTGCTGTATTTGGCAACGGAAAAGCATGGTAGTGACAGCTGGAGCTGAGCGATGTATGGGATGGCTTACTTGTGTTACTACAACAAATTGTAGTGTTCCACCTGCCTCAAACTACACTGTAACTACATTAAAACATTAAATATGAAGGGCTTCACCTTCATTTAAAACTTTTCATGCTGCTAGACTGGTTTTATGGGCTTCTCAAAAAGTATTCAAAATTTTGAATGATTGCCCGTAACTATACCGTAACCTTAACTCGATTTGTTTCAAACCACTAAAGGTTTGAGGTTCAATAGTTAACCTATCCATGTACTGATTTTCAGCTTCTTCACGTAAGCGGTTTACCCTGTAGGCATGACAATATATTGGTGTTATTTTTTGTGAATAATTGCTAATAACTCCTTGACTGCTTATCGTATTCCAGCCAAACTTGGTACCAAGATGTACCTTTATTCCCCCTCCCCCCTTCTGTGTACCAAATTTCAAGGCATGCAATCGGATATTGTGTTCATGTTTTATGGCAGTTTTTGTAAGTGTGCAAAAAGACAAAGAAAAAGAAGGAAAAAAAGAAATTAAGCCAATTTTTGAAGTCTCATATCTCAGGAATGCTTGAAGTGATTTTGTTGAAATTTAGTTTGTGGGGTACCGACATTAGCAGGTGTGTCCACAGCAAAAAATTGTAGTGTTTTGTAAAGGCACTATGGAGTTACGAATGCGTGAAAATTGTGTTTCCTTTCTTCCTGTCAATATGCTCACTGTGTTGTGCACTGGTTTCTTGGGCCACACAATACACTACCGTGTGTCTTGATATTTAGATGATGTTTTAAATACACTTAGTCATACTTATTACTGTAAGTATTTCTGTCCCTGCATGTATTGAATTGCAATACATTTATGCACACAACCATTTTGTGTTATAAAATAATACCATTGAAAGTCACCTAACTTAGTACTCACCATCCTCCAGTGTCATCACAGTAATGGGATCACTAAATGGACCTATTCCTACTACAGTAGCTGCTGCTATTCTAACAGTGTAGTTGTAACTAGGATGTAACATGTCAATGGACTGCATATGATCTCTCGAAGCATCACATGTCCTGTTGAAATTCCTTCCAATTTGTGAGATTACTGTTCCATTGTCTAAATATAGTATCTGTGCTTCCATGATAATTACATGGTATAGGGTCAAGACACCATTTTGCTCCAAAGGTGTTGGTGGATACCATGATAAAGTAATACTTCGAGATGTGTGAACAAATGATATTTTTTGAGGTGATGCAGTAGGAGCTAAATCAGAAAGAAGTGGCATAATTGCTGATGCATTACACCTACACATGGACATGTGCATACACAAAAACAAGGGCAATTTGATCCCCATGGCACAACAGCATACGGATACTGACATTTATGATAATTATTATCATCAATTTTATTCAAAGAAAGGGTACACAAAAGTGCGGGTTTAGCAGCATAAACCAAGTGCGTTTTAAAACAATATCCACTGCAGATATCCTGCAGGTTTGCCTGTGGGTAAACTGTGACATTCCATACCTGTGAGGGAATATCCTGCGGGCTTACCCTCCATGAGAGCAATTAACTACAATAACTACGCTACCATCTAAGTTACATCTATGCAACAAATACAGGTGATTTGCTTACCTTGTTTTCAGTTCACTTGCATGTTTCCAAGCGTATTTTCCATGCTTGAGTCTAACATGACTAAGCATGTCTTAAATTAATCCCTACCCATAATTAGAAAAGCAACACTTTCTACTAGCAAACTGTTGAACCTTGAACTGGTTGAATCGAAGTGCTACCTTCTACTCCTGTACATACTTTTACGTAGCAAGTTACCAATGTAATGTTACTGTGCATAGTATTTCGTACCCGTAACAGACTAATAAACTTGAGGGCTAACCTGCTAGAGGCTTAACTTGCCATGGTTGATTTCTTACCAATACAGACTGGTCTGTAGCGGGTACACACATCTGAAAACTACGGGTGCCTGAATTACCACCACTTCTTTAAGGCTGATTAAACTGTGTGTGGGTATTAAGTTGACCTCAAGCTGTATCGCATGTACAGATCGATTGTTGAATTATTACCATACCTATACATGTTAATATTCGTCTAAATAATCATCCATAAATGTTTATCAAATTCGTACTGGACTTGGTACATGAATTGAATTCACCTAAATCTGTATGCTAATTTCCTGGCAGTCTACTTTAAGTACAAATTTAGTTGTAAAGCATGCAAAAAATTAGGCCCCACAAAAAAAGAGACAAAGAAAAACAACCAAATTTAGCCTAACTTTGGAGTCTTATATTTCACTAACACATATGTAAGGCGGTTTATCTTAAATTGTGAATGGATTTGTGAAAAGGGGTCTTCCACATTCTATTAACTCAGAAGACCATAACTTACTCTACAAGAAACATACAAACCTGAAATTTTCCCCATCCCACTACAGAGCAATTTTCAAGTTAGCATTTTCTAATCTAAAGTTACAAAGTTAGTAAACTGGATGTGTGTGGAATACCCCTTTTTGCAAATCCGGTCACAATTGGCAACTATAATGTGTGCTTTTGAGAAGAGACCATGGAGTTATGCATGCATGAAAAACATTTTTTTTCTTGTTATCACTGGCTTTTGTGGCCTTATGACACACTACTGTGTGTGTTGATTTGTATAATTTTTGCATACCAAAATCATTTTACACCAAATAAAGTGAATTATGGATTGTGTTTGCTAGACAGTACTCACAAACATACATAAGCACAAAAAGATGCACACATTAAAAACGAACCATCTTTAAGGGTTTCATTTGATACAGGAGCACTAAATGGTCCTCTGCCAACAGAAGTGTTTGCTGCAATTGTTATACTGTATACTTCAAATTCTTTTAAATTGGTGGCAGTAACAGTAGACTGAATGATGTCCTTAAAAAGAATACTAGATCTGTTTACATTAGTAAAGCTCACTCTATAGCCAGTGATGACACCATTTTGATCACTAAAAGGAGGTGGATCCCAAAACACAGATATTGATGTTGAGTTGATCACCATAGTAGTAATATTTTGTGGAGGTGCAGATGGACCTGTAATTTGAATAACGAAAACTGTGTTAGGTGGTGAATCTTATGGCTGCACCAATTCCAATAATTCAAGTACCAAGTATTTGCATACCTCTGCAAGCATAAGTATCAGTTACCTACATAGTTACGTATGTACTTCACAACCTCATACATTGATAATTTGTTTTAATCATGAACTGGCCAAGAGAAGATTCACCTACAAGAGGTCACTGAAGAGTATACACCAGTTCAGTTGTAGTAAAACTTTTGTTGAAAACATTTTTGAAGAACGGAGATAATAGTGCCCACAGAAATAAAACTTATAAAGAAAATTAGCTAACACTCTAACAAATGGTCATGGTGACCTGTTACTATTATGCTTTTTGAGTTACAATTGTTCTATTCTTTTTTGCAGTGAGGTACATATCAGTGTAGAAAATAATTCTGCTTTATACCGTGCCAGACCAATGCTTAATACTGTATTTTTGGCAACCATCATACAAGCATAATGAACAATTATACACGGAGATGCCATTTCACTTGCACATGTAATAATGATTGCATAATTGCACAAAAATCACCTGACTATGCTTAGTATTTGTGCCTCATTTCCATAAATGTCAATGATCTCAATAACAACTTACAAGTTTATCGATTTTGCAGAGTAAATTTTGGAGTAGTATCTAGTCCATTTCTGTTAGCAGCTACAATAACTTACCACCTAAAACACATTGGTAATCCAACAGCTGAACGAATACAATGGGATATTTATGTGGATAACATAATTACAAGAACACGTACCCTAAACGAGGTGCAACATTTGTATACAGACAGCAAACAGATATTTGCAAGAGCTTCCATGAATTTACGAGAATGGGAATCAAACTCCCAAGAGTTAATGAAGTTTGTCCCTGAACAAGATAGAGCAAGTGGCTCAAACATTAAGGTCCTTGGTATAAATTGGAATTTGAACAGTGATACTTTGTTACTACCAGGACCTTCAGGTGACAGAACAAAGGAAGCTAGTACAAAATGTGAGGTACTGCAAGCAGTAGCATCTATTTTTGATCCACTTGGATTTTTTGCTCCAACAGTCTTAGAAGCCAAGCTGTTCATACAGGAGTTGTGGACATGCAAATTTGATTGGGACACAGAACTTTCTAGTGAGTATCTGAGCAGGTGGCAACACTTATGGGATATCTTAACAACTATTTCAATGTACAGTATACCCAGACATGTTGGAATGAACATCACTGAAAGTCAACCGATAGAGTACAGATTCCTTTGCTTTTGTGACGCATCTGCAAAAGCATATGCTGCAGTAATTTACCTGCATCAGTCATCAGCTGGTGAATGCAAAGTCGACTGTATTTTTTCAAAAACACGTCTGGCTCCACAGAAGACAACAATTCCATGATTGGAGATATTAGGTGTCCTTATTGGAACGAGAGCACTAGAATTTGTTGACAGAGAACTGCATTTGCCAATTTCTTCAAAGGTTGTATGGACTGACTCACAATGTGTGCTCCACTGGCTTCAGAGTAATAAGCCTCTTCCAGTGTTTGTAGAGAATAGGTTGAAAGAAATTAAGTCCCACAAAAGAATGTCATTCAAGTATGTTCCGACTCAAGAAAACCTGGCAGATCTAGCCACCAGAGGAAAATCGCCTTCTGAATTACAATGTTCTATCTGGTGGAATGGGCCTACATGGTTATCAAATCCACAAGAGAAATGGCCAGTTTACAAGTTTTCAGAAACATCTTCTCAAACAGTCGGAGATCAAGAAGAACACAAAGTCCTTTTTGAAACAAAACTCATAGCTGGGGAGAGTCCTGATGGAAATTTTAATTTATCAATCATTAAAATTGAACGATTTTCATCACTTCAAAAACTACTGCGAACCACTGCTTGGATTTTAAGATATGTTGACAAGTTCAAGAAAAGACAAACTGTAACAGGTTTATTGACATCGCAAGAATTGAAGAAGGCAAAACTTCTATGGGACCAGTTTACATAACAGAAGTGTTATTCAGACACAATTAAACTGATGAGAGATGGCAAAAGTAGTAATATGACAGATCAGTTAAATTTAATGATTGACGAACAAGGCCTTTTGAGATGTCAGGGAAGATATCAGAATGCTGAGCTGACACAAGGTGCAAAATGCCCAAAGCTTCTTCCGAGTAAAGAACCATACACTCGCTTAGTGATTGAATATATTCATTGCAAGGTACTTCACTCAGGTGTGGCACAAACATTAGCTGAAGTTAGACAAGAATACTGGATTCCACATGGAAGATCAGAAGTAAAGAGAATACTTAAAAATTGTAGAATCTGTCAACGAACAGAATGCAGACCGGTATAGCGTATAGTGAGTCGAACAGTGATGCTGAACTAAGATTAAATACACTGGATGCTATAGAGCTGGTGTAGTTGTGTAGTGGTCCTGAAAGTAAGTACCCAATCTTAGTCTGAACAGCAGTAGGACCTGGTCCTCGAACTATGGCTTCCTGCACAATGGACCAGTAAGCATCGGCTCCTATAAGCATTGAGATGTTGATTGCATCACTGTCTGAGATTGCATGGTTAAGGTGTAGCCCCTTCAAATATGGTAGTTGCTTAATATAGGAAAAGGGAAGGTTATGGAGTGGCTGAGCGATTCTCGAAATGACAAGAACATTGATAGGAATCTGAATGCCTTCTGTAGTTGCTAGGCAGATTGTGGCAACAGGAAGAGTCTGGTTGGAAACCTCTGATGCTCCAAATGCAGCAATTGCAACTGATTCTCTTCTTTGAACATTAAGGTGCAGAGAGTTGGCGAGAGTTTGTGTGATAAATGAGCGTTGTGCTCCCTCGTCTAGTAATATGTTTGCTTGTGCAGAAAAGTTGTTAGCTCTCCTTCGTGACGCTCGGAGGTGTGAAACTTCCATCGCCATAATTTGCTTTCGGTAACTGAAATAAAACCAACAAGAACAGAATCAAGATAACGAGTCGCTTGCCTTACTGGGTACCGTTCTCGAGTCCTTTGCCACGGTACCACGACTTTTAAATGGCGGGTTAGAAAGTGTAAGGCTAACGACTCACGACTGCGTCACAGCACCAATGAGACGGCTGCGGGAGTGTCTCCAAATACCGATCGTCTCAGCTACCAGGTTCTCTTGCTGGAATGTTTGATGAAAGCCACTTGACCTCTATCACCATGCACCACGAGGCGGGAAAGATTCCATATAACGCACACACACACAGCTCACGTGTACAACCGCAATTGAAAATACCTATAGCTTAACCTAGAACAATAAGATAAAACATAAACTTGCTATATTAGAGTCAGTCAGTCTTCATTCTCGGCAAGATTCTCTCCGTGATGTTGATAGAAATTTTACATTTCTTCGCTTCTTGCTTAAAGTACTCCCATAGTTTCATAAGTAGGTACTTCGTTAGGCTGTTTAACTTCTTTCCAAGAGGGTTTCGTTCCGCACTCGCTGACGGTGCACTGGACGCCATATTCTCAACAATTAAGTGCGCGCCCGTAACATGGGCTTACGAATAAATGCGTCATAAACATTATGTTTAAAGCCTTTGATCTTGTATGGCTTCTTAATCAACAACCCAGGATTCAACTCAACGCGAACGTACTATAGGTTTCTGGACTTTTGCTTCTGTTGCAATGCTGAGGGATCTAAGTTGCGACAGCGAAGCCGACAGTTAAGTTGATGGGGTGTCAGACTGAAGGATTGCCTGAGAATCAGGTCTAGCATTTGGACGAGTTTTTTTACATGATCAATGGTTGTCTGAGTAATTAATTTTTATAGTACTATTGGGATACGTTGCTGGTCAATTGATAACTATCGCTTCAGGAAACAAGCTTGCGTGAGCCAGCAAACCCACTAGTTTTACTTCATGTGTTCAGTTGAATAATGCAATAGCTATATTTAAATTAAGACAGTTATACACAGTGTGACTTTCCTGGTTTTGTAGTGGTAGGTTCCAAGCTGGTGATGAGGGATTTTACTGGCGTAGCTAAGTGTTCTCAGTCAAGTAGTGTATGACTTCTCTAGCAGCAGCTAATGTCCGACGGTGGTTCATCCAGTTGCATTTCTCTAGTTAGAAAATTCTCTAATTAGAAAATTCTCTAGTTAGACCTCTAAAGGCTGAGGAACTAAAATCATTGCAAGCGATCAAGAATCAGTGTTACTACAGCTGACTATGATTACCAAAAAATACCTTGCACGTCTAGCCCACTACCATCAGGACAGTATCACACCCTCAAAGAAAACCCCATTGTATACAGTTGCTTAATTTTCTTAGTTTAACTGGTTAAACTTCATTTAATGTAGCTCCTTGCTGTTAGAACCATAAGCCGCCAGTCTGATCCTGTTATGAGTCAGTTGTCACCATCAACAGATTGTGGTTGTTTTAGTAAGTTGTACAAGATTTCACAGATTCTCCAATAAACCTTATAATAGGTCCATGTTCAGAACCCTTTTTTCTAAACGCTACTTAATACTGCATGTTTTATTAAGATGGCCTGGAGGTAAGTATTCTGTAGAAGCCGCAATATTTTCCACAGGCCACAGAAAGGCTACCACCTTTCCCTCCAAGCAATAGGAGTTGTACCTAGTAACACCCGTTCACCCTGCACACACCCCAACTTCATTCTTATTCACTTTGTTTGTGGGATACATGTAATTTAAAATATATATATACTAGCATTGGTACCTGCCCTACATGTCGAGATCACTTTATAATAACAACCAAGCATTAAACATCAGTACCATTCATGCCCTGCAGCATGCATGGTGGTAATATTTTTAATACCAACATCTTGCCAAAATCATGGGAAGCACGCAGGTACCCCTGAACCTGCAGAATTGCAGTAGCTAAACTACTCTAGTAATGTGTATGCTTATAACACATAGGTGTGAACAATGTGGACGGTTTGTAGTACCTGTCCTATTATGCAAGCTATAGTTACATGTAGCATCATTTGATAAAAGATTGATCACAAAAAGCATTATTTATTGGTACCTACCCAGTAATGTAGAAATTGCCATATTGCGCATTATATTGTGGGCATGCGCATCATGTAATGGTAACCATGCAATAAAATTCATGTAACTATGTTGCATGTATAATGAATGTAACTTTTAAAGACCATTAAATACTATTAGGCCATCCTGCAAGTACACTGGAATGATGTGAGCATACAGATAATTTTAAACAGGAAAGCTGTGTGTAGCTACATAAGTAAATACAACTGTAATATTGTACTACCTGTCCATACCTATAATATTATGTCTACCACACAGGCGCAAACTACATGTTATGTGATAATAGTATAGTACCTGTCATGTAGGCCATACATATGACTATTAACTTACTGACAACAAAAAGAAACTACATAATGGTAGGGTGCAGTACATGCCTACAGTGCAGGCTGAGCTTTGTATGTTAACAATACTACAACATTCCATCCTGTTCCCTTTACTACACTACAACCTATTGTCATCACCTCTAACCTCCATGATCCTTACGTTTGCAGTACTGTATGAGTAAGCTACTACTGACTATTATTACCTATTGTCATCACCTTTGTGCAGTAAAATTAACTACCACAAACTATTACCAACCAATGCAGTGGAACCTGTTAATCAGGACACTTGAAAATAAGGACACCTACATAATCTGGACACTTGGTAATGCTTCTAAAATATCCCTTAGCATGTAACTGAATTGAAAATTCAGGAAACATTGATAATCACGACACTTTTGGTCAGTCCCTAATACACAGCCTTCACTGTAGAGTGAGAAAAACCTGTTACAAAAAGGCTACCAAAATGAAAAAAAAATCTTGTAGCAAAAAAGGTTGTTGAAGAAAAGTTGTAACCAAAAGGTTTAAAAAAGAAAAAAAAAGTACTACAACTGGGATTTGAACTCCCATCCTACCAGTTTCCTGCCTAATGCTCTACTACATGGGCTGAATGTCACTCGAAGTTATAGAGTCTTTAAAAGTTGTTTAGAAAGGCATGCTTAAGTTTAATGGAATAGGTGTTTTACTTGCAGTTTGCAGAAATAACTCAAGCGAATTTTTGTCTGCACCCTTGCACTAATCGCGCTGTAAATGACAAACGACGGCAGTTAGAAGCTTCATTTGAAAGCAAAGTAATTCTTAGATGATGAGCGCTTAGTTTTGCACAAAAAAAACTCTTCAATACATGCATCAGCTGGTGAGAAAATCGTTGGACGCCATCGGAATTGTAGACGGACAGATGGACAGACAGATTTTCAGCTTTATATATATGCTTACCATGCAGTGTTTTGCAATGTACTATGATTATATGTAACCATTAACTATGTCTTGACTAGAGCATACAATACTAGCATAAAAAAAATTAAAACATAGGAATATAAATTGCTGAAAAAGTAAAGAAACAATAGTCAAACAAGCCAGCATGTTAAACACACAGAGATCTCTATTTCGACTCAATGGATATGGTAGAAGGTAACTTCTCCATAACTCAGGGGCAGATAAGTACTGAGAATGCTTCTGTACAAATGTTTATTTGAGTACATTATAGAAATCTCTGTGTGTTTAATATCCTAGCTTGTTTGACTCTTGTTTCTTTACTATTTTCAGTGATCTCTATTCTCATGTTTTAAATTTTAAAATTATTTTTATACTAGTTTGTTTACTTTTTATAAATCCATTTATGGATATCTAACGTGATAATAACAGTTGTTATTATTACACAGTACTAAACATGTACAGGTATATCAAATTAGTGGTCATGTATAGTATAGCTATTAAGTACTCAGTTAAAATTATAAGAGTTAGCAAACACCAGTGTAATGTTCCATCGCTATTGATTGTACTTTGTACTATACACTGTGTATAGCATGCTGTGGTCAGCAATAGTATGGCTTCTAATTTGTGCAGCTATGTGATCACAATGAGTCAAGTATGCAGTGGTACACAACAACACTGCTGCTCTGGTATGAACTTAATATATTTGTGGTTAAATATAGGTAATGACGTAAGGTTTTCAAATGAACTTGTTAACATAAATAGATTGGATAGTTATAAACACAATTAACACATTGGTCACCCTTGCAGAAACTAAGTCAGAAGAACAATGGCAAAGTGAACCTACAAGAAGCAAATTTACTTTAAAATTTATGTTAACATTGCAATATGCATTTAAAAATAAGTCACGGACATGAAGAAGGACACAGCAAGATAGGCTATGTAGTTTTTTCACAGACAGTAAACAGATTTTTTTGTTGTAGATCAGTGAAAAAAAAAAAATAAGATTAAGATAAACAAAATGGCATATTTAAGTCCTTTAAAAAAGTATCTTTATCAGTTTTTAAATGCCACATTTACTAGTGGACCTAAACTTCATGCAAATTGACTTCTAAGGCTTCTTTAGGGGTTGAGAGAACTATCTAAGATAGTGTTAGGTGTGTGTTCTATTACGATTTTCAAAAAAAAAAACATAGGCAATCTCTATTATGATGGTTCACTATAATTATTGTGTCTACATGTACATGTGGTCTTACATATAACCAGTGTTAATAAGATAACTAGGGACCCGCCGATTATGCTCAAAAATTTACCTATTATGCTTAAATTTATGTTCATTACTTACCCATTATCAGTGTACAATATATAGGGAAAATTATTGCTCAGACAGAATGGCCAATCAAAAGTAAATTTGATTGGCCATTTCTGAAATTGCATGGCCATAAGATAGAGGTGTACTATTCTAGTGTGCGAAACACAAGCCTTCTAGGGGGGTCTGGGGGCATCCCCCCCCCCCCCCCCCAGGAAATTTTTGAAAAAGGATCACTCTGAGATTGAATCTGAGACCACTTTCTGCTACTTATCACTGAACTTTATGCACATACATTTTACAGAGAATTAATTGTTTATTAGTAATACTTGTACAAAATTTGTGTTGCTGCATACATATTTTACAAAAAAAAACTATGAATCAATGTATTGTACAGCCAGTTTGTAGACTTAGCTAGGCTAAATGCTTTGTTACAAGTGGTGTTGAGTCAGCACAGATTGAATTATCAACTAGCTATTGCTAAAGTTTCTCTTGTGCATAGCAATAGATCAAAACTTACTCTCGAACTTTACGTGTGCAGAACACTTTATCACGTGGCTTTCATTCCACTTTCTCCAGCCACTGCATCTCTACAGATTATAACCACGAAATGGCCATCTTATACTTAATATTGTACCTCCACTTCGCAATCATTACTTTCTTTTCTTCTCTTGGAAGGCGCCACTCGTGTAGTCAGTGTAGTGATCGCTTCTTCACAACATCGACAGTAACCCACAATCGATAATTTGGGTAAATACGAGATGCAGTGCTCTAGCTTACGCATGCGCATCGAGTCGATGCTTAGACGGGATCGAGATTTCACGTAGTGATTAAATAGCTTTGGTAAGGAAAGTTAACAATATGACAATAATAATAACTATAATATTACATGTTATAAAGGCTAATTACAGTTGTAAAAAATTTGATCGGCACAAATGGCCGACCAACGGCTACATTGATCGGTCAACAGCATCACTTGGTCGGAAAATGGCCAAGGGCCGACCGTTATATTGTACTCTGATTATGTTCAAATTATGCCCATAATAATTTCCAATTTATGGATAAATAATAAGTGGCTGAAGCACAAACTTGTCAAAATGTATATCACAGAAAAGATCGATATACTCTAATTGAACAGTCAGCTATATGATTGTTATAATTATTAGAGTTACTGACTGTTCTATTAGAGTATATCGATCTTTCTGTGATAGCTATTTTGATGAGCAAGAATTCATACTATAACACAAATATTCTACCTATTATGCTAGCATTATGCTCAATTCTTTCAGACACCTATTATGCTCATAATTATGCCAGCATAATCGGTGGGTCCCTAAAGATAACTTTTGTGGATTGTTACAGGTACTGTACTGCTAATTGAATTAGACACAAGCTGATTTGATAAGCAGAGCTTTGCCATTGATTTAGTAATTGGATATGGTCACTGTCTTGGCAGATTTGGCCACACCAATGCAGTGATTGCATGTTATACCTGTACAGTTTGCATTGGGGGGCGACTAAAGCAAGGTTTAAAATGGGCTCCAGTCAATGGTGTAACTTCTTTGAAGGTGAAAAAATGATCCTTCAGTGCTTCCTTAATTACCCAGTATTAGGACTGAATGCTACTAAATATTTGTTATATTGTAACTGGATTTTAATGGAATGGCGAAGCGTACTATCGAGAGTACTTTAACTGATTTGAAACTAAGATAAGTACACTGCTTGAAGAAGTCGAATGGATATTAAAGAGTCACAAGAATACTGATGTATTCACCTCTTCATGGAGGTTCAGTAACAAAAAGTGGAGTGAAAGTTCAGTAATGAAATGAGGAGTGGAGGTTTAGTAACGAAACGAGGAGTGAAAAAATGAGGCTAGCCAAAGTGCCACATCTATTCACACTGATTAACTGCATGTATATATTCAATTGATTTTTAGACTGTCAGATGTCTGCACTGCCTAGTGTAAATTCACTAAAACCAAGCTGAAAACTTCTGTGATGGTACCAACTTGAGTAGCAGCAAATACTAATATTATTCCGTTTGAAATTATCGCATGGATGAATGATTGTCAACACGTTGTACTATTATTATTATTATTATTACTAGGACTGGGTCACACATAACCAAGTAAATTTGTTAATGTATAAACAACTTGTATTTGCTTTGTCTAATTGTGATGTATAATAAGTATAGTAAGACCTCCACTATCTGAACATCTGTTTCAGTTCAATCTTAAAAGTGTTCAGTTAAGTGCATTTGTTCAAATAAATGAAGCCCATTTGTTTATAATAGTTACGTTCAACTACTCTAATAGAACATACACTTACTCTAATAGAATGTTCACGTAATGACAAAATACTCTAATAGGTCACACATACCCTAGTATAACAGTGGTCCCATTAATGTTCAGCTATCTATACCCAAATATTCTGTTATTCAAACAGAAGTGACTGTTCTATTAGAGTATTTTGCTTAAGTGTGTATGTTCTATTAGAGTATTTGAATGGAATTCTGATAAATCAATGGGTTTTAACTTTCCATTATTTAATCAGTTTAAATGATAACAAAGGGAAAGCCATGTGCACAGTGTACATACACAAAATACATGGTCATATTATTAAGCTGATGTCACCAGTAACGATACAAAGACAAGAAAGCTCAGTATAACTTCGTAACAATGTTAAAGTATGCTATCAACATTATATGGCAACATGATAAGTAGGTGTGGCTCACAAAAAAGCTAGGTTGTGTGGCAGAACTAGGTTAAAACACTTCAACGTGAACTAATTGATCCATTGCACACGTGATCCAATCCAGGTCAGACTCAGACATTTGATCACACGTCGGATGATCTAACGCTGTGAAAGCGATCAGTGGACAGCCTACTGTGAATGAGCACAAAATTTACAAGGCAGACATTTCAGCACAAGAAACGTTCAGGATACAAATCCATCCTTCTGTCAGCCTACAACATGTGCAACAGTGTAGTGCCAATTTATCAGTAAATTTAATACAAAATCAAATGGTACGTATTTCGCCAAATTAAAATTTTGGCAACTGCAAATTGCCTAAATATTATTTTGTTGTTACACAACATTTACACATGCTTTGAGGTTATGCTATGACGTTATCACTTGTCAGCAGAAGTTTACCAAGTGAGTGGGCAAAAGACAATACCAGTTAATAACCAGTTTTTCCATACCAGTTTACAACACTACTATACAGATAACAAGCGTCAACCCTGTGCGCAGCGTACATACATAATAATATTATGTGGTCAACTTATATAAAGCTAATGTCCCCAGTACCATGTATGACACTGAATAGGACCATCATCAACCCCATCTACTTTATTCTCAGTACAACTTCGTAACAATGCTACAGTATGCTATAAAAATTATAGAATTACAGATGGACCAGCCAACACAACACAGAAGCAGCAATGTTAAAGAAAGATCGAGAGTTATCCATTACTTAATTTCACTGAATGTACATACAATAGTCACATACGTATGAGACCATCTCAGCGAAAACCCGTCTAGTTCGCACAACCTCTGAATATTTTTTTATTTTCTCAGCATTATCTGCATTGTCCAAGGAATGGTTCACCAAAGTTTCAGCTATCTGTGGTGAGTATCCCAGAGGTTTTACGGCTCCTATGGCTTGGAGGGAAAGGCAGTTGCCTTTCTTTGGCATGCGGAAATTCTTGTGGTTTCAGAGAATGTTAGAATCCCTAAGCATTCCTACCTCCAAGCCTTTGTAGTAAAACATGCTGTATACATCATGTAAATTTGTGACTGGGCCTGCAAAAATAGGCCATATAGGCACATGATTTTTTCCTACTTTTTCACACTTCCATCACTCATGACTTTTTATACAACTATGCTATGGCAATGCAATTTCAGCTCTTAATCAGCATTTAATTGGCTTTTTGATACAATTTACAGAATATAAATATTCTGCTCCAGTACTGAGATATGATCTGTAGTGTGAAAGGGTGTAGTTTGTGCCCACATGCCTGGTTATTGCAGGCCCGGTCACATTTGTTGAAAAGGGGCCTATTTGAGAATTAATAGGAGATTCCATGGAACCCTGCACACCTACCAAAACAACCACCATCTGTTGACAGTGGCAACCTGTTCACAACAGGGTAAGTCCTGCTGACCGGGTTAAACTGACAAGCAACATTAATCCCTGCAGTTTTCTGCTAATTTCATACAGTTGATATTCATCCAACACATAGACATTAATTTTGTAATTCTGTCTACAGTCAGCAGAGATTTGATGAAACGCTTAAGAAACTTATACCGCGTTTACACTACTAATCATAAGTGAGCCAGCTCGCATTAAAGTGGGCCAGCCTGTTTCCTGCTTGAAGTGTAAACACAACCACACCAAACTAAACCGTGCCACAATGGCCTGGTTTACTTAACAGGGTCAGCACGGTCCAGCACGCATCAGCCTCGTTTCCTGTGATAGTGTAAACAAAACCGTCACTACAAACCGGACTGCACTTGCGTATAACTTTACGCGCTTGATTGCGGCAAAGGCATGGCGTCTTGGAGTGATAAAGAAGTATTACCCAGTAGAAACCATCTTGCAAGATCCTGCAGGATCTGTGCATGTAAGTCTTGCAAGATTCTTGCAAAAGTCTTGCAAGATTTCTGTAAATCCTGCAGGATTCTGATTCTTGCAATAAAAAAGGACCTTTTCTTGCAAGAATCCTGCATAATCCTGCAAAATTCTTGCAAGATCTTGTGAAATTTTCTAGCATAAATTTTCTGGCATACCTTTTCTTGCAAGATTTTACAAAACTATTCTTGCAAGAAAGTTTAATGCACTTCGGTTTCTTGCATGTCTTGCAAGACCATCATTAGCTTTACACATGCATCCTATAGCTGGCCACTTATAATTCGATAATCAATGAATATGAAAACATTTATTAGTAGCTGAACATAATCTTGTAAATGGACATGACTCTTGCTCCAAGCTGTTGTATTTAACTCTAACTTGATTGTTGTACAGAACTTGATTCCCAGCTATCGTAGAAAACAACACATTTAAGGAATGTTCCACCACTATATAGTTTGTTACCTATGTTTATCCATTGAAAATATGTCACATACAGTTATCGTCAATGCTATTTCGGTTTTGAATTCCTCACTGCATGCTGTATTAGGTAACCTGTAATATGCAGTTGCAATCATATATAAAACAGTATTAGTCACTACCTGGAGTTCATCATTTCGTTGTTGAGGTCAACTGATTGGATGATTGCTTGCATTATCTTGTTTACAACCAGTAGCGTACAGTGTTAATGCTCTCAACTTTATGGATATTCTCAGTGACGTTGAGGCATCCATACTAATAAACATTTAAATGCTCACTTATGTCAACTAAACATTATCTCCTTACAGGATAAAGCAGAGCAAGAGCCAACTTGGAAGTGGCAAGATGTAACCGCCTACTATGATGTGTATTGTATTGTAGCTATCCTTCTGTATGAAAAAAATATTATTGTTCTATAGTGACTTGGTAACCTACAGTATAATTTAGATACTAGTCACACCAGAATATGCCAATGATACAAACTAGCTTACCAGATAATTTATAGCAAGACATCATTTTACTGCCTAGACGGCTCTGCATAGTGACGGAACTTCAGAGACGCATGTTCTCACACATCGATAAATTCCCAGTTTCTTCGCCTTCACGCTAGAAAACTATGGTTGCAGTGTTGTAGGGTACCATCATGTAGCTTGCACCATAGCGGGCTGAAAGACCGGCCACTACTCGCCGTAGCCATCACAACTAGCTCGCACTAATACTGCACTTTTCCTCTCAGTCTTTAAACTTCCTTTGCCATGTCACAATAGGGTACCATACTACAAGTAACGGCGACTTCCACTAGAGCCGCTTTATGATGTAAGTCACGATTTCACAGCTCGGAAATAACTCCCACCGGAAGAAACCGGCCAGCAATCATTCAAAATACGAGTAAAAACTTAAATGTCACCTTTTAGATCAAGAATTTCAATAGTAAAATAATTCTTTCTTCACTACTCCACTCGACACCGTTGCTAAAGAAGCCGTTTCTATGGTAATATTCTTTACTCTAAATAACGCGCTTATTATAGAATATTGTATTTAATAATTTAAAATGTATTTCGGTATTTTTCTGCGACAGCTTATCCTTCTGGTGACTCTGTGACTTCTGTCAGGCTCTTGGCATGGTGTTATCAGCCTTGTATAGCTATAAACACTGAAAGAAAGAAAAAAAAAACATGAATGACAACTACCTCTGGTCCTGTACTGAAGCTACCTGTAAAATGTATTGCTGTACATGCTGTTACTTGGATATCTTTGTACTCTCCATGAACTACTAGTGACTTGGCTCCAGGGGTAGCTACTAATCCAGAACTTTCCTCAATGCGGCAGATAGTCATCATATAGTACGTAAATCATTTTCCCCAAAGTATATTATAATTCTTTCAATTAAGTGTATATATAATTAAATTCAATTAAGTAAGAAGTTTTCAAGAATCTGTATAATCCTTGCAAGATTTTTATGTTCTTGCAAGAATAGAGTGATTCTTGCACTAGATATTCCTGCAGTCATATTTTCTTGCAAGATTTTAACTACTCTTGCAAGAATTTGACAAGAAATTCTTGCAATCATAATTTCTTGCAAGAACTTGCAGGATCTTGCAGGTTCTTGCAAGATGGTTTCTACTGGGTAAAACTGATTGAAATATGGGGTGAACAAACAATACAGGAGCAGCTAGAGGGTTGTAAGCGAAATCGTGAAGTTTTTGATAAGATTTCTCGTGAAATGGCAGTGGCTGGCTTCACTAGAACGGGTCCACAATGTCGTGAAAAGGTGAAAAAGTTGAAAGGAGAATATAAGAAAATTAAAGATGGCTTGAAACAGACTGGAAATAATAGGAAGACGTACAAATTCTTTGAAGAGCTAGATGAGGTAATGGGGACCAAGCCAGCAATAGCACTTCCTGTATTGTTAGATACGTTCAGTACACCTACAACAGAATCATCAGATCATGAGGAAGCATACCAGAGGAATGATGAAGAAAGTTTAAACAATAGCCTTACTAGTGGTGGTTCTGTGGATGGTGATGGCAAAGCTGAGGAGAAGCAATCAAGTGAAGTTAATGACAAAGATAAAGCTGCTGAGAAAAGGGTAGAAAAAAACCAGTATCAAAAAAGCGATCCCGAGATGAAAAGCTTGAGAAAACATTAGACACGTTTATGAAAGGGATGACCAAAGCTCTGATCAGCACTGATGAATGTTTTATAAATCTTGAAGAAAAGCGCATTAAATTAGATAAGATGATGCTGAAGATGGAGAATGACAGGATTAAAGAAAATGAAGCAAGAGAAGAGCGCTGAAGAAGAGAGGATAGAGAGTTTCAACTGAAGATGTTTACACTATTGCATAGTAATAATGCTACTCCAACTCAACAACCCATGATGCCTTCTCAATATTACTACAATTCTAGCTCCAGTAGTGCAAGTAGCACTTCCGGAATTGATCCGATGTATGAGTGGCCAGGAAACTGCGACAACTAGTGAGCTGTAAAACTACAGGATTGTGTATGATTTTCATCTACAGGTGATCTTTCTGTGTGATTTAATAAAACATGTGACTATAATAAAACATGCGATTATAACATGATTTAACAAAACATGAGTTATTAACTACTATAATACTGCACTAGCGTTTTACGTATATTTTCAGCTGTAGATGAAACAGCACTTGTACTAGCTGATGCTGATGGTTGATCAGAATCTATACCTTCTAGCCAAATCTCATTGAAAGTTTCTCCATGGACTTCACATACATTGTGGAGAATACAGCAGGCTATGATGATGTTTGGAATGTTCGCAATAGACATGTCATTTTGTTTCAATAACCGCCGCCACCTGGCCTTTAACCGCCCAAATGCATTTTCACTCACAATTCGTGCTCTAGAAAGCCTGTAGTTGAAGGTTCTTTGGGCTGCTGATAAAGATGAATTATGTGGAAATGGCTTCATTATCCAAGTAGATAGTGGGTACGCTGAATCAGCAACAAGGAATGCTGGTATGTTTTGTCCCAGAATAGTTAATGAGTGTTGCTGAAGTATTTCTCTTGAAGTAGCTTTATGATACAGTGATGAATTAGCTAGCACACGGGCATCATGCACACTCCCAGGCCATCCACAATACACATTGCGAAACAAATAGTTATGATCAACAACCCCTTGAACAATGATGGAGTACCACCCCTTCCTATTGTAGTAATCAGTATGATTCATTGCTGGTGCTCTTACAGGAATATGAGTACCATCAAGTGCTCCAGCACATTGTAAAAATCCCCATTTACGAACAAAGCCATCAATTACTTCCTTGAGCTCATCACCATGTGGGAACACTATATACTGAGACATCATACTTTCAACTATTGCTGTACAAGTGTCATGGACAATTACACATACAGTGCATCTTGCAATACCAAACAAATGACCAATAGTGCGATATTCACCACATGTGGCTAAACACCATAATGTTATGGCTACTCTGTGTTCTACACTGATAGCTACACTGATAGCCTTACGCAGTTTAGTATCTTGCCTTTGAATGAGAGGCTTAAGCTTCTGACATATATAAGTAAATGTTTCTCTACTAATGCGAAAATTCTCCAGCCAATCAGTAGCAGTAAAAGTACTTAACTCAACATGTTCCCACCAGTGAGAAGACCTAAAAACATAAATTTGTGTGGCAGCTTGTAATTTAATAGCTTTGCAAGGATTCAACATACAAAGGTAACTATACATACTGTACCTCGGCAGAGTCTACAGTTGCCTCGGTGTACGCAGTGTAAATACTCTTAATAAAAGAAAGATGTTACAACTTATTAATATAACTGCTTTCCGTCTAGATTTCAAGCGTTTCAATCTATTTCTTCTTAGTCTTGTCTCCCTTTGGGTTTTAAAGTTGGCCACAGTTTGAATTGGTGTAAAATTGTGTGAATCTAAGTAGCTAAAGAGTAGTAATGATAACAGTTGCGTTTGGTCAGCCATTTAACAACCAGTAAATTACTAAAAACGGATATAACACGTGAAGGGTTTCTGTGGTCAGCACTGTTTGCGCTTCATAGTGTAAACAAGGGCCAGCTTGGTTTTGGGCATGGTTTACTTTTGATCACATTAGAACCAGGCTGAACCAGGCTAAGTGTAAATGCGGTATTAGCTAACATTATTATGAAATCAGAGAGAAAATTTACAATGCAGAGTCTCAAATTCATAAAAGATTTGCCTGTTAAAGTTTTGAACTGTGAAAGTATTAAACTAACAGTATTAAATTTTGATCATCCACCACAGTAAGTTAGGGATTTCCAGATACATAGCTATGTATTCTAGATCCTTCGTTTATGATCCACGACTGAGCAAAGGAATGGAAAGCAATAAGGGTATAGTTGGAGTACCAAAATATATTCCAATAAGAAGAAATACTGAAGCTTTGTCTTGATACATAAAGCACTGCTGAGATACAACACAGTTTGCTTGAGCATGTACTGTAAAATGATTTATGTAAAAAAACTTTCCATAAATGTGATAAACAGGAGATCGAAGACATCATTTGTAATTCTAAGCAACCACATGAGGCGTAAACCATCATTCACATTATGTATTGAATGGGATATGGTTTAGAGATACTGTAGCCTTTGGCTATCAATATATAGGCAGAAGAAGTCTCTGCTAGGAAAGCATTAAATTCATGCCCACCATGTTTATCAAGCAATTTGGATACCAGCATTCAATCACATAGTTGAGAAAACGGTAATCCTGAAAATCAGGTGCAATTACCATTACTGGTGGTATCTGCTGGACACGTTCCTGGCAAGGCATCAAGCGCACTGTAACACTCATAGTGAACTTATTCTATGTAGCACAAGCTTGCAGCTCAATGTAGCAGCGATTTCAACTATATATGCACTTAACAAACAGGTGTGAGTATGTCATGTGTGCTTAACAGGAAATATGTGCTTAATATAATTATAACCATTAGTTTGTGTCTAATAGCTGGAGTGTATGTGGCACTTGCAATCTACACAAGCAGCAATTTGGAGAGGGCTACAGCTAGGACCCATATGTCCACATAGCTTTTGAGAATGTTGTTTTGTTGCTAATACAGATTTTCAGGCAGTAGACCAAATGGAAGGAGCTGCATGCAAAACACTCACATGGTCTGAACAAGACTTGGAGTAGGGTATGATAGTTCATCTGCTAAAGACTCTCCCTCAATAACACAGTAACTAGTCAAACAGAATGCTACCAGTTTCTGCTGAGCCACAACCCACAATAGAACCATTTCAAATAATAGTATCAGGTAGGCATACTTTTATTGATGTGTGGAAACCAGTCACATAAATTTTTGACATAGACTGCAAACTTAGACTGCTTTTTCTCCTAGCACCCAACATTTTACCACTAACAATTTACACCATCAGTAACCTACAGCACTACTGTTAGGCCCCATCCCCTATTAGGCCGCTCTCATCTAATTAAGAAATGTACCAACTTTGTCTGGCAAGTACACTGCTTCATTTATTTTGTTTAACTCTATGACTTTCACTTAAATTTCTGCTAAATCACAAAAGATATGAGTGGAGACACAATGGTTAACCTATCCACGCACTGACTTTCAGCTTCTTACCTTTAGCAGTTTGCCATGTAGGTGTGACAACGTTTTGTTTCATGAATACTTGTTACTGTATATGTACAAATTTTTGAGGAATGCAATTTTTCCAGATTTTGCTCTGTGTGCAAAAATTTCATCCCCAAACACATTAAGGATTGGCTTGTTGTTATACAAGTACACAAAAAAATTAGAATTTTTAACTAGAGTAGTAACCATAGCACATCAATAAAAAGTACTGAAACAAGCTGGAGTAGTGCACAATAATAAACAACAGTAAAACAATATATTATATATATCAAGACACACGGTAGTGTGTCGTGCGGCCCAAGAAGTCGGCGCGCCACACCGTGAGTATATTAACAGGAAGACAGAAAACGCAATTTTCACACCTATGTAGCTCTGTGATCCTTATCCGATTGGAACCAAATTTGTTAGAGAGGTGCCGGCCAGCAAGGGGAGTCTACACACCACATTTGAAGAAAATCGCTCCAGCCATTTCCGAGATACGAGCGAACAAAATTTCGTTTTAATTTCTTCGTTTTTTTCTTCTTCATTTAGCACATTTCGCAAAATCCGCCATAGAACACGAATGCGTGCTCGGATCGGGCTGACATTTGGCACACTTAAAGGGCTGATTAAGGTGGATCGCTGTACCAACTTTGGTAGGAATCCGATGAACATTCACGGAGTTATGACCGATTATTTGCGTAACATAAGGTCGAAGGTCTGTCACGCCTACAGGGTAAACTCTTTTGAGGAATCAGTTGAAAATTGCTATGTACATGGAGCAACCATCGTAGGAGTGCCTTTTTATGGTTTAAAAGGAATAGGGATAAAGACCACGGAGATATGACACAAAACCCGACCTGTGTCAAAATTACACGATCGATTTTTATGAATAAAAATATGATTAGTTTTCGTGTCTATCAGGCAAACCGCTTAGAGCAATGAGCTGAAAATCAGTGTGTAGATGGAATAATCATCATAGAAAGTCCTTGCAGTAGTACAGAAGAATCGGATTACAAACCACTGAGTTATGATTCGAAACGCAACTACGTGTAGCAAATGCGGAATCGAGATACTCTAATAGAACAGTCACCCTAATAAAGCATTCAGCTGCATTTATAATTTACTCAATTATATTACATTGCATAGGGAATTCAGCTACAAACAAGTCACCCTGTAGTCAGATCAGCCAGAAGAAGGTACCTAATAGAGAGTTCAGCTACAAAGAAACCATCATGTAGAGAGTTCGGCTCAAACAAATTGCTCTGTAGAGAGATCAGCTAGAAGAAGTTACCTTGTAGAGAGTTCAGTTACAAAGAATAACCTGTAGAGAGTTCAGCTAGGAACAAGTCACCCTGTTCAGAGATCAGCTAGGAACAAGTCGCCCTGTACAGAGATCAGCTACAAACAAATCATCCTGTAGAAAGATCAGCTAGAAGAAGTTACCTTGTAGAGAGTTCAGCTACAAACAAATCACCCTGTAGAGAGTTCAGCTAAAAACAAGTCACCCTGTAGAGAGATCAGCTAGAAACAAGTCACCCTGTAGAGAGTTCAGCTAGAAGTTACATTGTAGATAGTATTATTATTATTATTATTATTATAGTTCAGCTACAAAGAAACTACCATGTAGAGAGTTCAGCTGCAAACAAATCGCCCTGTAGAAAATTCAGCTACAAACAAACCACCCTGTAGAGAGTTCAGCTACAAACAAGTCACCCTGTAGAGAGATCAGCTAGAAACAAGTCATCCAGTAGAGAGATCAGCTAGAAGGATAACCTTGTAGAGAGGTCAGCTACAAAGAAATAACCCTGCTTCATCTTTTCTTCTTCTTGTGGTAAAGAAAAAATGATAGGTTAAAAAAGCCCTAAAGTATACAAATACAAAAAGAAGTGAAACCTAATCCAAAACAGCCAAGTTGTAAAAAAGTGCGGCCCTCAGACAGGCTATGGTGAAAAAAGATGTGAAATCCAAGGTGGCGGCCAAGGAATGGCTGTGATGGTAGGTTAATGGTAAAAATTTTAATAATGACAATTCAGGTGAATTTTGTGTAAAGACCAAGCGGCACCAAATTCACCTGAATTGTTGTTATTAAAATATTTACATAAAACACGAATGCGTACTCGGATAGGGCTGAAATTTGGCACACTTGAAGGGCTCATTAAGACGGATCTCAGTACCACCTTTGGTAGGAATCCGATGAACATACACGGAGTTATTACCGGTTATGTGCGTAAAATAAGGTCGAAGGTCTGTCACGTCTACAGGGTAAACCCCTTGGAGGAATGAGTTGAAAATTTATATGTAGATGGAGTAACCATCTAGAAGTGCCTTTTTGTGGTTTGAAAGGAATTGAGATAAAGACCATGGAGATATGACACAAAACCCAACCTGTGTCAAAATTACCCGATCGATTTTTATGAATAAAAAAATTATTAGTTTTCACATCTACCAGGCAAACCACTTAGAGCAATTAGCTGAAAATCAGTGTGTAGCTGGAATAATCATCATAGAAAGTTCTTGCAGTAGTACAAAAGAATCGGATTACAAACCACTGAGTTATGATTCGAAACGCAACTACGTGTAACAAATGCGAGATCGAGATACTCTAATAGAACAGTCACCCTAATAGAGCATTCAGCTACGTTTATTACTTACTCTATTACAGAATCAAGACACACGGTAGTGTGTCGTGCGGACCAAGAAGCCGGCGCGCCACACCCGTGAGAATATTGACAGGAAGAACGAAAACGTCATTTTCACACCTTTGTATCTCGGTGATCACTTATCTGATTGGAACCAAATTTGCTACACAGTTGCCCGCCAGCCAAGGGAGTCTACATTCCAAATTTGAAGGAAATCGCTCCAGCCATTTCCGAGATACGAGCTGCCAAAGTTTCGTTTTTTTTTCTTGGTTTTTTTTTCTTCTTCGTCTTTTCGCACACTTGCAAAAATTGCTATAACAAGCAAACGTGTACTCCGATCGCCTTGAAATTTGGCACACAGAAAGGGAGTCCAACGGCGAATCCTAGTATCAAATTTGGTACAAATCCGATGAATGGTTCAGGAGTTATGACCGATTATTCGCGTAAAACAAGATCGATTTGTTGTCACGCCTACGGGGTAAACCGCTTCATGGAATGAGTTGAAAATTGCTATGTAGATGGAGTAACCATCGTAGGAGTGCCTTTTGGTGGTTTGAAAGGAATCGAGATAAAGACCATGGAGATATGACACAAAACCCAACCTGTGTCACAATTACGCGATCGATTTTTATGAATAAAAAAGTATTAGTTTTCACGCCTACTAGGCAAACCGCTTAGAGCAATGAGCTGAAAATCGGTGTATAGCTGGAATAATCTTCATAGAAAGTCCTTGCAGTAGTACAGAATAATCGGATTACAAACCACTGAGTTATGATTCGAAAGCAAACTCCGTGTAGCAAATGCGAGATCGAGATACTCTAATAGAACAGTCACCCTAATAGAGCATTCGACTAATTTATTTATTCCATTATAGAATTTATTACATCACAAGTTATTCTGTAGGGAGTTCAGCTGCAAACAGTTAATCTTATAGACAGTTCAGCAAGAAGACAGTCACCATGTGGAGAGTTAAGCAAATATATCACTATAGAGATTCAGAACATTACAAGTCACACTGAAGAAAGTTCAGCTATAAACAAGTCATGCACTGTGTAGAGAATTCAGCTACAATTAAGTCACTCTCTAGAGAATTCAGTTACACAGAATTCAGCTACACACAAGTCACTGTGGAGAGAGTTCAGCTACAAACAAATTACCCTTTAGAGTGATCAGCTACAAACAAAACACTTTGCAGGTTGTTCAGCTGCAACAAATCAACCTTTAGAGCGATCAGCAATGAACAAATTAACACAAATCTACCTGTAGAGAGATAAGCTAGAAACAAATCACCCTGTAGAGAGTTCAGCTACAAAAATCACCCTGTAGAGACATCAGCTAGAAACTAGACACAATGTAAGGAGTTCAGCTACAAGCAATCACCCTGTAGAGAGTTCAGCTAAAACAAATCAACCTGCAGAGAGATCAGCTACAAACAAATCATCTTATAGAGAGTTCAGCTACAAACAGATTACCTGTAGAGAGATCGGCTACAAACAAATCAACCTGCAGAGAGATCAGCTACACACAAATCAACTTGTAGAGAGATCAGCTACAAACAAATCACCCTGTAGAGAGATCAGCTAGAAACTACACACAATGTAAGGAGTTCAGCTACAAACAAATCACCCTGTAGAGAGTTCAGCTAAAACAAATCAACCTGCAGAGAGATCAGCTACAAACAAATCATCTTATAGAGAGTTCAGCTACAAACAGATTACCTGTAGAGAAATCGGCTACAAACAAATCAACCTGCAGAGAGATCAGCTACACACAAATCAACTAGTAGAGAGATCAGCTACAAACAAATCACCCTGTAGAGAGAGATCAGCTAGAAACTACACACAATGTAAGGAGTTCAGCTACAAACAAATCACCCTGTAGAGAGTTCAGCTAAAACAAATCAACCTGCAGAGAGATCAGCTACAAACAAATCACCTTATAGACAGTTCAGCTACAAACAGATTACCTGTAGAGAGATCGGCTACAAACAAATCAACCTGCAGAGAGATCAGCTACACACAATTCAACTTGTATAGAGATCAGCTACAAACAAATCACCCTGTAGAGAGATCAGCTAGAAACTAGACACAATGTAAGGAGTTCAGCTACAAGCAAATCACCCTGTAGAGAGTTCAGCTACAAACAAACCAACCTGTAGAGACATCAGCTAGAAACTAGACACAATGTAAGGAGTTCAGCTACAAGCAATCACCCTGTAGAGAGTTCAGCTAAAGCAAATCAACCTGCAGAGAGATCAGCTACAAACAAATCACCTTATAGAGAGTTCAGCTACAAACAGATTACCTGTAGAGAGATCGGCTACAAACAAATCAACCTGCAGAGAGATCAGCTACAAACAAATCACCTTATAGAGAGTTCAGCTACAAACAGATTACCTGTAGAGAGATCAGCTACAAACAAATCACCCTGAAGAGAGGTCAGCTACAAAAAATCACCCTGTAGAGATATCAGCTAGAAACAAATCACCCTGAAGAGAGGTCAGCTACACAAAAATCACCCTGTAGAGAGATCAGCTAGAAACAAATCACCCTGAAGAGAGGTCAGCTACAAGCAAAACACCCTGTAGAGAGTTCAGCAACAAAGAAACCATTATGTAGAGAGTTCAGCTGCAAACAAATCACCTTATAGAGAGTTCAGCTGCAAACAAATCACCCTGTAGAGAGATCAGCTAGAAACTAGACACAATGTAAGGAGTTCAGCTACAAGCAAATCACCCTTTAGTGAGTTCAGCTACAAACAAATCAACCTGCAGTGAGATCACCTACAAAAAAGCACCTTGTACAGAGTTCAGCTACAAACAAATTACCCTGTAGAGAGATCCGCTACAAACAAATCAACCTGTAGAAAGATCAGCTACACACAAATCAACTTATAGAGAGATCAGATACAAACAAATCACCCTGTAGAGAGATCAGCTAGAAACTAGACACAATGTAAGGAGTTCAGCTACAAGTAAATCACCCTGTAGAGAGTTCAGCTACTAGCAAAACACCCTGTAGAGAGTTCAGCAACAAAGAAACCATTATGTAGAGAGTTCAGCTGCAAACAAATCACCTTATAGAGAGTTCGGCTACAAACAAATCACCCTGTAGAGAGATCAGCTAGAAACTAGACACAATGTAAGGAGTTCAGCTACAAGCAAATCACCCTTTAGTGAGTTCAGCTACAAACAAATCAACCTGCAGTGAGATCACCTACAAAAAAGCACCTTGTACAGAGTTCAGCTACAAACAAATTACCCTGTAGAGAGATCCGCTACAAACAAATCAACCTGTAGAAAGATCAGCTACACACAAATCAACTTGTAGAGAGATCAGCTACAAACAAATCACCCTGTAGAGAGATCAGCTATAAACTAGACACAATGTAAGGAGTTCAGCTACAAGTAAATCACCCTGTAGAGAGTTCAGCTATAACAAATCAACCTGCAGAGAGATCAGCTACAAATAAATCACTTTATAGACAGTTCAGCTACAAACAAATTACCTTGTAGAGAGATCGGCTGCAAATTAATCAACCTGCAGAGAGATCAGCTACACACAAATCAACTTGTAGAGAGATCAGCTACAAACAAATCATCCTGTAGAGAGATCAGCTAGAAACTAGATACAATGCAAGGAGTTCAGCTACAAGCAAAATCACCCTTTAGTGAGTTCAGCTACAAACAAATCAACCTGCAGTGAGATCACCCACAAAAACGCACTAGTACAGAATTCAGTTACAAACATATTACCCTGTAGAGAGATCAGGTAGAAGAATTCACCTTGTAGAGAGTTCAGCAACAAAGAAACCACCATGTAGAGAGTTCAGCTGCAAACAAATCACCCAGTAAAAAGATCAGCTAGAAGAAGATACCTTGTAGAGAGTTCAGTTACAAAGAAACCATCATATAGAGAGTTCAGCTACAACCATTCACCCTGTAGAAAGATCAGCTAGAAGATGTCACCTTGTAGAGTGTTCAGTTACACAGACACCACCATGTAGAGAGTTCAGCTGCAAACAAATCACTCTGTAGAGAGTTCAGCTACAAAGAAACCGCCATGTAGAGAGATCAGCCTCATACAAACCACCTTGTAGAGAATTCAACTACAACAAATCACCCTGTAGAGAAGAAGTTACCTTGCAGAGAGTTCAGCTACAAAGAAACCATCATGTAGGGAGTTCAGCTACAAAGATACCACCATGTAGAGAGTTTAGCTGCAAACAAATCACCTGTAGAGAGTTCAGCTAAAACAAACCACACAGTAGAGAGATCAGCTGGACGAAGTCACCTTGTAGAGAGTTCAGCTACAAAGAAACCATCATGTAGACAGTTCAGCTGCAAACAAATCACCCTGTAGAGAGTTCAGCTACAAAAAAGTCACCCTGTAGAGAGTTCAGCTAGACGAAGTCACCTTATAGAGAGTTCAGCTACAAAGAAACCATCATGTGGAGAGTTCGGCTACAAAGACACCACCATGTAGAGAGTTTAGCTGCAAACAAATCACCTGTAGAGAGTTCAACTAGAAACAAAATACCTTGTAGGGAGACCAGCTAGAAGAGGTTACCTTGTAGAGAGTTCAGCTACAAAGAAACCATCCTGTATATAGTTCAGCTACATTTCAAGTCACCCAGTAGAGAGATCAGCTGCAAAAAAAATATCCTGTGGGGCGTAATGGGCATGTAATAAATATATGTATGTACTTTGTATAATTACTAATAAAATCAAAAATAATTGAAGTACTGTCATTCTTCTTTAAGTTCTTTTCTTCTTCCTGTAGTAAAGAAAAAAAACACATGGGTTAAAAAAGCCCCAAAGCCAGCCATAGGCCGGCTTTGGGGTATACAAATACAAAAAGAAATGAAATCTAATCAAAAACAGCCAAGCTGTAAAAAAAGTGTGCGGCCCTCAGAAAGGCTATGGTGAAAAAAGATGTGAAATTCAAGGTGGCGGCCAAGAAATGGCTGTGATGGTAGGTTAATGGTAAAAATTTTAATAACGACAATTCAAGTGAATTTAGTGGCACAAAAATTCACCTGAATTGTCGTTATTAAAATTTTTACCATTAACCTACCATCACAGCCATTTCTTGGCCGCCACCTTGGATTTCACATCTTTTTTCACCATAGCCTTTCTGAGGGCCGCACACTTTTTTTACAGCTTGGCTGTTTTTGATTAGATTATATTACATTGCAGGATATTCTGTACGGAATTCAGCTACAAGCAGTTAATCTGATAGACAATTCAGCTACATGTAAGTCACCCTGTAGAGAGTTCATCTAGAAACAAGTCACCCTGTATCAGCTAGAAGAAGTCACCTTGTAGAGAGTTCAGCTACAAAGAAACCATCATGTAGAGAGTTCAGCTGCAAACCAATCACAACTCAGCTACAAACAAACATGCCCTGTAAAAAGATCAGCTAGAAGAAGTTACCTTGTAGAGAGTTCAGCTACAAAGAAATCATCATGTAGAGAGTTAAGCTGCAAACAAATCACCCAGTAGAAAGTTCAGCTATGAACAGATCACCCTGTTGAGAGTTCAGTTAGGAACAAGTAATCAAGGAGAGAGATCAGCTAGAAGTATCACCTTGTAGAAAGTTCAGTTACAAACAAATCACCCTGCAGAGAGATCAGCTAGAAGAAGTCACCTTGTAGAGAGTTCAGCTATAAAGAAACCACCATGTAGAAAGTTCAGCTGCAAACAAATCCCCTGTAGAGAGTTCAGCTAGAAACAAGTCACCCTGTAGAGAGATCAGCTAGAAACAAGTCATCCTGTAGAGAGTTCAGCTAGAAGAAGTCACATTGTAGAGAGTTCAGCTACAAAGAAACTACTATGTAGAGAGTTCAGCTGCAAACAAATCACCCTGTAGAGAACTCAGCTACGAACAAATCGACCTGTAGAAAGGTCAGCTAGAAGAAGTTACCTTGTAGGGAGTTCAGCTACGAACAGATCACCCTGTAGAGAGTTCAGCTACAAACAAATCACGCTGTAGAGAGTTCAGTTACAAAGAAACCACCATGTAGAGAGTTCAGCTGCAAAAAATCAATCATTCTGTAGGGAGTTCAGCTAGAAGAAGTCACCTTGTAGAGAGTTCAGCTGCAAATAAATCACCCTGTAGAGAATTCAGCTACAAATAAATCACCCTGTAGAAAGATCAGCTAGAAGAAGTTACCTTGTAGAGAGTTCAGCTACAAAGAAACCACCATGTAGAGTGTTCAGCTGCAAACAAATCACCTGTAGAGAGTTCAGCTAGAAACAAGTCACCTTGTAGAGAGATCATCTAGAAACAAGTCACCCTGTAGAGAGTTCAGCTAGAAGTAGTCACATTGTAGAGAGTTCAGCTACAAAGAAACTACCATGTAGAGAGTTCAGCTGCAAACAAACACCCTGTAGAGAACTCAGCTACAAACAAATCGTCCTGTAGATAGATCAGCTAGAATAAGTTACCTTGTAGGGAGTTCAGCTACAAACAAATCACCCTGTAGAGAGTTCAGCTACAAAGAAATCATCATGTAGAGAGTTCAGCTGCAAACAAATCATCCTGTAGAGAGTTCAGCTATGAAAATGTCACCCTGTAGAGAGTTCAGCTAGAAGAAGTCACCTATTAGAGAGTTCAGCTACAAAGCAACCACCATGTAGAGAGTTCAGCTGCAAAAAAAATCAATCACTCTGTAGAGAGTTCAGCTAGAAGAAGTCACCTTGTAGAGAGTTCAGCTGCAAATAAATCACCCTGTAGAGAATTCAGCTACAATCAAATCACCCTGTAGCAAGATTAGCTAGAAGAAGTTACCTTGTAGAGAGTTCAGCTACAAAGAAACCACCATGTAGAGTGTTCAGCTGCAAACAAATCACCTGTAGAGAGTTCAGCTAGAAACAAGTCACCTTGTAGAGAGATCAGCTAGAAACAAGCCACCCTGTAGAGAGTTCAGCTAGAAGAAGTCACCTAATAGAGAGTTCAGCTACAAAGCAACCACCATGTAGAGAGTTCAGCTGCAAAAAAAATCAATCACTCTGTAGAGAGTTCAGCTAGAAGAAGTCACCTTGTAGAGAGTTCAGCTGCAAATAAATCACCCTGTAGAGAATTCAGCTACAATCAAATCACCCTGTAGCAAGATTAGCTAGAAGAAGTTACCTTGTAGAGAGTTCAGCTACAAAGAAACCACCATGTAGAGTGTTCAGCAGCAAACAAATCACCTGTAGAGAGTTCAGCTAGAAACAAGTCACCTTGTAGAGAGATCAGCTAGAAACAAGCCACCCTGTAGAGAGTTCAGCTAGAAGAAGTCACATTGTAGAGAGTTCAGCTACAAAGAAACTACCATGTAGAGAGTTCAGCTGCAAACAAACACCCTGTAGAGAACTCAGCTACAAACAAATCGCCCTGTAGATAGATCAGCTAGAATAAGTTACCTTGTAGAGAGTTCAGCTACAAAGAAACCACCATGTAGAGAGTTCAGCTGCAAACAAACACCCTGTAGAGAACTCAGCTACAAACAAATCACCCTGTAGATAGATCAGCTAGAATAAGTTACCTTGTAGGGAGTTCAGCTACAAAGAAATCACCCTGTAGAGAGTTCAGCTACAAACAAATCATCCTGTAGAGAGTTCAGCTATGAAAAGATCACACTGTAGAGAGTTCAGCTAGAAGAAGTCACCTTTTAGAGAGTTCAGCTACAAAGCAACCACTATGTAGAGAGTTCAGCTGCAAACACATCACCCTGTAGAGAATTCAGCTACAAACAAATCGTCCTGTAGAGAGACCAGCTAGAAACAAGTCACCCTGTAGACAGATCAGCTAGAAGAAGTTACCTTGTAGAGAGTTCAGTTGCAAACAAATCAGCCTGTACAGAGTTCAGATACAAACTAATCACAGATCAGCTGAAAACAAGTCGCATTGTAGAGAGATCAGGTAGTATAAGTTACCTTGTAGAGAGTTCAGCTACAAAGAAACCACCATGTAGAGAGTTTAGCTGCAAACAAATCACCCAGTAGAAAGTTCAGCTATGAACAGATCACCCTGTTGAGAGTTCAGTTAGAAACAAGTCATCCTGTAGAGAGATCACCTAGAAGTATCACCTTGTAGAGAGTTCGGCTACAAACAAATCACCTGTAGAGAGTTCAGCTACAAACAAATCGCCTTGTAGATAGATCAGCTAGAATAAGTTACCTTGTAGGGAGTTCAGCTACAAAGAAATCACCCTGTAGAGAGTTCAGCTACAAACAAATCATCCTGTAGAGAGTTCAGCTATGAAAAGATCACACTGTAGAGAGTTCAGCTAGAAGAAGTCACCTTTTAGAGAGTTCAGCTACAAAGCAACCACCATGTAGAGAGTTCAGCTGCAAACACATCACCCTGTAGAGAATTCAGCTACAAACAAATCGCCCTGTAGAGAGACCAGCTAGAAACAAGTCACCCTGTAGACAGATCAGCTAGAAGAAGTTACCTTGTAGAGTTCAGCTGCAAACAAATCACTCTGTAGAGAATTCAACTACAAACAGATAACCCTGCAGAGAGTTCAGCTAGAGTCAAGTCACCCTGTAGAGAGAATCCTGTAAAGAGTTCATCTACGTACAAGCAGATCACCCTGTAGAGATTTCAGCTACATTTCAAGTCACCCAGTAAAATGAGCAGCTGAAAATTATCCTGTGGGGATTAATTGACATGTAATAAATATATGCTCTCTTTTTATATTATGAACTCTTGATATATGCATTATATATATAATTTGTACATTTACTGATAAAATCAGAATGAGTTAAAGTATTTATAAAATCTGCTTCATCTTTTTCTTTTTCCTGTGGTAAAGAAAAATATATAGGTTAAAAAGCCCTAAAGCTGGCCATAGGCCGGCTTTGGGGTATACAAATACAAAAAGAAGTGAAATCTAATCAAAAACAGCTAAGCTGTACAAAAAGGAGTTCGGCCCTTGAAAAGGCTATGGTGAAAAAAGATGTGAAATCCAAGGTGGCGGCCAAGAAATGGCTGTGATGGTAGGTTAATGGTAAAAATTTTAATAACGACAATTCAGGTGAATTTTGGGCCAATTGACCAAGCGGCACCAAATTCACCTGATTTGTTGTTATTAAAATTTTTACCATTAACCTACCATCACAGCCATTTCTTGGCCGCCACCTTGGATTTCACATCTTTATTCACCATAGCCTTTTCAGGGCCGCACTCCTTTTTTTACAGCTTGGCTGTTTTTGATTAGATATATATATCCCCACTGTACATGTGCTTAAGATACCATAATGGAAATGTAGGGATATTACACTTCTTATTGTTTTTACTGTGATTTAATATCATGCACTACTCCAACTTGTTTCAGTACTTTGTATCGATGTGCTATGGTCCCTACTCTAGTTGAAAATTTCAGTTGTTTTGTGTACTTGCAATTGTTTGTCAACTTTTTGTAAATAATTATTATGCAGTACTATCGTACTGTGTGATAATAGGTAATCTAAGTAAAAATCCAAAATAAAACTGCTGAAAATTGTCTACTTGCAAAAATTATGCATGTATCACAAAGATTAGCACATACACAGTAATAATTCAGTGACTGCTAATTGAACTTAAATCAAATGTGATAATATATACACCTTTAAAACCCCCATGTGTGTCAAATTTCAGAAAACAAGTTTGAATTTTATGGGTTAAGGTCAAGTTTAGCTTTATTTTCATTCTTTATAGCTTCTTGGTTGTACCTAATCACATCACCACTGTATACACCGTATGTATATCAACAATATCATTGTGGTGGCACTTAGTTGTGCAGAGTACACACTGATGTAAGTAAAATTTTGAGTATAAAGGTGTGAACAACTAACAATGTATGTTCCTGTTTTACATACACCTGTCACAAACACTATTTATGAAAGCTAACCATAAGTACATAATTACGTATCATTAACCTGGATATGAGAAGATTCCAACTGGGTGACCATAACCAATACGAATAGCAAATCCATATGCTATTGCACTCATCACAGTAGCACAAGTGTTAACATGAGCAATTTCAGCCACACCCTCTGATACATTCACTTGTACACTATAAGCTTCAGTAACACCATTCACCATAACTGGTACCCATTGCTGTGTATCTAGTGACCTGTTCACTCCTCCTGATATCAGGTATATCATGTCAGGTTGATAATACTGTGCTAACACTATGATGTTAATATAGTGTGTGAAACCTGATTGACCTTGAAGTGTAGAAAACTGAAATTTGTTACTATACTGATTTGTGGCTGGTACTAGTGTCATCATTGGATCACCAATATCCTGATAAGCAAATACATGACTAAGCTGAACAACTAACACTTCTTTACTGGAATTAATGGCACAATACTCTTGTAGTGATAGTGCTTTGTTGACAGACTCTCCTTCACTAATATTATAAGACTCCCTTGTATTGTTACAGTAAATATCAACAACAGTGGAGTTATATGCTGCTAGTACTTTAATAGTATATGACCTTCTGGTGGCTAATGGTGCAGTATAATATACTCTACCCCATAATGTGGTGGGTGGAACTTGTTCTATTAGTTGATCACAACTAGAAGAGATTTTTGGTACATAACCACACTCATGACCACTCAACACAGATACTGGTTTGTCTGTAACAATTTTAGTTCCAGTCAAATCATCAACTGATTCAATCAACACAGTTTGGAGCTTGTTGATCACAAATGAGTACTGTATACCAGCAGTGAGATCATCTGTAGAGTTACTAACACTAATGGTGACTGGTTGTGTGACTGTCAACTTCATCATTGTGTTATCCTCTGTACCAACTACTAAAATTGAACTATTGAAAGAGCCACTTCTACCACTTGGTACAGATATCCCATAATACACATATTCATCAACACAAAAGTTTGTAATGGGTAAACAAAGAAATGTTCCAATACTAAATTCTGCCAAAGTCTGACCAATCACAGTCACCCTATCACTACTGGTCATCAGGTGAGTTCCTTTATCCTGATCATTATGTGATGATGTTATCAGAGTAGTAGGAAGATTAATGACCTCATTATCACTTGTGACATTACCACTAGTATAATATCCTATTCCTGGAGCTTCAATGAAATAGTTCACTGGTTGTGATTCAGAGGTTGTTATTATGATGGATAGTTGTTGATGGTCAAAGTTTCTGAAGAATGAAAAGTAGTAGTCTCTCTTCAAGAAATTGTGATCTACAATAATAATGTACAGAGTGACATATGTACAGTACATAGGTATCAGCAGCATGTATTCATCCTATACTACCTGAGTGTACTCATTAACTAGTATTCATTGAGTTGATGCAGAAACAAGCTGAAATATGTAACACATGCACAGTGGGAATTTGTTGGTAATACATGCACTAACAGCTATCAACTTCATGCAAAAAGAAACATACGATACATGTACTCATCATCTTTAGGCAGTATCGAGGACTAGAGAATTTTCATGATAAAGTTTATAAGACAATTCTGTGTTACGAAACATGTTTAATTAAAGAATTTGCATGTTATAATACAAAACAAAACAATGATTAATAGAATGGAGTGTTTCTGCGTACCATTTCTAAAATTTACACAATGTTGATACTTTCTCTATTCATTAAGGGATAGTGTCAACTACCTGGTTGTCTGGTTTGTGGAAGTACCGCAACAAATGCATGTTCCTCTGGCATATGTACAAAATAAAGGAAGTCATGTCTAGAGAATTACCCTTCTGGTATGCATACGTAAGTACATTACAAATAAAAAAGCCTTGTTTAGAGAATTGATATAATTGTATGCAAAAAGTTTATATACTTCTGATATTTGTTATTGCTTACCATGGCGACACACAAACATAATCAGCAACTTCAGTGAATGCTCTATTAGAGTGTGTAAACAGACTCTTTGTAGATTTCATTAGTTTACAAAACACTTCATATAGACTAATACATTTGCTCAATAATGAATAACATTAATGAAACCATACCCTAATCTAATGTGTTATACTCATCACATGTTTTACCCATTGCATTTTATGCATACATTCTACTATAAAAAAGTAAGCTGGCACTAACATAGGGGATTCTTGCAGGTCTGGTCACAATTGATCTATATTGACATCTTTCTGTGGTCAGTTACTGTAGTTGCTTCTTCAGCTAATGCAACTGAAAGCTATATAATAGTTAGACACCAAGACCAAGGGAACTAAGCGATTTAGTAACCCTGATGGCCTGAGGCTGTAGCGTCCCGAGCGCAGCGAGGGCGCTACTAAGGGCCAGGGGGATTACTAAATCGCTTAGTTCCGGTTGGTCGCAGTGTCTAACTTATTTAGACTATGGTTTAAAGTACATACCTTTATAGCCAGAGCATTAGGGTGGGGTGAAAGAGTAATGCAGAACAGCAGAACGTTTCTTCCTGAAGTCCTTACAGCGCCCACAAAATTAATTATTCGACCGGTAACCAGAGTAACAGCTAGAGCTATAGTAGATATGCCGCTTAGTCTACTATTTCTCCAGAATTATTTGCAGAACACGGAGAAGAATTGTATTACAGTATTATCAAGTACTCCAGTGTACCTTTCGTGTTATAATTATTTTTCACGTACAAAATTGCCTGAGGCCGGGTTACTAAATGAACATGTGTAGGTGACTAAATGAGCATGTCAGGTGACTAAGTGATTTAGTAACCCTCTAAATGAGCTATATCATAGTCTAAATAACTGTAAACTTTATTCACAACTTTGACATTAAAAAAAAATCCGTAAATTTTTTAAAGCTCTTGTTTCACTAGAAAGGAAGGTGCTAAAGGAAAAACCTTGGTAGTATCATGTTCCTCAAAGCAAGAGGAGTTTGATAATCTTTGTTTCATGTCAGTACTATCAAGATATCAGCATTAGCCTGTCTCACATTGGACAAGTGGTTCTTTGATGTTTTTGCTTTTTCCCTGGTCATAGGAAGAACTGAGGAGAAAAATCTACCCAGCAATGGATTAACCTGTTCATGGAGAATGTGATGATGTAGGTTTCATTTTTGTAGAGGACTGCATTCATAAGATATGACCATTTAATTAAGCACCTGTAGTTTAATTTTCCTATTGTCACTGTACAAATCTATCTTTCTGTTGTTACCATTTGTAGCACTGTAACTTCGAAAGTTCTTAGCTTCTAGAACTGAAGCTTTGGATTACCATTCCTTTTGACTATCTAGGTAAAGAAAATGCAATAAACTGGAATTCAACATGTGGGAATTTTGCAGATCCAGTCACAAACGATTTTAAATGACATTAATTGTAATGAAGTTTAATGTAGTTAATGTTACACTCAAACAATCATGCTATACATCAGCAGTACAAATTAATGGGCTAGTAGGCAGGAGTCTATTACACTTTTAGAGCTTTCAATTATTCTTTCTAACAATTCTTTTTAAATTCACCAATCATTTCCAAAATTATTCCTGGAAGTTTTGTAAACCAGCATATTGATGAATTTTTTTACATACGTGACTGCTATATTAGAATTATGTGACTGTTCTCTTTGAGTATCTCAATCTTTTATTTATGCTTGCACTGTTTCAGTGTTGTACCCAAAAGATTTTTTGCATTACACTAGATGAACATGTTATGCTTCAACACATGCATCTATGAAGTTATTACCAAATTAATGTCAGTCATTAAATAAAGAGCCCCAAACAATCGGCCATTTGTTTCAAGCTGATATTGTTCACTTGTCAACCTCTGTCCAATGATGGTCGTTGTTTTGGTAGTTGCACAGGGTTCCATGGTTCTCCTATACAATTTTGTAACAGGACCATTGGTATGATCAGCCACAAATTGTGACTGGATTTGCAAAAATGTACCTTTTCTACACATTTTACGTACCAGCAAACAAAATGATGTAGCGCTTGACTCTGTTTACTGATTAGTTTGTTCTTAGTGTCAAAATGCAACCAGATACTGTAGCTACACTCATCGAAAATTTCAGGCAATTATACACCATGATCACAACTTTATGAAGCTTCAAAGTTCAAAAAATGGGTCACAATTTGTGTGGAGAAAAAGTACCTTTTCACAAATCCAGTCACAACTGGTGCTCCCAATTGCATGAGGCTTGGGGGCGAAATACCTGGGGGTTTCCAACTTTAACGTCACAGAAATTTCCACCAAGCCGTACATACATAGGAACCCCACACTGTAACTAATAACCAGAACACTGATCCCTGCATTGATAAAAAGAGATAGGACATAACCTATAAGAATGAAGTATTGTGCATGATTATGTAAAAGAGGATTCAAGAACCTGAGTCCCAGGTGGTAAATATCCATTCCTCACTAGGCCACCGAGAGTAGGCAATGAAGTATCTATCCTTATCAAAAGGGCATCATGAACTAGCTGGGCCACGGACGGAAAACAATAAACGAGAGTGTTGCAACTATTCATGTACTGTGCATATAACGGAGAATTGGTTTGATGAGGGGGTTAATGCAGTGAAGACAGGAAATCCTGTGTATTGCTTTGTAAGCACTGTGCAATAATTTCAATGGTGGACAGTTCATCCTGTGTATTGTGCGTGTTCGTATCCCAGTCAAAAAAGATATATAGGAATGGTTCAGTCCTTATCTGTCGTGTGTCTTTGTATCAATGTGGTACACGTATTAGAACAATATACTAGCAATGTACTCCTCAGTAAAAGGTATAAACCCGACGTTTAGTAACATTATTTAGAGACATAGTGTATGTGATAGTGTATGTGATATTTTAAGCAGCCTGCTACAGAGAATGTACTGAAACAGTGGTGACTGTCAACTGTGTCTGTCTGAATAATAACGGAAACTTAAAACAACTACACCTTTATAGGGTACGACCAATTGTGCTGAGATCTACTTGAGGTTGTACTCGGTGCCACTCTGTATTATGTACACGTTGATGACGAATACTCTGTAACATTAACTGTGTGCAGCAGTGTTACAGCCTTTTCCTGTTAGCATTGCATATTGTTAAATAGTAGCACATAATGTGTCTATTGTTGACTATATATACTTTGCATTCTACATTGGGAGTACACACGCAAGTTGGAGTGCTAGGTAGGCTGCTCAATGACAAAAGAAAAATAAAATGAAGGCCCTGCCAATGTCAGCTAACTACTGGAACACACACTGCTTGCTAAATAAAATTCTTTACTAACCAACTTCGTCTTTTTTAAATTATTTTAACTTTAATTTTTACTCAGTGAAATGACTCACTACAACTGTACTCCACACAAATAAAATGATGGTCATGCCAGTGCCAGCCCACTACTGGAACACACATCACTAGCTTAATATTCTTTACTAACCAACACTTTACCCACTCAGTGAACCAACTCACCGGCACCTGTACTACACACTATTTGTGCTATGAAGGCACACACAGGGGTGCTACAAAGGTGTACGTGTGTTCCCTGGTGAACCATAACAATGCAAAGGCCCCGAGACCAAGCAGTGTTAACTTATAAATGGGCCCTTTGGGCACCTAAGGAAGAGTATGTTGTAGTACCTACAATATCTATCGAGTCTACTGTTTGATGTCATTTATACTGAGCCCGGCTAAAGTCATACAGCCATAGATAGCTGAATACACACTACTGCAGCAAGCCACACTTCCAGAATCATACACACTACATTGTTATACAAGAAGTACTATAATCATATTTGAAGTACCCTCCCATTATTAGACCACTGACAATGCTCCACCAGTGGCATTATCATTAGCCATGCAATCTTAAGACCAATGCATATGAATAATCCAAAATCACCTTAACACATATATTCATAAAGACAATTTCAATCAACTACTCTAACAGAGTACCGTATATGACCGTATAGAAGCCCAGGAGTTTATTTCCTATAAATCATTTTTGACCCGGCGTTTAAACGAGACCGGCGTTAATTTGGACCCAGGCATTTATTTCTTACTAATCTCTCGTTGAGAATGATAGGTGCCAGTACAAGTACCTACGAAATATGAAATCCATAGCCCATCACATACATAAACCCATTTGGACTCCTCTGCTGGGTGAAACATTGGAAGTCGGGCGGAAAGATGACAATGACCACAATAAATACGCTATGGCCATCACCAGAAGAGAAGGCATAGTCGAACAAGACAAGATATCATAAGACTGGTAATGAGACATCACTATATAGTTAGTAGCTGACATGAGTTTAGAACCCCTTTCAGTGCATATCATTAGCACCCTGGAATTTAAATGAGCCCCGGCATTTATTATGACAGTCCCCTAGCTGTACCCGGCATATATTTGAGCCCCTGCGTGTATTTGAGCCCACGGTCATATACGGTATATGTTTACTCATACGTAGATGAATAGTTTGGATTGAAATTGTACACTAGCCCATACGGTACACATGCACATACCGACCCCACTGTCCGTACCCTAATGCAAATGACCATTGTTACATTTATTGTGATATTATACCATTACTGTGATTCAGTGGTGAATCAATATAATCAATATAACCAGTTGGAGAGTACAGGGATTTTATTTTATTTTTTTGTGAAAGGAGAGAGGAAGGGATAAGCTGCTCCATAACAAAAGAAAATTAATATGAGGGCCATGCCAGAGCCAGCCAACTACTGGAACGCACACAACTTACTTGATATTCCTTACTTACTAATTTGTTTCCCCTCAGTGAACCAACTCACTGGCATCTATACTACACACAGGTAATATATGGGCTAAGCCATTGCCAGCCAACCACAGGAACATAAACCACTTGCTTAATAGTCTTCACTCACCAACATTTTCTCCCCTCAGCGAGCCAACTCGCTGACACTTGTACTACACATTATTTAATGCTACGAAGGTAAATTGTAATTGTTAACCTCAGTAGGAAATGATTAGTACCATATACAGTGCGACTGCTCTATTAAAATCAGTGCTAGTCATACAGTATTAACTTTGCTCACCCAGCCCCATCGTATTTGTGTATTAACCACAACAGGCACATCCGGCTTAGTACCTAACTAAATGATAGCACAATTCTCAAATCAGAGCATTGTGGCCATGCCCCACTTTCAAAAATAGGCAAAATTTATTCTTTCCAAAACTGGTGTCAAATAGGCATATTAAAATTTGCCAAAGGTGGCATCTCAACATACCTGGTAGTACAGAAGTCAGGACAACCCTCTGCATGCCTACACCGAATATCCCCCAAACGCGTGGGGCATTTCATGTGGGATATCGTGGCTTTTACTGCAAACAAACAACGCATTGGTTTGCTGGCATACATGCAAGTCGTGCACAACAATACATGGAAAGAACTCTCCGGGCAGACGTTAAGGCAATCGGTTAGTCCGTTGTCCAAATATTGAACTACTTCATCTCCCACTTACCACATGTACAATCCTGCTCACTACGTAGTGGTACAAACAATATCCAAACCAGACTAAAATACTTAGCCCCATCATTGGTCCTTTCTTCCTTTTCATCATCATCAATAAGACCGACTTTTTGTACCACCTGGTCACCCATTAGAATGACCCATACACGTGGTATCAGGACAACTACCTGAGGATTGGAAACTGGCAAATGTAACTCCCATTTTCAAAAATTGGCTAAGAAACCTGCCTAACAACTATCGCCCAATCAGTCTAACTTCTCAAGCTTGTAAAGTATTAGAGTCAATCATTCGAGACCAAAAGATTGATTTTTTATCTTACAAAAACATTTTTTCCATCCAACAACATGGATTCACTTACCAGAAATCCTGTTTCACCAACCTGCTTGAAACATTTGAAGATTGGACAACATCTATTGAATTGGTTTATAACATTGATGTAGTATTTCTTGACTTTAAAAAAGCCTGAGACAGTGTTGCCCATCAAAGGTTGTTAATCAAATTAAGGGGTTATGGTATAACAAATGATTTTTTAAATTGGATCAGTAGTTTTCTGTGCCGTTGACACCAAAGAGTTGTTGTAAATGGCAAGAAATCTAAGTGGTACTGGTGTTTCTCAAGGCTCATTTTGGACCTCTATTATTTATTTTATACTTTAATGATATCTAATCAAAAACAGCCAAGCTGTAAAAAAAGGTGTGGCCCTGAGAAAGGCCATGATGAAAAAAGATGTGAAATCCAAGGTGGCGGCCAAGAAATGGCTGTGATGGTAGGTTAATGGTAAAAAATTTAATAACGTCAATTCAGGTGAATTTGGTGCCGCTTGGTCTTGGCACAAAATTCACCTGAATTGTCGTTATTAAAATTTTTACCATTAACCTACCATCACAACCATTTCTTGACCGCCACCTTGGATTTCACATCTTTTTTCACCGGCCACACCTTTTTTTACAGCTTGTCTGTTTTTGATTAGATATCACTTTTATTTGTATTTGTATACTACAAAGCCGGCCTATGGCTGGCTTTGGAGCTTTTTCAACCCATGTGTTTTTTTCTTTACCATAGCAAGAAGAAAAGAACTTAAAGAGGATTTTTGATTTTATTAGTAATTATACAAATTATATATATATATATATTTATTACATGCCAATTATTCCCCACAGGACATTTTTGCAGCTGATTTCTTTACTGGGTGACTTGAAATGTAGCTGAACTATCTACAGGATGGTTTCTTTGTAGCTGAACTCTCTACAAGGTGACCTCTACTAGCTGATCTCTCTACAGGGTGATTTGTTTCTAGCTGAACTCTCTACAGGTGATTTGTTTGCAGCTAAACTCTCTACAAGGTGGTTTCTTTGTAGCTGAACTCTCTACATCATGGTTTCTTTGTAGCTGAACTCTCTACATGGTGACTTCTTCTAGCTGAATTCTCTACAGAGTGATTTTTTTGCAGCTGAACTCTCAGAGTCTACATGATAGTTTCTTTGTACCTGAACTCTCTACAAGGTGACTTCTTCTAGCTGATCCCTCTACAGGGTGATTTGTTTGCAGCTGAACTCTTTATGTGGTGGTTTCTTTGTAGCTGAACTCTCTACAAGGTTACCTCTTCTAGCTAATCTCTCTACAGGGTGATTTGTTTCTAGCTGAACTCTCTACAGGTGATTTGTTTGCAGCTAAACTCTCTACAAGGTGGTTTCTTTGTAGCTGAACTCTCTACATCATGGTTTCTTTGTAGCTGAACTCTCTACATGGTGACTTCTTCTAGCTGAATTCTCTACGGAGTGATTTTTTTGCAGCTGAACTCTCAGAGTCTACATGATAGTTTCTTTGTACCTGAACTCTCTACAAGGTGACTTCTTCTAGCTGATCCCTCTACAGGGTGATTTGTTTGCAGCTGAACTCTTTATGTGGTGGTTTCTTTGTAGCTGAACTCTCTACAAGGTTACCTCTTCTAGCTGATCTCTCTACAGGGTGATTTGTTTCTAGCTGAACTCTCTACAGGTGATTTGATTGCAGCTAAACTCTCTACATTATTTCTTCAGAATGATCTGGACAAACTCTGTGATTGGGCAAAGAATGGTTATTGCGTTTCAATATTGTTAAGTGTAAGCACTTAAAGTATGGAAATAATGCCTCACCTTATGAATACTATATGAATGTTGAAGGGACAAATACTAAACTTAGTATAGCATCATCCGAAAAGTACCTGGGAGTATGGATAACATCTAAGCCAAATTTCACACCACAATGAGACAAAGAATCAGCTAAAGCTATGCAATCCCTTGGAATAATAAAGAGACTACTATATGAGACATACGTTTGCCCACAGCTAGATACTGTGTCCCAATTTGGAACCCATTTTTAGCACAAAACATCAACAAACTAGAACAGATACTGCAGAGAGCCACTAAGTTAGTTCCAGAATTAGCACAACTACCATATGGAACAAGATTACAACACTTTGACTTACTTTCCTTGTATTGTAGAAGACAAAGAGGCGATTTAATAGATGTATATAAAATAGTTAACTATTTGTATAGTTTCACCAGGCCCATTCTTCACCAGTGTCGACAGTATTACTAGAGGACATCATCAGAAAATATTTAAGCACCACTCCAGGATCAACCCAAGATTATATTTCTTTACTAACCGTATTGTAAATCAGTGGAATTCCCTCCCCTATATGTGCTCGTGTCAGATAGTTTAAATAAGTTTAAGAACAATTCAGATAATTGGCTGGCATCAAATTGGATATGGACAGACTAAAAGGCCCTCGGCCTATTAACTTTAAGTTACTGGAATGATTGTACATTGTCCATAATTTAATAATATTGATACTAATACTAATACTAATTATCTTACGCATGCGTTCATAATGTTTTCTAATTAATATCTATTGTTCTATACTACATCTACACTGTAGCATTGTGATGCAGGTGTGCTACGTACCTATCCAATGTAGGATAGCTACCATGTGTTACTACAATGCCCAAACACACACAAATTATCTCACTCCATTAACTTTTTTACAAAAGTTAAACTCCATTAAAATATCTATACGTATAATATGACAGCTCTCAGAGACAATCATGTAGTCCACCTCAACTACCTGCCTAAATTCCACCTGGCAATTTTGTGATAACTACAATGCATGACCGGTGCAGCCAACATGGGTACCATCGGTGAAAATGTAATATGCCACCACAGCCAGTCCGCTGTGCTTGAAAAGCCATCAGTAGCAAAGAGAATTTTTTTAAGCAAATTGTCATTTAGCATATAATTGACTTGAACAGTGAAAATCTACTGAGTACTCATTGAGATCACATGACCCAGCTCAAAGCCTCATAGTCCCTACTCCTCCCCTTCCACCATAAAAAAAGAAGAAAGAAAAAAAAAGAATAAACTCCAACTGGCTATATTGATCCACCATTTAATCACAATGATGGTATGTATTTTCTATGTGTGCAGTATCATAAAAAAACAAAAGCATAAACAATGGTGATGTGCATCAAGGTACAGGCATCAGGGTCAGTATGTGCAGTTGAATATTTGTGAGCATAATAGTTACCATCCAATATACGTACATGTTCTATCAGGGTAAACGAATGTTCTATTAGAGGAGTTGATTCAAATTGTCTTTATGAATATATTAAAGTAATTTTTTTTCAACTAACTCATATGCCTTGGTCTTTACAATGCATAACAAATTGACCGTCTCAGCAAAAACCCGACTTGTTTGCACAACTAAAAATTTTTTTTATTCACTCAACAATATCAGCAGTGTCCAAGGAATGGACCACCAAAGTTTCAGCCTTCTGTGGCGTGTAGCTTTGGAATTATAGCGATAGACAGTAGGAAGAGCAAGGTAATCGATTTGTACACTGACTATACTGAAAATAAACTATAGGCGCTTACATCCGTAGTCATAACTTCCGTTTGAATTAGTCTATAACATTGCAATTTGGCTTAAAACGTTCACCATAGATCAGCACATCAGCCAAGATATAGTATTAGCCCTGTAGATACTTGCGCATATGGATATAAAGACGGTTTGATAGAAGAAACGCTGACAATCTTGTTTATGTTTACCGCATCATAAACAAAAGCACGTGACACGCATACCGTTGGATCGGAGAAACGAAACAAAGATTTTCCAATTCTCCATGAACAGGCAAATAAAATGTACACTTTTTCATAAAACCATGAAACTTTCTACATAAATGGCACTCCTCAATACATGCATTTTTAGATATAGTGCCATTGCATATTTGACTTTTGGTGACCTTTACGGCCATTTTTGTACTGAAATTAATCATTCTTGTCTTTAACTTCCTGAGGCAGTAATTAACTTGTTAAAATATGGTACCAAAATAGAGATCTTGCTGATAGAAACAACTTGGTTTTTATTTGAAGTCAATAGGTGAATCCATTACAAAGTTATGATCATTTTTACTAGCTGCTAAATCTGATAAATTTACCTGCCCTTGAGGTGTGAATTACCTGTGGGCAGATAATTATGCATAAATTTATCAAATTTTGCAGCTAGTAAAAATGATCATAACTTTGTAATGAGTTCACCTATTACTTCAATTAAAAACTAAATTGTTTCTATCAACAAGATCTTTATTTTGGTACCATGTTTTAACAAGTTAATTAATGCCTCGGGGAGTTAAAGACAAAAATGATCAACTTTCTGCACAAAAATGATCAATTTTCTGCACAAAAATGACCGTAAAGGTCACCAAAGGTCAACTCAGTGATGGCACTATATCTAAAATTACATGTCATGAGGAATACTATTTATGTGGAAAGTTTCATGGGTTTATGAAAAAGTACACAATATTGCCAATTTTGTAGCTGCATTGCTATACTATTGTAAACAATGTAGTGCATATGATTCTGGAAGTGTGACTTGCTACAGTAGCATGTATTAGCTATCTATGAGTGTATGCCTTGAGCCGGATTTAGCATAAATAACATCAAACAACAGTCTCAAAAGATACAGTATGGTGAATTTGGAGCCAAGACCAATTGGCACCAAATTCACCTGAATTGTTGTTATTAAAATTTTTACCATTAACCTACCATCACAGCCATTTCTTGGCCGCCACCTTGGATTTCACATCTTTTTCATTATAGCCTTTTCAAAGGGCCGCACTCCTTTTTTTACAGCTTGGCTGTTTTTGATAAGATTTCACTTCTTTGTGTATTTGTATACCCCAAAGCCGGCCTATGGCCAGCTTTGGGGATTTTTAACCTATATATTTTTCTTTACCACAGGAAAAGGAAAAAGATGAAGCAGATTTTATAAATACTTTAACTCATTCTGATTTTATCAGTAAATGTACAAATTATATATATAATGCATATATCAAGAGTTCATTATATTATGAACTCTTGTATATATTTATTACATGTCAATTAATCCCCACAGGATAATTTACAGCTGATCTCTCTACTGGGTGGCTTGAAATGTAGCTGAACTCTCTACAGGGTGATCTGCTTGTGCGTAGATGAACTCTTTACAGGATTCTATCTACAGGGTGACTTGACTCTAGCTGAACTCTCTGCAGGATTATCTATTTGTAGTTGAATTCTCTACAGGGTGGTTTGTTTGCAGCTGAACTCTCTACAAGGTAACTTCTTCTAGCTGATCTGTCTACAGGGTGACTTGTTTCTAGCTGGTCTCTCTACAGGGGATTTGTTTGTAGCTGAATTCTCTACAGGGTGATTTGTTTGCAGTTGAACTCTCTACATGGTGGTTGCTTTGTAGCTGAACTCTCTAAAAGGTGACTTCTTATAGCTGAACTCTCTACAGGGTGATCTTTTCATAGCTGAACTCTCTACAGGATGATTTGTTTGCAGCTGAACTCTCTACATGATGATTTCTTTGTAGCTGAACTCTCTATAGGTGATTTGTTTGCAGCTGAAATCCCTACAGGTGATTTGTTTGTAGCTGAACTCTATACAAGGTGATACTTCTAGGTGATCTCTCTACAGGATGACTTGTTTCTAACTGAACTCTCAACAGGGTGATATGTTCATAGCTGAATTTTCTACTGGGTGATTTGTTTGCAGCTGAACTCTCTACATGGTCGTTTCTTTGTAGCTGAACTCTCTACAAGGTAACTTCTTCTAGCTGATCTCTCTACAAGATGACTTGTTTGTAGCTGAAATTTCTACAAGGTGATACTTCTAGGTGATCTCTGTACATAATGACATGTTTCTAACTGAACTCTCAACAGGGTGATCTGTTCATAGCTGAACTTTCTACTGGGTGATTTGTTTGCAGCTGAACTCTCTACATGGTGGTTTCTTTGTAGCTGAATTCTCTACAAGGTAACTTCATTTAGCTGAACACAGGAATAACGCACCTTGATTGCGGACAACGTACCAAGGGGATTAGACACCGCGTAGTGGGAGCAGACGGTTGAGATGCGGTTATCCGCGTAGGCGTACGCGGACTACTGTTAGTACCCCGTTTGGGACCACTTGTACGCGGATGTACGCGTCTCACCCGTGAAGAAATCCGTACGGTGCCATCAATAAACCGCCTAGTTCTCCGTAAGCACCTATCCGGTGTCCGCCAATGAGCCTAAAGGGTCACGCAGGATCCTACGTGCGGGCCGCTGTGTCCGATAATGAATTCAGTTTTTGTCACGTGAGAGCATAATTTAAAATGCATAAAATTCCACAATAAAAATAAAAATGTCTTGTTCATTCTTTTACACAACATTCTTAGCTCCATGCATTCCAACGTTCCAGTTCTGTCAATAACAAAAGTAAGATAATGCAGCTACACACTACACATGTACCTTGCATAACTGTTCGAAGCAAAGCAAGTTCAACCTGAAGAAAAACATACATTACAGTGTATCACAAACTGCACATTACTATACACTAACCTAGCACATGCCAAAGTACCAGATGTGAACACTACTTGTGTGAATAGTTCTTTGTTGCAAACACGACAACACCTGGAAAAAGCCTATACATAATGGAAAGAAAATAGTTACACACTATCAGCACGTACCATAGTCACGTGTCCATCAGCTACCACTGTTTACAAGTTGACTTTGACGTTAGCAGAAAGTTGAATATCCATTAGAGGTTTCTGGGTAAGGTAAAGAGTTTGTTTTGTGGTTGATGTCTGCCATCACGTGCCAGAGGGGTCATCATACTGCTACGATCAGCTTGCAACAATCTGGCTTCCAAAGACTGGCTTAATGCCATAGGATTCTGTTAACAGTCTCTGGTGTTTCAGTTATTAAGTACTTGACAGCTTATTGCAAGTAGTGGCAAGGAAATTCCATTGAGATACTAATGCTGTAAAATATCTTGTAGGAAATCCTAAAAGATAAAGGCAAAATCATTTGATAGCACTGAACTACTGTTGGAAAGCTGGCTAGACAACTGGTACACAGAGAAACACATTAAATTATATCAAGCTACACTAAAACAAGTCTTACCATGAATTTGAATAGTAGGTAACTAAAATCCTTACGACAGCCAAACAGCCCATGGTACGATTGCATCCCAGCAACATAGCAGATATTGGGTTGAAATCATCCACTAAGGGCACGGTCCAATAAACTGCGACTACACTACAAAACAGCCATGGCTTACCAACCAAAACACAACTATACTTACCAAAGAGTACATACCATCACACAGCTTAGTGTTCTAACAGAAGAAAGCAGACTAGGACGGTAGTTCTCTCTACCCGGAATGTCTGTTATAATACATAAAACAGTAATTAAAAACAATACGTATTTCACTGTATCGATTGGCGAAAACAATCTGAGGTGTTTGACACGATGGTATCCTTCACATCTAGATCTGCTCAGTCAAGCGCCATTACGTCTCAGCTGCCAAGCACCCGAAAACCCCCCAAATTCCATGAAAGTATCGTCGCAATCATTGGTATTGAGTAGCGCCAATGTTGCGCCATGTTTAACCCTAGTTTTCTTCAACAATCCGGCTGCGTTAGACTGCTTAGCGTCAGTATCCAATCACTTCCGTCAAAAAGAAACCGCACGTGATTTTGATGATCAAAGATGGTTTGTTGTGCGCACGCCTCCACCAGTTAAAAGGTGCGCATCTGTTAAAATAATTCCAGAACAATCTTTAGACCTCGTGTGGTACCTATCATTCTGCTACTGTATTGTGTTCAAGTATTGGACGATAAACGGAAGAAACAACCGTCTCTTCGTTACTGACGTACTGAGCTAGCGGCTAACATGTAGCTATCCTCAGAGTGACTGACACATCCGACGAGATATCCTGTTAGATAGTATACTCTCCGTACCCTCACTAGAAAACAAAATGGTGAGCCGACCTGTAACCCACATCGTAATTCCATATATGTATCTGTAAAGCAATGAAGAAAATAGGCCACTTCAAAGACGTTCTATGTTTGATAATCGCTGTCAATATACAAATTAACTTTGTACTCATGGTTTTTAGCTTTCAAGATATCTCATTTTATGTTATTACTGCTCACAGTTATATAAACTGCAAGCTTTAGCTCTATACTCATGATTTTCAGCCATCAAGATGTCCCATCTTTTGTTGGCAAGTCCTGTCAAGATGTCCCATCTTTAGACAGGAAAAATAAGTGGGTACGTAGCTGTTTATCAATATCAGTGTTATTACGGTGTTCGCAGTTTCAAAGCCGTACAAGCTTTAGCGCTGTACTCCTGATTTTCAGCCATCAAGATGTCCCATCTTTTTGTTGGCAAGTCCTGTCAAGATGTCCCATCTTTAGGCAGGAAAAATCAGTGGGTACGTAACTGTTTATCAATGTCAATGCATTACGATGTTCACAGCTTCAAAGCCGTACAAGCTTTAGCTCTGTACTCATGATTTTCAGCCATCAAGATGTCCCATCTTTTGTTGGCAAGTCCTGTCAAGATGTCCCATCTTTAGGCAGGAAAAATCAGTGAGCACGTAGCTGTTTATCAATATCAGTGTTATTATGGTGTTCGCAGTTTCAAAGCCGTACAAGCTTTAGCTCTGTACTCATGATTTTCAGCCATCAAGATGTCCCATCTTTTGTTGGCAAGTCCTGTCAAGATGTCCCATCTTTAGGCAGGAAAAATCAGTGAGCACGTAGCTGTTTATCAATATCAGTGTTATTACGGTGTTCGCAGTTTCAAAGCCGTACAAGCTTTAGCTCTGTACTCATGATTTTCAGCCATCAAGATGTCCCATCTTTTGTTGGCAAGTCCTGTCAAGATGTCCCATCTTTAGGCAGGAAAAATCAGTGGGTACGTAACTGTTTATCAATATCAATGTTATTACGATGTTCGCAGTTTCAAAGCCGTACAAGCTTTAGCTCTGTACTCATGATTTTCAGCCATCAAGATGTCCCGTTTTTGTTGGCAAGTCTTGTCAAGATGTCCCATCTTTAGGCAGGAAAAATCAGTGGGTACGTAGCTGTTTATCAATATCAATGTTATTACAATGTTCGCAGTTGTAAAACGGTACAAGCTATAGCTCTGTACTCATGATTTTCAACCATCAAGATGTCCCATCTTTTGTTGGCAAGTCCTGTCAAGATGTCCCATCTTTAGTCAGGAAAAATCAGTGGGTACGTAGCTGTTTATCAATATCAGTGTTATTACGGTGTTCGCAGTTTCAAAGCCGTACAAGCTTTAGCTCTGTACTCATGATTTTCAGCCATCAAGATGTCCCATCTTTTGTTGGCAAGTCCTGTCAAGATGTCCCATCTTTAGGCAGGAAAAATCATTGGGTACGTAACTGTTTATCAATATCAATGTTATTACGATGTTCGCAGTTGCAAAACGGTACAAGCTTTAGCTCTGTACTCATGATTTTCAGCCATCAAGATGTCCCATCTTTTGTTGGCATGTCCTGTCAAGATGTCCCATCTTTAGACAGGAAAAATCAGTGGGTACGCAGCTCACTGTTTGCAGCTTTGAACACATGAAAGTTTTCAGAAATCTCAGCTATCAAGATTTCTCATAACTATTTTGTTGGATATTCCTGGTGTATGGGTGTGCGTCTGTGTGTCTGTGTGTAAGTACTTAGTTGATTTACCAAACTGGATTAACATAAGTGTGTATGAGATAGGGTGGTTGATCTTTACTACCCTAAACCAGAGGAGCTCATGGTTCGCCGTGTGTCATAGCTCTACGACATTGCCTGCAGAACCAAACGGGGCACTGAAAATATCATCGTCCATATGGAGTCCTTTGACACTTTTAAGTGGGTATGCATAATGTTCGTAGCATTTGTTTATTAGTTATGAAAGCCAAACAAGTGTTGAGTAGGGTTCTGGGAACCATAATCTATGGTTCCCAGAGTCCTTTTAAATAATTAAATTCAATAATTTTTAGCATCACAGTTGAATGGTTTGAACAATTTTGGAGACCATAAGATGTTTGATGTAGCATGACCAGCCTCCTTTGCAAGATGTTAATTATATATCCACTGATATTGATAATGAACAATTTCCTCTTTACTGTGCATTAATCAGATCAAATGCTTATAAGTATTCTTTAATGTTGTGACTGTGTAGCAAGATTTAAACTGCCCACTTGTCTGGCATGTGGAACTCCAAGCTTGTATTAGTGGCATAGTTAAAACTGTGAAATGGAGCTGAATTGTGGGATGGTATGCAGGGGTGGTGGGACAAGCCCACAGTAACTATATAATATGCTAACTATTATTCATATGTACTACCTGCTGAAAGTAAAGCAATTGTATAACAATGATTGTATTGTAAAGCCGTGTCCGCCACATCATTCCTTCCAGCATGTGATTTGTCCATTATGTGTTTGTCAGGTTCGATAATTAATGAATTGTACATATACAACACTTATACAGGTCCAACAGTGGTGCTTTGTGATATGCCGAGGATTTTGCTGAGTTGGACACATACGAGGATTTTGCTGAGTTGGACACATACGAGGATTTTGCTGAGTTGGACACATACGGCTATTGAAACTACTACATTCAAAAATGTATTGAGTTGTTTGTTTCTGTTTGCAGGCTAAATGAACTGTCACAGTGAAATTATCATCGTAATATATATGTCACCTGTCTATGCACATACTGGACGTGGTAAAGGTATGCAACTGGGCTAACAACTTTGTCATGTGATTGAAGCTAGCCTATAACCATGAGCTGCTGTCAAGTTGGACAATACATACCATAAACGGGAAACAAGAAGTATAATAATTTATAATTGATTAATGCATGACAAACAATGTTCTGAGTGCCTTATTGAAGAAGGGGGATGTAGTATACTGTTACGAAGTTAGTTTAGTTACTTAGTCCATGAAGCCACACTTCCCATGATGTCATAGCTCCAATTCAAGTATTTGTTAATATGACAGCTTTTATGGTGAGTTCTACCAAACTTCAATGCACTATTCATGTCCCACTCCAGGTAGGGTGGGGAATACAGCAGATTTGACAAGGTCTAGTGTCAAATTTCCCAGTACTGAAGCTAAAACCCCACTATATTCCCACCTCAAAAGGGGGTTTCTGAGGGGAATTAATTTATCAAAATGATTTTTGACCGCCACCATCAAAAGTCCCAGGATGTAGATGGTCAAATCCCCAGTAGGTGTATCGGGATTCCGGGGGTGGGGCTAGCTTAAAAAGTTGATGTAGGTATATTGTGCCATAATATGCCACAGAACTGCAGGTCTGGCACTCTTGCAACTAATGGTAACCGCACCCGCGGTACTTGCCACTAAACACGAGTGCTGGGGTATAATCTGTGGCGAGGAGGGGTCTCGTGCTAGCTGATGCATCATGTGCAAAGTGTTTCCAGCACCGAGACACAGTGGTCGCCTGTTTTCAAGTGCCCAGGCGCCAGTTTCATCATTAATACCTAAACTCCGGCATCGATACTCCCGATTTTTCTTATCAGTCATTCATTGGCCTCTATGTGCTTATCACGAGCCTGGACATGTCGTGATAAGCACCTCGTACAGGTTTTGCCTCCAATGTTCACCTTCCAGTACCTGACTGGTAAAGTGGACAGTAGTGAGTGCAGGCCTCAACTGAGCTATAACGCGCATGGGCTATAATTCTGAATCTGTGGTTTTAGCCCTATAGATACATCATTGTGGGAGCCTGTAGCTACTATAATTATCTTCCCCGTTACTTCCGTCTTGTCTGCGTTGTAGAATAAGTTGCTTTGCGGATATAGGCGTTGTATCCGCGTAGTGGAGGAAGCCATTAGGCGGGCACCGCACGGGTTTACACCCGTATACAGTCCGCCAAGTGAAATTATTCGTGGACAGCGTCCATTCCGTATACAGTGCTAGTATCTCCTGTGGAACTTTCTATAGGGTGACTTGTTTCTAGCTGATCTCTCTACAGGGTGATCTGTTCATAGCTGAACTTTCTACAGGGTGATTTGTTTGCAGCTGAACTCTCTGCATGGTAGTTTCTTTGTAGCTGAGCTCTCTACAATGTGACTTCTTCTAGTTGAACTCTCTACAGGGTGACTTGTTTCTAGCTGAACTCTCTACAGGTGATTTGTTTGCAGCTGAACTCTCTACATGGTGGTTTCTTTGCAACTGAACTATCTACAAGGTAACTTCTTCTAGCTGATATTATTACAGGGCATATTTTTTTTGTAGCTGAGTTCTCTACAGGGTGATTTGTTTGCAGCTGAACTCTCTACATGGGAGTTTCATTGTAGCTGAACTCTCTACAATGTGACTTCTTCTAGCTGAACTCTCTACAGGGTGACTTGTTTCTAGCTGATCTCTCTACAGGGTGACTTGTTTCTAGCTGAACTCTCTACAGGTGATTTGTTTGCAGTTGAACTCTCTACATGGTGGTTTCTTTGTAGCTGAGCTCTCCACAAGGTAACTTCTTCTAGCTGATCTTTCTACAGGGTGATTTGTTTGTAGCTGGATTCTCTACAGGGTGATTTATTTGCAGCTGAACTCTCTACAAGGTGACTTCTTCTAGCTGAACTCTCTACAGAGTAATAGATTTTTTTTGCAGCTGAACTCTCTACATGGTGGTTGCTTTGTAGCTGAACTCTCTAAAGGTGACTTCTTCTAGCTGAACTCTCTACAGTGTGATCTTTTCATAGCTGAACTCTTTACAGGATGATTTGTTTGCAGCTGAACTCTCTACATGATGATTTCTTTGTAGCTGAACTCTCTACAGGGTGATTTGTTTGTAGCTGAACTCCCTACAAGGTAACTTCTTCTAGCTAATCTTTCTACAGGCGATTTGTTTGTAGCTAAGCTCTCTACAGGGTGTTTGTTTGCAGCTGAACTCTCTACATGGTGGTTTCTTTGTAGCTGAACTCTGTACAAGGTAACTTCTTCTAGCTGATCTTTCTACAGGGTGATTTGTTTGTAGCTGAATTCTCTACAAGGTGATTTATTTGCAGCTGAACTCTCTACAAGGTGACTTCTTCTAGCTGAACTCTCTACAGAGTGACTGATTTTTTTGCAGCTGAACTCTCTACATGGTGGTTTCTTTGTAACTGAACTCTCTACATGGTGATTTGTTTGTAGCTGAACTCTCTACAGGGTGATCTGTCCGTAGCTGAACTCTCTACAAGGTAACTTCTTCTAGCTGATCTTTCTACAGGGCATATTTGTTTGTAGCTGAGTTCTCTACAGGGTGATTTGTTTGCAGCTGAACTCTCTACATATTAGTTTCTTTGTAGCTGAACTCTCTACAATGTGACTTCTTCTAGCTGATCTCTCTACAAGATGACTTGTTTCTAACTGAACTTTCTACAGTGTGGTCTGCTCATAGCGGAACTTTCTACTGGGTGATTTGTTTGCAGCTGAATTCTTAGCATGATTGTTTCTTTGTAACTGAACTCTCTACAAGGTAACTTCTTCTAGCTGATCTCTCTACAGGGAAATTTGTTTGAGCTGAACTCTCTACATGATGGTTTCTTTGTAGCTGAACTCTCTATTAGGTACCTTCTTCTCGCTGATCTGACTACAGCGTGACTTGTTTGTAGCTAAATTCCCTACAGAATAACTTGCAATGTAATATAATTGAGTAAATTATAAATGCAGCTGAATACTTTATTAGGGTGACTGTTCTATTAGAGTATTTCGATCTCGCATTTGTTACACATAGTTGTCTTTCGAATCATAACTCAGTGGTTTGTAATCCGATTCTTCTGTACTACTTCAAGGACATTCTATGATGATTATTCCAGCTACATACTGATTTTCAGCTCGTTGCTCTAAGCGGTTTGCCTGGTAAACACGAAAACTAATAGTTTTTTTATTCATAAAAATCGATCGCGTAATTTTGACACAGGTCGGGTTTTGTGTCATACCTCCATGTTCTTTATCCCGATTCCTTTCAAACCACAAAAAGGCACTCCTACGATGGTTGCTCGATCTACATATCAATTTTCAACTGATTCCTCAAAGGAGTTTACCCTGTAGGCGTGACAGACCTTCGACCTTATTTTACGCAAATAATCGGTCTTAACTCCATGAATGTTCATCGGATTCCTAACAGAGATCTGCCTTAATGAGCCCTTTAAGTGTGCCAAATTTCAGCTCGATCCAAGCACGCATTCATGTTTTATGGCAGATTTTGCGAAGTGTGCGAAATGAAGAAGTAGAAGAAGAAAACGAAGAAATTAAAACGAAATTTTTTTCGCTCGTATCTCGGAAATGGCTAGAGCGATTTTCTTCAAATTTGGTGTGTAGACTCCCCTTGCTGGCTGGCACCTCTCTAGCAAATTTGGTTCCAATCGGATAAGGGATCACAGAGCTACATAGGTGTGAAAATTGCGTTTTCTTTCTTCCTGTTAATATCTAATCAAAAACAGCCAAGTTGTAAAAAAAGGTGCGGCCCCCAAAAAGGCCATGGTGAAAAAAGATGCGAAATCCAAGGTGGCGGCCAAGAAATGGCTGTGATGGTAGGTTAATGGTAAAAATTTTAATAACGACAATTCAGGTGAATTTGATGCCAAGACCAAGTGGCACAAAATTCACCTGAATTGTCGTTATTAAAATTTTTACCATTAACCTACCATCAAAGCCATTTCTTGGCCGCAACCTTGGATTTCACATCTTTTCTCACCATGGCCTTTTTGTGGGCCGCACCTTTTTTTACAGCTTGGCTGTTTTTGATTGGATATCACTTCTTTTTGTATTTGTATACTGCAAAGCCAGCCATAGGGCTGGCTTTGGGGCTTTTTTAACCCATGTGTTTTTTTTATTTACCACAGGAAGAAGAAAAGAACTTATAGAAGATTTTTAATACTTCAATTATTTTTGATTTTATTAGTAATTATACAAATTATATACATATATTTATTACATGCCCATTATTCCCCACAGTATATTTTTTAGCAGCTGATCTCTCTACTGGGTGACTTAAAATATAGCTGAACTATATACAGGATGGTTTCTTTGTAGCTGAACTCTCTACAAGATAAATTCTTCTAGCTGATATCTCTACAGGGTGATTTGTTTCTAGCTGAACTCTCTGCAGGTAATTTGTTTGCAGCTAAACTTTCTACATCCATGGTGGTTCTTTGTAGCTGAACTCTCTACATGATGGTTTCTTTGTAGCTGAACTCTCTACAAGGTGACTTCTTCTAGCTGAACCCTCAACAGGGTGATTTGTTTGTAGCTGAACTCTCCACATGATGGTTTCTTTGTAGCTGAACTCTCTACATGGTGCTTTCTTTGTAGCTGAACTCTCTACATGATGGTTTCTTTGTAGCTGAACTCTCTACAAAGTGACTTCTTCTAGCTGAACTCTCTACAGGTGATTTGTTTGCACCTAAACTCTCTACATGGTGCTTTCTTTGTAGCTGAACTCTCTACATGATGGTTTCTTTGTAGCTGAACTCTCTACAAAGTGACTTCTTCTAGCTGAACTCTCTACAGGTGATTTGTTTGCAACTAAACTCTGTACATGGTGCTTTCTTAGTAGCTGAACTCTCTACATGATGGTTTCTTTGTAGCTGAACTCTCTACAAAGTGACTTCTTCTAGCTGAACTCTCTACAGGTGATTTGTTTGCAGCTAAACTCTCTACATGGTGCTTTCTTTGTAGCTGAACTCTCTACATGATGGTTTCTTTGTAGCTGAACTCTCTACAAAGTGACTTCTTCTAGCTGAACTCTCTACAGGTGATTTGTTTGCAGCTAAACTCTCTACATGGTGCTTTCTTTGTAGCTGAACTCTCTACATGATGGTTTCTTTGTAGCTGAACTCTCTACAAAGTGACTTCTTCTAGCTGAACTCTCTACAGGTGATTTGTTTGCAGCTAAACTCTGTACATGGTGCTTTCTTTGTAGCTGAACTCTCTACATGATGGTTTCTTTGTAGCTGAACTCTCTACAAAGTGACTTCTTTTAGCTGAACTCTCTACAGGTGATTTGTTTGCAGCTAAACTCTCTACATGGTGCTTTCTTTGTAGCTGAACTCTCTACATGATGGTTTCTTTGTAGCTGAACTCTCTACAAAGTGACTTCTTCTAGCTGAACTCTCTACAGGTGATTTGTTTGCAGCTAAACTCTCTACATGGTGCTTTCTTTGTAGCTGAACTCTCTACATGATGGTTTCTTTGTAGCTGAACTCTCTACAAAGTGACTTCTTCTAGCTGAACTCTCTACAGGTGATTTGTTTGCAGCTAAACCCTCTACATGGTGCTTTCTTTGTAGCTGAACTCTCTACATGATGGTATCTTTGTAGCTGAACTCTCTACAAAGTGACTTCTTCTAGCTGAACTCTCTACAGGTGATTTGTTTGCAGCTAAACTCTCTACATGGTGCTTTCTTTGTAGCTGAACTCTCTACATGATGGTTTCTTTGTAGCTGAACTCTCTACAAAGTGACTTCTTTTAGCTGAACTCTCTACAGGTGATTTGTTTGCAGCTAAACTCTCTACATGGTGCTTTCTTTGTAGCTGAACTCTCTACATGATGGTTTCTTTGTAGCTGAACTCTCTACAAAGTGACTTCTTCTAGCTGAACTCTCTACAGGTGATTTGTTTGCAGCTAAACTCTCTACATGGTGCTTTCTTTGTAGCTGAACTCTCTACAAGATGGTTTCTTTGTAGCTGAACTCTCTACAAAGTGACTTCTTCTAGCTGAACTCTCTACAGGTGATTTGTTTGCAGCTAAACCCTCTACATGGTGCTTTCTTTGTAGCTGAACTCTCTACATGATGGTTTCTTTGTAGCTAAACTCTCTACAAAGTGACTTCTTCTAGCTGAACTCTCTACAAGTGATTTGTTTGCAGCTAAACTCTATACATCCATAGTGGTTTCTTTGTAGCTGAACTCTCCACATGATGGTTTCTTTGTAGCTGAACTCTCTACAAGGTGACCTCTTCTAGCTGATCTCTCTACAGGGTGAATTGTTTCTAGCTGAACTCTCTACAGGTGATTTGTTTGCAGCTAAACTCTCTACATGGTGCTTTCTTTGTAGCTGAACTCTCTACATGACGGTTTCTTTGTAGCTGAACTCTCTACAAGGTGACTTCTTCTAGCTGAACTCTCTACAGGTGATTTGTTTGTAGCTGAACTCTCTACAGGTGATTTGTTTGCAGCTAAACTCTCTACATGGTGCTTTCTTTGTAGCTGAACTCTCTACATGATGGTTTCTTTGTAGCTGAACTTTCCACAAGATGACTTCTTCTAGCTGAACTCTCTACAGGTGATTTGTTTGTAGCTAAACTCTCTACATGGTGCTTTCTTTGTAGCTGAACTCTCTACATAACCGTTTCTTTGTAGCTGAACTCTCTACAAGGTGACCTCTTCTAGCTGATTTCTCCACAGGGTGATTTGTTTCTAGCTGAACTCTCTACAGGTTATTTGTTTGCAGCTAAACTCTCTACATCCATGGTGGTTTCTTTGTAACTGAACTCTCTACATGATGGTTTCTTTGTAGCTGAACTCTCTACAAAGTAACTTCTTCTAGCTGAACTCTCTACAGGTGATTTGTTTGCAGCTAAACTCTCTACATCCATAGTGGTTTCTTTGTAGCTGAACTCTCCACATGATGGTTTCTTTGTAGCTGAACTCTCTACAAGGTGACCTCTTCTAGCTGATCTCTCTACAGGGTGATTTGTTTCTAGCTGAACTCTCTACAGGTGATTTGTTTGCAGCTAAACTCTCTACATGGTGCTTTCTTTGTAGCTGAACTCTCTACATGATGGTTTCTTTGTAGCTGAACTTTCCACAAGATGACTTCTTCTAGCTGAACTCTCTACAGGTGATTTGTTTGTAGCTAAACTCTCTACATGGTGCTTTCTTTGTAGCTGAACTCTCTACATAACCGTTTCTTTGTAGCTGAACTCTCTACAAGGTGACCTCTTCTAGCTGATTTCTCCACAGGGTGATTTGTTTCTAGCTGAACTCTCTACAGGTTATTTGTTTGCAGCTAAACTCTCTACATCCATGGTGGTTTCTTTGTAACTGAACTCTCTACATGATGGTTTCTTTGTAGCTGAACTCTCTACAAGGTGACTTCTTCTAGCTGAACTCTCTACAGGGTGATTTCTTTGTAGCTGAACTCTCCACCTGATGGTTTCTTTGTTGCTGAACTCTCTACAAGGTGACCTCTTCTAGCTGATCTCTCTACAGCGTGATTTTTTTCTAGCTGAACTCTCTACAGGTGATTTGTTTGCAGCTAAACTCTGTACATGGTGCTTTCTTTGTAGCTGAACTCTCTACATGACGGTTTCTTTGTAGCTGAACTCTCTACAAGGTGACTTTTTCTAGCTGAACTCTCTACAGGTGATTTGTTTGTAGCTAAACTCTCTACATGGTGCTTTCTTTGTAGCTGAACTCTCTACACAACGCTTTCTTTGTAGCTGAACTCTCTACAAGGTGCCTCTTCTAGCTGATTTCTCTACAGGGTGATTTGTTTCTAGCTGAACTCTCTACAGGTTATTTGTTTGCAACTAAACTCTCTACATCCTTGGTGGTTTCTTTGTAACTGAACTCTCTACATGATGGTTGCTTTGTAGCTGAACTCTCTACAAATCTAGCTGAACTCTCTACAGGGTGATTTCTTTGTAGCTGAACTCTCCACATGATGATTTCTTTGTAGCTGAACTCGCTACGAGGTGACTTCTTTTAGCTGATCCCTACAGGGTGATTCGTTTGCAGCTGAACTCTTTAGGTGGTGATTTCTTTGTAGCTGAACTCTCTACAAGGTGACTTCTTCTAACTGATCTCTCTACAGGATGATTTGTTTCTAACTGAACTCTCTACAGGTGATTTGTTTGCAGCTAAACTCTCTACATGGTGCTTTCTTTGTAGCTGAACTCTCTACATGATGGTTTCTTTGTAGCTGAACTCTCTACAAGGTGACTTCTTCTAGCTGAACTCTCTACAGGGTGATTTCTTTGTAGCTGAACTCTTTAGGTGGTGATTTCTTTGTAGCTGAACTCTCTCCAAGGTGACCTCTTCTAGCTGATCTCTCTACAGCATGATTTGCTTCTAGCTGAACTCTCTACAGGTGATTTGTTTGCAGCTAAACTCTCTACATGGGTGCTTTCTTTGTAGCTGAACTCTCTACATGATGGTTTCTTTGTAGCTGAACTCTCTACAATGTAACTTTTTCTAGCTGATCCCTCTACAGGGCGATTTGCTTGTTGTTGAATTCTCTACACGGTAATTTGTTTGAGGCTGAACTCTCTACATGGCAGTTTCTTTGTAGCTGAACTCTCTACAAGGTGACTTTTCTAGCTGAACTCTATACAGAGTATTTGTTTGCAGCTGAACTCTCTAAATGATGGTTTCTTTGTAGCTGAACTCTCTATAAGGTGACCTCTTCTATAGCTGAACTCTTTACATCGTGTCTAGTTTCTACCTGATCTCTCTACAGGGTGATTTGTTTGCAGCTGAAATCTCTACAGGGTGATTTGCTTGTAGCTGAACTTCTTACATTGTGTCTAGTTTCTAGCTGATCTCCACAGTGTGATTTGTTTGTAGCTGATCTCTCTACAAGTTGATTTGTGTGTAGCTGATCTCTCTGCAGGATGATTTGTTTGTAACTGATCTCTCTACAGGGCAATTTGTTTGTAGCTGAACTCTCTATAAGGTGATTTGATCTCTCTGCAGGTTGATTTGTCTGTAGCTGAACTCTCTAAAGGGTGATTTGCTTGTAGCTGAACTCCTTATATTGTGTCTAGTTCCTAGATGATCTCTCTACAGGGTGATTTGTTTGTAGTTGATCTCTCTGCACATTGATTTGTTTGTAGCTGAACTCTCTACAAGGTGATTTGTTTCTAGCTGATCTCTCTACAAGTTGATTTGTGTGTAGCTGATCTCTCTGCAAGTTGATTTGTTTGTAGTCGATCTCTCTACAGGGTAATTTGTTTGTAGCTGAACTGTCTATAATGTGATATGTTTGTAGCTGATCTCTCTGCAGGTTGATTTGTTTTAGCTGAAATCTCTACAGGGTGATTTGTTTCTAGCTGATCTCTCTACAAGTTGATCTGTGTGTAGCTGATCTCTCTGCAAGTTGATTTGTTTGTAGTCGATCTCTCTACAGGGTAATTTGTTTGTAGCTGAACTGTCTATAAGGTGATATGTTTGTAGCTGATCTCTCTGCAGGTTGATTTGTTTTAACTGAACTCTCTACAGGGTGATTTGTTTCTAGCTGATCTCTCTACAAGTTGATTTGTTTGTAGCTGATCTCTCTGCAGGTAGATTTGTTTCTAGCTGATCTCTCTACAAGTTGATTTGTTTGTTGCTGATCACTCTAAAGATTGATTTGTTTGTAGCTGAACTCTCTGCAAAGTGTTTTGTTTGTAGCTGATCTCTCTACAGGATACTTTGTTTGTAGCTGAACTCTCTGCACAGTGATTTGTGTGTAGCTGAATTCTCTAGAGAGTGATTTAATTGTAGGTGAACTCTCTACAGGGTGCATGACTTGTTTATAGCTGAACTCTCTTTAGTGTGAATTGTAATGTTCTGAATCTCTACAGTGATATAATTGTAGCTTAATTCTCCACAGGGTGACTTGCTTCTTGCTTAACTGTCTATAAGATTAACTGTTTGCAGTTGAAGTCCCTACAGAATAACTTGTAACGTAATAGAATTCTATAATGGAGTAAATAAATTAGCTGAATGCTCTATTAGGGTGACTGTTCTATTAGAGTATCTCGATCTCGCATTTGCTACACAGAGTTGGCTTTCGAATCATAACTCAGTGGTTTGTAATCCAATTCTTCTATACTACTGCAAGGACTTTCTATGAAGATTATTCCAGCTATACACCAATTTTCAGCTCATTGCTCTTAGCGGTTTGCCTAGTAGGCGTAAAAACTAATACTTCTTTATTACTAAAAATCGATCGCGTAATTGTGACACAGGTTGGGTTTTGTGTCATATCTCCGTGGTCTTAATCTCGATTCCTTTCAAACTACCAAAAGGCACTCCTACGATGGTTACTCCATCTCCATAGCAATTTTCAGCTCATTCCATGAAGCGGTTTACCCTGTAGGCGTGACAACAAATCTATCTTGTTTTACGCGAATAATCGGTCATAACTCCTGAATCATTCATCGGATTTGTACCAAATTTGATGCTAGAATGTGGCTTTGGACTCCCTTTCAGTGTGCCAAATTTCAAGACGATCGGAGCACGCGTTTGCGTTTTATAGCAATTTTTGCAAGCGTGCAAAAAGACGAAGAAGAAAAAAAAACGAAGAAAAAAAAACCAAACTTTGGCCGCTCATATCTCGGAAATGGCTTGAGTGATTTCCTTCAAATTCGGAATGTAGTCTCCCCTAGCTGGCTTGCAACTCTGCAGCAAATTTGGTTTCAATCGGATAAGCCATCACCGAGATAAAAAAGTGTGAAAATCGCGTTTACTTTCTTCCTGTAAATATACTCACGGTGTGGCGTGCCGGCTTCTTGGGCCGCACGACACACTACCGTGTGTCTTGATACTCACGGGTGGCACGCCGGCTTCTTGGGCCGCACGACACACTACCATGTGTCTTGATACATGCCATATTATGGTGATTGCTACAGCAGAACCATACCACCTATAGGATAACTTCAGCAACCAATGCAAAGCTAATGCTTGAGTTCTGATAACATGCATGGGGCTAAAGGTCTACGAATACAGTAGGTCAAATTCAAAAAGCAAGATATCTGACTACAGTAGTGATCGTGAGAGTGATTTTGAAGAAGATGTAACACCACATGAAGAAATGTATGATGTAGCATTAATTCCTGTGATACTCTTAATCAAGACACATGGTAGTGTGTCGTGCGGCCCAAGAAGCCAGCGCGTAACACCCGTGAGTATATTGACAGGAAGGAAGAAAATGCAATTTTCGCACCTCCGTAGCTCTGTGCTTCCTTGATGAAACAAGACGATATTTGCTGTGGACATGCCCTCCAACTGCAGCACTCCACATTCCAAATTTGAGCGAAATCACTTCGCGCGTTCCCGAGATATGCGACTTCAAAAATTGTCTCAGTTTCTTCGTTTTTTTTTTCTTCTTATTTTTCTTTTTCTTGTTGCACACTTACAAAAAGTACTATAAAACTCGAACGCCATATCCAATTGCCTTGAAATTTGGCATGCAGAAGTGGGATATAAAGGTGCATCTCGGTACCAACTTTGGCTGGAATACGATAAACAGGCAAAGAGTTATGAGCGATTATTCACGAAAAATAACACCAATATGTTGTCACGCCTACAGGGTAAACCGCGTATGGGAAGAAGCTGAAAATCGGTGGGTGAATAGGTTAACTATTGAACCTCAAACCTTTTGTGGTTTGAAAGAAACCGAGCTAAAAAACAGGAAGATACAACGAAAAAACCATCAGTGTGTAACAATTACGCAATCCATATTAGCTAATAAAAAAAACAACGACTGCTTGCCACGCCTACCAGATAAAGCGCTTGGGGTAATGCTTTGAAAATCGTTGTACAGATGGAGTAATCATCTTAGAATGATTGACTTAAAGCCACGGAGTTATAACACGAAATCCAACTTGGTGCAGCAAGTGCGAGATCGAGATACTCTAATAGAGCAGTCATCCTAATAGAGCAGTCACCCTGAAAAGAATTCAAGAGATCAGCTAGAAACAAAAAAACCTGTATAGAGATCAGCTACAAACAAGTCACCCTGTAGAGAGATCAGCTACAAACAATTCACCCTGTAGGGAGATCAGCTAGAAGAAGTTACCTTGTGGTGAACTATGGAAAGAGATAGTTCAGCTAGAAGAAATCACCTTGTAGAGTTCAGCTACAAAGAAACCACAATGTAGAGAGTGCAGCTACAAACAAATCGCCCTGTAGAGAGATCAGCTAGAAGAAGTTACCTTGTAGAGAGTTCAGCTACAAAGAAACCATCATGTAGAGAGTTCAGCTGCAAACAAATCACCTGTAGAGAGTTCAGCTACAAACAAATCTCCCTGTAGAGAGATCAGCTAGGAGAAGTTTCCTTGTAGAGAGTTCAGTTACAAAGAAACCACCATGTAGAGAGCTCCGCTACAAACTAGTGACCTTGTAGAGACATCAACTAGAAGAAGTTACCTTGTAGAGAGTTCAGCTACAAAGAAACCATTCTTTAAAGAGCTCAGCTGCAAACAAATCACCTGTACAGAATTCAGCTACAAATAAATCACCATGTAGATAGATCAGCTAGAAGAAGTTTACTTATAGAGAGTTCAGCTACAAAGAAACCATCAATTAGAGAGTTCAGCATCAAACAAATCACCTGTAGAGAATTCAGCTACAAACAAATCTCCCTGTAGAGATATCAGCTAGCAGAAGTTACCTTGTAGAGAGTTCAGCTACAAAGAAACCATTCTGTTTAGAGTTCAGCTGCAAACAAATCACCTGTACAGAATTCAGCTACAAACAAATCACCCTGTAGAGTGGTCAGCTAGAAGAAATTACCTTGTACATAGTTCAGCTACAAAGAAACCACCAAGTAGAGAGTTAAGCTGCAAAGAAATCACCCTGTAGAAAATTCTGCCACAAACAAATTGCCCTGTAGAAAGATCAGTTAGAAGAAGTTACCTTTTAGAGAGTTCAGCTACAAAGAAACCATTCTGTAAAGAGCTCAGCTGCAAACAAATCACCTGTACAGAATTCAGCTACAAACAAATCACCCTGTAGGGAGAGCAGCTAGAAGAAGTTACCTTGTAGATCGTTCAGCTACAAACAAATCACCCTGTAGAGAGATCAGCTAGAAGAAGTTACCTTGTAGAGAGTTCAGCTACAAAGAAACCATCATGTAGAGAGTTCAGCTGCAAACAAATCACCTGTAGAGAGTTCAGCTACAAACAAATCTCCCTGTAGAGAGATCAGCTAGGAGAAGTTTCCTTGTAGAGAGTTCAGTTACAAAGAAACCACCATGTAGAGAGCTCCGCTACAAACTAGTGACCTTGTAGAGACATCAACTAGAAGAAGTTACCTTGTAGAGAGTTCAGCTACAAAGAAACCATTCTTTAAAGAGCTCAGCTGCAAACAAATCACCTGTACAGAATTCAGCTACAAATAAATCACCATGTAGATAGATCAGCTAGAAGAAGTTTACTTATAGAGAGTTCAGCTACAAAGAAACCATCAATTAGAGAGTTCAGCATCAAACAAATCACCTGTAGAGAATTCAGCTACAAACAAATCTCCCTGTAGAGATATCAGCTAGCAGAAGTTACCTTGTAGAGAGTTCAGCTACAAAGAAACCATTCTGTTTAGAGTTCAGCTGCAAACAAATCACCTGTACAGAATTCAGCTACAAACAAATCACCCTGTAGAGTGGTCAGCTAGAAGAAATTACCTTGTACATAGTTCAGCTACAAAGAAACCACCAAGTAGAGAGTTAAGCTGCAAAGAAATCACCCTGTAGAAAATTCTGCCACAAACAAATTGCCCTGTAGAAAGATCAGTTAGAAGAAGTTACCTTTTAGAGAGTTCAGCTACAAAGAAACCATTCTGTAAAGAGCTCAGCTGCAAACAAATCACCTGTACAGAATTCAGCTACAAACAAATCACCCTGTAGGGAGAGCAGCTAGAAGAAGTTACCTTGTAGATCGTTCAGCTACAAACAAATCACCCTGTAGAGAGATCAGCTAGAAGAAGTTACCTTGTGGTGAACTATGGAAAGAGATAGTTCAGCTAGAAGAAATCACCTTGTAGAGTTCAGCTACAAAGAAACCACAATGTAGAGAGTGCAGCTACAAACAAATCGCCCTGTAGAGAGATCAGCTAGAAGAAGTTACCTTGTAGAGAGTTCAGCTACAAAGAAACCATCATGTAGAGAGTTCAGCTGCAAACAAATCACCTGTAGAGAGTTCAGCTACAAACAAATCTCCCTGTAGAGAGATCAGCTAGGAGAAGTTTCCTTGTAGAGAGTTCAGTTACAAAGAAACCACCATGTAGAGAGCTCCGCTACAAACTAGTGACCTTGTAGAGACATCAACTAGAAGAAGTTACCTTGTAGAGAGTTCAGCTACAAAGAAACCATTCTTTAAAGAGCTCAGCTGCAAACAAATCACCTGTACAGAATTCAGCTACAAATAAATCACCATGTAGATAGATCAGCTAGAAGAAGTTTACTTATAGAGAGTTCAGCTACAAAGAAACCATCAATTAGAGAGTTCAGCATCAAACAAATCACCTGTAGAGAATTCAGCTACAAACAAATCTCCCTGTAGAGATATCAGCTAGCAGAAGTTACCTTGTAGAGAGTTCAGCTACAAAGAAACCATTCTGTTTAGAGTTCAGCTGCAAACAAATCACCTGTACAGAATTCAGCTACAAACAAATCACCCTGTAGAGTGGTCAGCTAGAAGAAATTACCTTGTACATAGTTCAGCTACAAAGAAACCACCAAGTAGAGAGTTAAGCTGCAAAGAAATCACCCTGTAGAAAATTCTGCCACAAACAAATTGCCCTGTAGAAAGATCAGTTAGAAGAAGTTACCTTTTAGAGAGTTCAGCTACAAAGAAACCATTCTGTAAAGAGCTCAGCTGCAAACAAATCACCTGTACAGAATTCAGCTACAAACAAATCACCCTGTAGGGAGAGCAGCTAGAAGAAGTTACCTTGTAGATCGTTCAGCTACAAACAAATCACCCTGTAGAGAGATCAGCTAGAAGAAGTTACCTTGTAGAGAGTTCAGCTACAAAGAAACCACCATGTAGAGAGTTCAGCTGCAAAGAAAGCACCCTGTATAAAATTCTGCTACGAACAAATTGTCCTGTAGAAAGATCAGTTAGAAGAAGTTACCTTGTAGAGAGTTCAGCTACAAAGAAACCATTCTGTAAAGAGCTCAGCTGCAAACAAATCACCTGTACAGAATTCAGCTACAAACAAATCACCCTGTAGAGAGATCAGCTAGAAGAAATTACTTTGTAGAGAGTTCAGCTACAAAGAAACCACCATGTATATAGAGAGTTCAGCTGCAAAGAAATCACCCTGTATAACATTCTGCCACAAACAAATTGCCCTGTAGAAAGATCAGTTAGAAGAAGTTACCTTGTAGATAGTTCAGCTACAAACAGATCTCCCTGTAGAGAGATCAGCTAGAAGAAATTACCTTGTAGAGAGTTCAGCTACAAAGAAACCATCATGTAGAGAGTTCAGCTGCAAAGAAATCATCCTGTAGATAATGCAGCCACAAACAAATTTCCCTGTAGAAAGATCAGTTAGAAGAAGTTACCTTTTAGAGAGTTCAGCTACAAAGAAACCACCCTGTAGAGAGATCAGCTAGAAGAAGTTACCTTGTAGAGAGTTCAGCTACAAAGAAACCATTTTGTAAAGAGCTCAGCTGCAAACAAATCACCTGTACAGAATTCAGCTACGACCAAATCACCCTGTAGAGAGATCAGCTAGAAGAAGTTACTTTGTAGGTAGTTCAGCTATAAACAAATCTCCCTGTAGAGAGATCGGCTAGAAGAAATTACCTTGTAGAGAGTTCAGCTACAAAGAAACCACCATGTAGAGAGTTCAGCTGCAAAGAAATCACCCTGTAGAAAATTCTGCCAGAAACAAATTGCCCTGTAGAAAGATCAGTTAGAAAAAGTTACCTTTTAGAGAGTTCAGCTACAAAGAAACCATTCTGTAAAGAGCTCAGCTGCAAACAAATCACCTGTACAGAATTCAGCTACAAACAAATCACCCTGTAGAGAGATCAGTTAGAAGAAGTTAACTTGTAGAGTGTTCAGCTACAAAGAAACCATCATTTAGAAAGTTCAGCTTAAAACAAATCACCTGTAGAGAGTTCAGCTACAAACAAATCTCCCTGTAGAGAGATCAGCTAGAAGAAGTTACTTGTAGAGAGTGAAGCTACAAACAAATCACCCTATTGAAAGATCAGCTAGAAGAAGTCACCTTGTAGAAAGTTCAGTTACAAAGAAACCACCATGTAGAGAGTTCAGCTACAAACTAGTCACCTTGTAGAGACATCAGCTAGAAAAGTTACCTTGTAGAGAGTTCAGCTGCAAAGAAACTATTCTGTAAAGAGCTCAGCTGCAAACAAATCACCTGTATAGAATTCAGCTACGAACAAATCACCCTGTAGAGAGATCAGCTATAGAAGAAGTTACCTTGTAGATAGTTCAGCTACAAACAAATCTCCCTGTAGAGAGATCAGCTAGAAGAAATTACCTTGTAGATAGTTCAGCTACAAACAAATCTCCCTGTAGAGAGATCAGCTAGAAGAAATTACCTTGTAGAGAGTTCAGCTGCAAAGAAATCACCACTGCCCAAATTTCAAGGCAATAGCTCTTTCCAATCTGAAGTTATCAATTGTCAAAGTTGGCAAATTGGGTGCGTGGAAGGCCCCTTTTCGCAAATCCGGTCACATATGTATTATATATATAATCTGTACATTTACTGATTAAATATTTAAAGTACATCTACTTCATCTTTTCTTCTTCCTGTAGTAAAGAAAAAAAAACATAGGTTAAAAGCTGGCCATAGGCCGGCTTTGGGGTATACAAATACAAAAAGAAATGAAATCTAATCCAAAACAGCCAAGCTATAAAAAAAGTGTGCAGCCCACAGAAAGGCTATGGTGAAAAAAGATGTGAAATCCAAGGTGGCGGCCAAGAAATGGCTGTGATGGTAGGTTAATGGTAAAAATTTTAATAACGACAATTCAGGTGAATTTTTGTGAAGCGACACAAAAATTCACCTGAATTGTCGTTATTAAAATTTTTACCATTAACCTACCATCACAGCCATTTCTTGGCCGCCACCTTGGATTTCACATCTTTTTTCACCATAGCCTTTCTGTGGGCCGCACACTTTTTTTACAGCTTGGCTGTTTTGGATTAGATACCCCTATCTCAATGGAACTGTGACATCCTAAGAGAGTTATAAAACCTCCAGAACAAGTACAGTCTTAGGAAGAAGTGTGGTACATAAACAAAAGCTTTACCTATGAACTATTTTTTGTTGAGTTTTGTAATTACGTTAATAGCACTTAAGTAAACAACTTATTTATGGATGTGTAAATAGGAAAATCAATCTTCACAATCCCTATTATACAGTACTACCATGCATACTGTATGATACTAATAATAATTACTTTACAGATAACATATAGTACAGTAGCTAGTGTGGTACGTATGTTACTGACGCACATAAAATTATTAATGATTTATCACTTAAGACTAAAGTAGCAATACATGCTATTACAACGATGACCAGAGATATCAAAGCTAATAGATGTTACCCTAGTGCACAATATAACAGTCAGCCATCAGCCAATTTCCGACCAAAATGGCACATTGGCCGCTCAAAACAGGCATTGAGCGGCCATTTCTGCCGACCAGTTTTTAAAAATTATAATTTGCTTGTATCATGCATTTTTAATACTTTCAATACAATAATAATAATTTTACAAGTAACGTTTGCGGGTTGTTAGTTATCTCGTCGGCCCAACTGTGAATCTGTCTTCTCTTCATCATCGAAGAAAGGCATTGATACGCATGTGCTAATCAAACATTGAGAGTGGATTCAATTGTGGCGTTCGATTTGTCAGTTCATGAATTTTGATGAAGAGGAACAAGGGTTCCAGAAACACATCGAAGAAGAAAGTACAATACTCTACATTTCATAAGTGGCAGCGTGAATTTGATCGGAAGTGTAAGACTGTGACCTGGCTGGACTGTTAAGCTTTCGTCGAAGGTGGAAATAAGGTAGTAAGGAAGCTGAAATGTATTGTGTGCACTAGGTTTCAACCACAAATCTTGTGTAAGCGAAACTTCAGTGATCGATGGATATCTGGGGCAGAATCTGTCCGTACTAGTAATATACGTGACCATGCTAGTAGTGAGCAGCATAACCATGCGATGGCTCTGCTGCAAAGACAGACAACAACAGCAACAGGGCAGAGTTCGATGTCAAATGCTCCCATTGTTGTGGCTTTGACTAGTTTGTCTGAGGACAAAATAGTAAGATTAAGGCATAAGTTCGATATAGTGTACTGGCTTGCTGTGGAAAAAATCCCATTTTGGAAATTTCCTAGTGTCTGTGATCTTGAAGCTCGACATGGTGTAAACATCAGGATCACCTACACCACTGAAACTACTGCAAACTCCTTTACAGGTTACATTGCTCAGGCCAAGAGAAATGAACTAGTTGTTAATTTGCAGAAAGCTAAGTTCTTTTCACTGTTGTTAGATGGTTCGACTGATGCTGGTAATATAGACAATGAGCTTCTATTAGTAGTGTGGTTTGATATGGATGGAGTTGGTGAAAAGGTTTATACAAGGACTAGCTATTTGTGCATCAGTAGGCCATCAACAGCAACAGCATTGGGCATATATGATGTGGTTCAGGCAGCAGTGCAAAAGCTTGGTATTCCTGCAATTAGTGGGGAGCAATGCACCAAACTAGTTGGGATTGGAACTGATGGTGCTGCTGCTAACATTGCATGTGCTGGCTTAAAGGGATTAGTGGAAAAGGAGTTGCCATGGATATTTTGGATGCGGTGTATGGTCCATATGTTAGAACTGGCAGTAAAAGATGCTTTCAAAAAGACATCATTTGATCTTGTTGATGAGATGCTGCTCAGACTTTATCTATTATATGAAGTCTCCCAAAAAATGTTGACAACTAGAGGATGTAGTTGTAGAGTTAAAAGAATGCCTGTCAACTGAAGATGGTGGGACAAGACATATCAGAGCTAGTGGTTCACGATGGATAAGCCACAAATGGAATGCGATGAAACGTGTCCTCTCTAAGTATGGTACATATCCTAGTCACATAGCAGCTTTGTCAGAGGATCCTACTGTAAAGTCAGCCGATAAAGCTAAGCTCAAGGGTTACTATAGGCATTGGATTAATAGCAAGTATTTGCTTGGCTGTGCACTGTTTGTGGAATTTCTTACTCCTTGCACCATACTTTCAAAAGTGATGCAATCTGATGATCTAGATATTCTTGCTGTTCTAACTAGCTTGTGAAAGAAGTTGACAAATTGAGTTCAACACATTTGGACACGTGGCCCACGTATGCAGCAACACTCCTTAAGTGTACAAATAACAATGGAGCCATATCGTATCAATCACAGAAGCTAGTGCACTTTGATGCTGCAAAAATCTACTTTACTAGCACTTACAAAGACTATTGTTCAAAAGTCAGCACTTGCATTAAATCTAGGCTGGCATGGTCTGATCTCCAGTTGTTAAGGGATATAATTTTTTCCTTGCCACTCAAGGCTGGCAAAAATCATTAGATGAAAGTGCCACTTTAGAAGCTGTAGATAGATTTGTAGAAAAATTTTCAATTCCACTTAGAAAGGCCAATGTGTGCGCCGAGGAAATTCATGATGAATTTGAAAGTGCACTGCAATATGTTTGCCAGTACATTTCTTTGTCAACAATGGAGCATCGGGCTGTTTTGTGGCACCTTTTTCATGCACCAATTGCATCAGAATGGCTTAATGCTCTAGCCTTGGTTGAGCTTTTGTTTTCTCTGCTGGCTTCAAATGGGGTAGTAAAGAGGGTGTTTTCCCAAGTCAATGTAATCAAGACTAAGAAAAGATGTTCACTTTCAAATGAATTACTTGATGATCTGTTGACCATAACTAGCGCACATGTTCCACTGACAGAGATGACACCATTGATCTTTGGTGGAAAGAGAAGGTACGTAGACCAAACCAGAAGGCAAGACGACCCAACAAGAAACGAAAGCGTGCTAGCACCAGTTCTGGTGCAGCTACTACTAGCACAAGTTCTAGTGCTGCTACTACTAGCACAACAGATACCATTGAATGGTTGTCAGCAGCCTCAACCTCTGAGTCTGATTCAGGTTCTAGCTTTGATGAATTAAATTTACTTGATGATTGGGATGACTGGATAGATAGTCAATCAGACTGACTTTCTCTTCTAAACTTCTAGCTATGTAAATTTTTACTATTATTGCCAACTGTTGATTCATATATACATGACTGAATGATTTGTAAATTATTATTATACTTATAGCTGCCTAGTCATGTAAATATGTGACTAGGCCTGCGAAAATAGGGCATGTGGGAACATGTTTTTTGCCTACTTTTTCAAACGTTCATCGCTTATAACTTTTTGTACCATAATGCTATGGCAATGCAATTTTCAGCTCTTAGTAAGCATTTCATTGGCTTTAAGATGCAAGTTACAGAATACAAATATTCTGTTCCAGTACTGAGAGTTTGTGCCCACATGCCCTGTTTTCACAGGCCCGGTCACATATAGTCTATAACTATGTAGTTTATATAGCTGCTAACTACCCGGTAACAAAAAGTCATACACTGTATCGCGATATTTCATTGACAAATAATTATGTTTGTTTTTTTTTAATTGTGCAAATAGAATAAGGAGTCCAAGCATGACTTCTGATCTATCCATCTGTAGTAGCTGATGTCATATCACAGCCTCTAAAACTTACCAAGATCTGCACCAGATTGCATCTGAGAGGCTTTAATTTTCAAACATTTCCTGGGGGGGGGGGGGGGGGGGGGGGCATGCCCCCAGACTCCCCTAGCTAGCTCGTGCTACGCACTTCAGGGTTTGCTTCACACACCACAGTGTGCATAGCACTCAGATTTTTTTAATGACCAATCAAATTTAAAAATGGCCAACCTAAACTGATTTTGGTTGGCTATTTTGTCCAAACAATATTTTAATGTTATATTGTCCACTGTTACCCTATTTTGATTTACAGTGATAGATTCTTATCGATAGGGGGTTTACAACTTGCTGTTTCATTACTTCTTTTATTTCTTTCATGCTATCATGCATAGAAACTAAAAAGTTATATCAATCAACTAGAATCATGATGGTATAACATGCAGTAGTTACGTATAGTACATAGAAAATCTCTACTATGTGGCATTGAGTGAATTTGTGATTGTGCCATAAGGTCATGCAATGTATTTTAGCTTCTAGCCAGTGTTTCAAATTTCATTGAAATGGTGAGCAGCAGGAAAGTAAACAGGCAAAAATTAATATTCATAGGGTAAGCGAATGATTATCTACCGGTATGCATTATCGACCTAAGCATTTCCTGTAAAAACAATGAACTCCTCCAGATTTGTAATGGTTAATTGGACTGTTCTAATGGTATCTGTCCTCTTTTACAGGTTTTGATCATCAGAGAATGGTTTTACAATGTAGTTGGCCGAGTGCTTCCCATTGCAAGGTTTTTTGAGAACGCGAAAGATTATTTAGTTATATATATTCTGCATTCATTTTATTGTTTTTACCTATCTCTCTACAAGGCGATTTATTTCTTAACTGAATGCTGTACTGTACAGGGCGATCTACTGATCGGTCTACTGAGAAATTTGTTTGTAGTAAACTCTCCATAGGGTGACTTGAAATGTAGTTAGAATTTGTGCAGGGTGAGTTTATCAAGCTGATCTCTCCACACGGTGCCTTGTTTCAAACTGATTTCTCTACAGAGTGAATTTTTTTCTAGCCGATCTCTCTACAGCGAGATTTGTTTCTAGCTGATCTTTCTACAGGGTAACAGTTTGCTAATCTCTCAACAGGGTGACTTGTCTGTAGCTGAAATTTCTACTGTGTGACTTGCTTGTAGATGACTCTTTGGATGATGATTTGTTTCACAGAATATAGCTGAACTGTATATGGGGTGGCTTGAACTCTGTACAGGTGACTTGTTTGTACTACAGCTGAATGCTCTACTGAATGACTACTGAACTCTCAACTAGGTGATCTATTTGTAGCTGAACTATCTACGGGGGACTAATTGTTTGTAGCTGAATTTTCTACTGTATAGATGGGTGAGCTATTTACTGGGTGACTTGTTTGTAGCTGAACTCTCTACAGGTGACTTTTTGTAGCTAGACTCCCTACTGGAGAACTTGTTTGTAGTTGAACTCTACAGGTGACTTCTTTTTAGTTGATCTCTCTACAGGGTGGTTGTTTGTCACTGAACTCTCCAAAGGTTGATTTGTTAGTAGCCAAATTCTCTACAGAGTTAGTTGTTTGTAGCTGAAATCTGCACAGAGTGATGTGTTTGTAGCTGAGCTCTCTACTGTGTGATTTGCTTGTGTGTAGCTAAACTCTCTCTACTGGGGGACCTATTTGTAGCTTACCTCTCTACAGGTTACTAGTTTCTAGCTGATCTCTGTATTATATGGTGGCTTTTTGTATTTAGCTGAACTCTCCACAGGATAACTTTTTGCAACTGAATTCTCTACTGGGGAGCCTGTTTGTAGCTGAACTCTCTACAGTCTACTTGTTTCTAGCTGATTTCTCTATAATTATAGGGTAGCTTTTTGTAGCTGAATACTCGACAGGATAATTTGCTTGTAGTTGAGCTCTCTACTGGGTAACTTTTCTTGCAGTTGAACTCTTATATAGGTAACTCGTTTTAGCTGAACTCTCTAAACAGCAACTTGTTGCATAGTTGAACGCTCCAATTACTAATGATACTGAATGCTCTAATAGGGTGACTGTCCTATTAGAGTGTCTCGATCTAACTTTTGCTACAAGTAGTATAACTAATTGGTTTGAAATCTGATTCTTCTGTACTACTGTAACGACTTTCTATGATGATTATTTCAGCTACATAACGATTTTCAACTCATTGCTCTAAGTGGTTTGCCTGGTAGGCATGACAAAAAAAAATTGTATTTTTATTCATAAAATTCAATCACATAATTGTGATTTTATGTCATATCTTGATGATCATTATCTGGATTCCTTTCACACCACAACAAGACACTCCTATGATAGCTACTCTATTTACACCGTAATTTTTGGCTCATTTCTCTAAGGAGTTTACCCTGTGAGCGTGACAGAAGTTCAACTTTTTTAATGCAAATAATCGGTCATAACTTTGTAAATGTTCACCGGATTCCTACAAACTTGGTATTGACATTTGCTCTGTAAGTATACCAAATTTCAGCTTGATTGGAGTATGAGTTTGCATTTTAAGGCAGATTTTGTAAAGTGTACAAAAAGAAGAAGTAGAAGAAAAAACCCCAAACTTTGGCTGCTAAATTGTATCTCAGAAATAGCTTGAGTTCTTCTAATTTGGAATGTAGACTCCCTACTTAGCTGGCACTTCTGTAGCAAATGTGGTTTCAATCGGATAAGGGATCATGGAGCTACAAAGGTGTGAAAATCACATTTTCTCCCTGTTAAGGCCCTTATTTGGTGAATATTAGTTTCTTATCCACCGCCCGCATCCTTCTTAGGCTACCACATGGCAAGCCATTACCGGTACTTACTCTGTGCATGCTCAGAAGAACACATGATACCAAACCATCATAGTTTGTATTGAACACGACGACGCTTTTTAAATTAAAACTACAGTGCACTATGCATCACCATGCAGGAGAACTGTTGTAACCTTGGCAAATTACTGTAGTGGATTCTATTTTCAATAGTTTTTCAACATTCAACTGAAATCCCGCTATGATGAAGTCGATAGAGGGAGATTGCAACTAAAAACCAATGTTAATTTGTTTGAAGAAAGAAAGACAATTGGACAAGATCTATACATCAGTGTATTAATATTACAATGCCCAGTGGTAATGCCCTCCAGCCCGCATCATAATAATTAGAAAGACTGGATGAGAAACTAATAATCACCAAATAGGGGCCTAATATACTCATGGTGTGGTGCGCCGGCTTCTTGGGCAGCACGTCACACCACCGTGTGTCTTGACATTACATTGCAGGTTATTCTGTAGGGAGTTTAGCTACAGACAGTCAATCTTATAGACAATTCAACTGCAAGCAAGTCACCCTGTAGAGAGTTCAGCTACAAATATATTGCTGTAGAGATTTAGAACATAAGTCACACTGAAGAGAGTTCAGCTACAAGTAAGTCACACTGTAGAGATCTCAGCTACAAATAAGTCACTCTGAAGTACAAACAAGTCGCCATGTATAGAGTTCAGCAACCAATCAAAAAAACCACCCTGTAAAGAGTTCAGCTATACAAACAAGTTATAACTCTATAGAGAGCTCAGCTACAAACTTAACAGATCACCATAAAGGGAGATCAGCTAGACACAAGTAATCCCCCCCCACTCCTGTAATTTTTACCCCCTGGGCATAATCAGTAAACACTGCCTGTCCAGTAATAATAATAATAATAATAACAAGTCATCCATGAGAGGATCAGCTTGAAGACATCAACTTGTAGAGAGTTATCACCCTGTTGATAGTTCAGCTACAAACAAATCACCCTGTAGAGAGACCAGCTAGAAGAAGTAACCTTGTAGAGAGTTCAGTTACAAAGAAACCACCATGTAGAGAGTTCAGCTGCAAACAAATTACCCTGTAGAGAGTTCAGCTATGAACAGATCACTCTGTAGAGTTCAGCTAGAAACAAATCACCCTGTACAGAGATCATCTAGAAACAAGTCACACTGTAATGAGTTCAGCTAATAAATGTTACCTTGTAGAGTTCACATGGGAAAACTAGTACAACGATACAGAGTGTAATGGAGCTAAACAAATCTTTGGTAATCTCCAAGCCAATGGTCAGTAGCACGGCGATTCAGTGCAAACTGCTCTAGTTTCGCTCTGTGTCGCCAAATACTAAGCAGCACAAAGGCCATATGTAGTCCGTTGAATCTGTATTAAGCAACTTTATAAGATACTTAACAACACATTGATGTGCCTAACTTGAAATTTAAATACCACCGTGTTAGAAATACATAATAGTTATATGGGCACAATGTGGAGTCTATGAAATTTATAAACCCGAAGGCCCGGGCTGTAGCACACCACTGAAGCGAGGGCACTACTAAGGGCCTGCACTGTTAAAACTGAGGTGGTCATAGCACACTTAACCAGCAGCACAACCTTGGGGTGTAGACACACTTTTAGGATATAGTGTGTGAAGCACACAAGAAAAGCAGTGTGACTATATAATTATTGGTATACATGACACTGAGATTTGTAAATGAAAAACTATTTTCTGCTATTATAGATGATTCTAGTGTTAAAAATTAGGTGTTCTTTGGCATCCTTTATCATTTAGAGGTACTAGGATTTAAAAAAACATCAATTGTATTGAATTTATGTGCTATAAATAAACTCATTACAAATACACATTTTACAAATACACATTACAAATACATATGTACAAATACACATTTTATTGTAGTGACAGTTCAAGTCGATGAACAAAGCTGGTCAATAAAGTAACCAATTTGCATTAACCAAGAGTAAATTTACTCTTAACTCATAGAATTTTCATTAGATTAATCCAGTCAACAGTAGAAAGATGAAAATTTTGTATCAGTGGGAGCCCGTACATATCTTAAGGTAGCCTCAGTTGAGTGAAATTAAACCTACAATCAAACTCCAGGCTTAGTGATATAGGTTTTATATACATTTTGAAACAATGTTTAAGTAGAGATTTGAAAGCAGTAAGTTGCTGACTGACTAATAGTGTTGTGTACTCTTTGTAGATTGTTGACATTCCAGGAATGTTACACCAATTGTGAAACTGCAGATGATGTAATATTTCACAATAATACTATGATGAGTGGTTGACTTTGATAATAAAGCCGTCACATTCTACCCTTCCACTCCTGAATGCACAAGTGCTTTTTTTTTCAGCTGTACATGTATGGTCACACTATTATTAGTGTGGCTAACATGGAGTGTATACTACTCTTGTAAGGATGTGCCAGTCTGGACAACAATATCACACCTGTGTTAGTGTGTTGTGACCACTACTGTATTTATAGTGTGAGGGTTTATAAATTACATAGACTCCACATTGTGCCCATATAACTGCTTTGGACTCTATTTCACATTACACTCAGATTACTTACCTCATCCAAGGCTGTTGCTGCTGTAGGCTTTGCTAAAGAGGCTGGTTTTCTTACAATATTACTAGCACCATGGCAACTATACATCCTCACGTGACTGAATAATCGTGCTCGATAAATCACTGTACGTGAACAACGCATAGCAATTGGACAAACCCAATTTTGAGCATATGTCATATTGTGCTTGAAAGCGTGGAGTATATTAGAAAACAAGGTGGAGTATATGAGATTTATTACCCACCCAAAACAGCCTAAATAGAGTCTAACAAATAATGGACATCAGTGACTATATTTTACACTAGGCCACTAGAGACCACAACCTTCACACCAGCAACCAGATGTTCAAAGCAACCACTTGTTAATGCAACCACTTGTTAATGCAACAACTGCAACCAATGCAACCACTTGATGAAACCAATGCAACTACTAATGCAACCACTTGATGTGCAACCACTTGTTAATGTGTACCATACCTTTAATGGTGACCAAACATAACCTCATGCCTTCACAATAGCATAATACAACAATATGTATAGATATAGGATCACACTTGGATAAAGCCAGGGGACCATGACATTTCATATATTCACACTAGCAACCACATGCATGGTCACACTACAAATCAATAGTTCACAAATTCTTGATAAGACAGTACATGTATGTAATGTAGTCTTTGGTCATGAACATCTACATCTGTAGTGTTTTAAATATATATGATGAAATTGCCTTCACAAGTTCACTTTCTTGTAAAGGATCAGCCTTCATAGCTTCTCTCCTCAATGGATGTCAGACTTTACAGTAGATTCACTTTGAACTCCTTCAATTGGCACAAAAATGAACACAATATAAAAGTTTTACATTATGTGTTGAAGGAATTCAGTACAGAAGAGCAGCTTTGCTGAGTACTGTGAGTTTAATTAATAAATCAATCAATCAATGTGTTGGCTGCCATGGTGTGATTGCAATAGACCTACAACAACAAAACAGTCACATTACAAACTTACATTAAATGCACACATTAAAAAGTGGTCAGCTGGTTAAGGCCCAGCCTACGCCCTGCCAACTCTACCGCATACAAGAGCAATCGGTTCGTTAAGAGCCAACTCTACTGCTTACAAGAGTGGTCAGTCGGTCAAGGTTACGCCATGCCAACCCTAGAGGGATCAATTGGTCAAGAGTCATCCCTACCACATACAAGAGTGGTCATTTGGTCAAGGTTACACCATGCCAACCCTACCGCATACAAGAGCGGTCAGTTGGTCAAGAGCCAACCCTACCGCATACAAGAGTGGTCAGTTGGTCAAGGTTATACCATGCCAACCCTACCATGTACAAGAGCGGTTAGTTGGTGAAGGAACTCACTGATTTATCTACATACAAACAGCAAGCCTTTGGTGTTCTTCATCCTTGGAAATAATGCACCAAGCAATATTACGCCCCACCACCTCCCTCCGGGTAAGGGTGGGGGAAAGGTGGGGATTTGATTTTTTCAAAAATCAAATTCCTCATCTGTGGGGCATGACAAGTAGTCAAATCTTCATGTAGTGTACTTTGGAAAAGTAGGTTATTCTTGCAGGAGGTGCATAACTTTATAAAGTCAAGCAAGTGCTAAAATGTTTAAACAGCCAAATACCCCACTAGTGGGAAAATTTTTAAGGTCAAATCGGATCAAATCCCCCACTATTCCCCCAGGTATGCCCGGGAGGGGGTAGTGGAGCTTAATCTCAATAGGTGCATAAACAAACAGCACGTGATGCTAGCTGCCAATGCGGGTGAAGCAATGAACTGTCATCGTGAAGGTGTTCCACTGAGAAGGCTTACTGTCCCTAATACAACATGTAATTGACCCATTGGGATTTTCTTCAAACTTTCTGAGAAATGTGTACACTCATTCACTGGACTGCATCTCCAGAAAAAGCACACCTCATAATACATTGTCACGTGACAGTGTAGTGTGCTTCATTTAAAAAAATGACTGTACTATGTGACAGCAGTGTGAATCAGTAATTGCTAGTCAGCTGCCATGGCTTGTGCACAAAAGCAACATTGCTCGTGACTAGAAAACATGACAGTGTGGGTTGGTCTAGACTACTAGTGATGCTCTTGGTGACTTTGGTGACTTTGGTTTTGCAACATTGAAATCATGACAGCCAAGCAAGTATTGATGGTGTTTCCCTGAGTGATTGGTCAGTGTTCATCGTGACAACCCCAAGTCAGTATGAAAGATGACAGAGCGATTAATGCTCTTTTGCGTTCTACAACCTGAGTTAGTTCACCAGCTTGAACGTTGAGAGCTGAACAATGGAAAGTGACAGAGTGATATATACGTCATTGTGGCAACCCTGAGTTAATTTTCCAGGTTGAATGAATACTCTTAATGAGAATCGGAAAGTAACAGATTATTATTTAATAATGTTATTTTATGGAGTTATTGCTGACTACAAGTATATTGCGGAAACTTCAGATTGAATGAAGTCAGTCAATGAACAATGGAAGGTGACGGTAATTTTCTGACTGTTTTAAGTGGTAAATTTAGTTCTTCAAGTTAAATGACAACAGTCAATGAACAGCAGAAGGTGAGGAGTGATTTTATTTACAATGTATTATGAGGTGTGCTTTTTCTGGAGATGCAGTCCAGTGAATGAGTGTACACATTTCTCAGAAAGTTTGAAGAAAATCCCAATGGGTCAATTACATGTTGTATTAGGGACAGTAAGCCTTCCCAGTGGAACACCTTCACGATGACAGTTCATTGCTTCACCCGCATTGGCAGCTAGCATCACCTTCTGCTGTTCATTGACAACAGTCAATGAACAGCAGAAGGTGATTTAATGTTATTTTATTTGTATTATGTAATATTTGCTGGCTGTTTGAATGAAGATGATTGTGACAACTCTTGAGTTAGTTCTCCATACCGGAAAGCAATAGTTGATGAACAGTGGGAGGTGACAGAGTGATTATCTAACTGTTTGAAGCTGATCATGGTAACCCGAGTTAGCTCTCAAGGTTGGATGACAACAATCAATGAACAATTGTGACCTAATTTTAGAAAACCGTCAATATCCGCACAAGTTTCAAAATGCATTTTATTTGTTCCTTGTTTTCTACAGGGACAGAGGAATGGACTAGCTAAGTTTCAGCTTCATAAGCAATGGAAATACAGCACTAGACAGCCGGATGAGCAAATAAATTGATATGTACAGTAGCTATCAAGAAAAGAATCTACAGGCGCTTACATAAACCATCATAACTTACTGATAAAACGGCACACAAAATTGGATCTTGGCTCATTGTGTTCGCCATGAATTTCTGCATCCACCAAGGTATAGTTGTTTCCCCAGGCATGCTTCTGTGTTCGAGAAAGAAGGCAAGTTAACTGAAAAACAATCGTCGGTAAATTCTTTTGTCACCGAAATGTAAACAAACGTCTGTAACTTTGAAATTCTTTCGTGTATGGAGATGAAACAAAGAGTTTTGTATACCCTATGAACAGGCGAACACGATGATACCCAGGATTTATCGATTGGAGGCTTAATTCCCCCACTACTGAGGCAATAAAAACTTGTGTAATTTTTTTCTGGAGCTTGCATTTTTTACCCATAGTAGGCATTCCAGACTGATTTTAAAATTTTGGAAAAACGGGCTTTTTATATGCTCAATAGATAGAGTATTGATTGCCGATCTCAGAAATATATAGTTTGTTGGGTTGGAATTAGCCACTTTGGCATGCACAGTGCTTAAAAACTGAAAAAAGGTACATTTTTTCTCCAGGGCTCCCCATACATTATACAGGGGAAGATGGCACAATTGAATCAGGAAGCCATTTAGCAATCTGGACTATCTTGAAACTGCAGTTGCTTCTAGCTGCAAGTTTGTACATGTAATGAGAGTAACTTCAGGTCTTATTGGATCTCAGCGATCTTTGTATGCTTTGTGGTAAGCAAATATGTTTCACCTACTGCACACTTCTCAATACAATGCTGTATGCCCATAGGCAAGTGGCTATCTCAAGTTGGTAAAAACATCAAGTTAACAACTTATAAAGGTTAATAACTAAAGTGGAGGTGCCACAATGATGCAACAATACTTAAGGTGGAGTTGTGGTTTCAATTATGGCATTGTTATGCCGACTTTGAAGTGGTTTATACTTTTGAGCTGATGACACAACCATCAGAAAATTTCTCTGGAGTTGAAAATCGCTAACCCGAGCGAAGTAACTACGCACTTTAAAGTAAGCACCAGTGACTACCTTCCACCCGACCGTACGTTTTTTAAAGTTTTAAAGTATTCTACATACATTACAAGGCTTGAAAAGATTACAAAACAACACAAAACTTACTTATATGTAACGCGCACGATAAAACTAAGATTTTCATGATGATCAGCGTGTGGACAAACCCCACAGCGATTTTCACCCTCATTGGAGCTCGGACGACGGAGCAATCCCAAGTTCAACACGAGTTGTCATTTTGTGCCAGGGTTCTATTGGGGAATATACGGAGAATTTTTTTATTAAAAAATCTCGGATACTGGAATGCCTACCCATAGTTTTTAAATGCGTTTTATTACAAAAGTACTGTTGTGCGTATATCGACGGTTTTCCAAAATTCGGTCACAATTAAAGGTGACAAGTGATTATTTAATATTGTTATTTAATTTTTATTATGTAGTATTAGCCAACAGTTTGATGTTGATTGTGGTAACCCTGAGTTGCTTCTCCCAGTTGAACAACAATAGTCAATAAACAGTGGGAGGTTACAGAGTGATTATCCAACTGTTTGAAGCTGATATTCAGATAGAATGATGATAGTCGAGTTGATGAATAATGGAAGGTGACGGGGTGATTATCTGACTGTCTGAAGCTCACCGTGGCAACCCTTAGTTCTTTCTCCAGGTTTCATGACAACAGTCAATGAACAATTGAAAGTGATAAGTAGTGTTCCACCGATAATGCATCAGAGCCGATATTGGGCTTTTGGTATCGATCAGTATGGGTTATTCAGATATTCCGAAACCGATTAATAGACCACTCGCACCAATCATCATAATCATAACTATCATCATAAATGTTATGCTAGCAAAACGTGAGGTATAACAAATTGGAAATAGTGTTGAGGATTATTCTAGCATAAAAGGTGCAGGAATTGCTTTGTTAAACATTAAGCAACTGCTACTTACTATGTTTGGATGAAGATCGAAATACTCTAATAGAAAAGTCACTGCACAATAAAATATTCTAATAGAGCAGTCACACATAGCCAGCTTGATAGGTGTGTAAATTGTATGGCAATTATCGGTATCAGTATCTGTATTGGTGAAAATTTACTGCTAGGTATCGGTATCAGATCAGTAGGTATTTTTCTGTATCGATGGAACCCTAGTGACAAGTGATCATATTGTTATCATACAGTACAATAGTACTGTATATTAGGGACATCAAAGGTGTGGGGGCGATCCGTGATATAATATAACCCTAAAACCTGCCACGGTTTTTCCTTACAACGACATGACAGTATTGGTTGGGTAAAACCAAGCCCAAAAGTGTCTTTAGATCGACTCAAACTGTTTGTGTCAAGTAGCTACAAAATTTAGAAAAAAAAAATCCAACAGAATTTTCTACTGCCTGCCTGCCAGCCTGACACTTTCAGTCAAGTGTAGTGGAAAACTGGCTACAGCTACAGCCCTAATTTTTTTTGCAGAAACATTTCTAGTTCGCTTAAGAAAAAACCTTTGGTATATTGATAAGCATACAATGCTTGCGGTATTGTCCTACCATTTCTCCTTCTTTACCATGGCCATCAGTCAAGGTTCTACTGCTGAGTGTTAATAGACTACAGTACGGCTTCCATACCAGTGCATATTGTATCAAACTAAATGAATACACGTGGTCATCGGTTGCACCAAAAACACACATGTACATGACTCACTATTGATGTCGATCAGAGAGAGCAACTCACAGCGAACTATATAGTAATGTGTAAGTCAATAAATATAGTTTATTTAGTAACAATGTTAAACCGAGTCGGGTCATCCAGGTTCTGCTTTACAGATTATTCGAGTCTGACCCCACATGCTAAATTAAATGTGGACATGTTACTACACGTGCTAGCGTAGCTCTGCTTCTTTCGTGAGCCATGCCAACTTAAGTAAATTACAGTCTGTAGACATATGGTAGCCACGTCCATTCATCAGTGTGTAGGTATGCACGAATCCACGCCCACTTATGTAAATTACTGTCTGTAGACATATGGTAGCCACGCCCATTCATTAGTCCATAGGTATGCACGAATCCACATCCATTATTGTCTGCAGGCTTATGTAGAGCCACGCCCACTGATCAGTTATTAGTCATAATCTAGTATAACAGTGCTGTGAGTAACTCAGCAGATATTTAGTGGTCATGAGCTTGCAAAAAAAAAACTTCACAAACTAGTATAAGAAAAAAATTGGAATTTTAAATTAGATTAGAGATAGTGTATAATGCTGCAATAAAAAGTACTGAAACAAGCTGGATCGGAGTAGTACATAATGTCCAAATACTATAAATGATAAGAAGTCAATATCCCTACTGTACTTGCTTACTTTGTATTATGTAGTATTAGCCAACTGTTTGAAGTGGACTGTGGAAATCCTGAGTTGGTTCTCCAGATAGAACAACGATGGTCGATGAATAATGGAAGGTGAAAAGGTGATTATCTGACTGTCTGAAGTTCACTGTGGCAACCCTGAGTTCATTCTCCAGGTTGAATGACAACAGTCAATGAACAATTGAACGTGACAAATGATTATCCAACTGTTTGAAGTTGATCATGATAAATCCAAGTTAGTTCTCAAAGTTGAATGACAGCAGTTGTTGAACAATGGAAGGTAACAGGAGTGATTATTTAATCTTGTCCATTATATCTGTATTAGCCAACTGTTTGAAGTTCACCGTGGCAACCCTGAGTTAGTTCTCCAGATTGAATGATGACAGTCAATGAAGAATGGACGTGACAGACTGATTTACTGACTGTTCAAAATTCATCATGGCAACCCTGAGTTAGTTTTCCCAGTTTAAAGACAGTAGTTGATGAACAATTGAAGTTGACGAGTGATTATTTACTGTTATTATTTTATTTTTATTGTGCTATATTAGCCAACTGTTTGAAGTTGATCGTGGCAACCCTGAGTTAGTTCCCCAGTTTGAATGACAGCAGTCGATGAACAATAGGAGGTGACAGGGTGATTTTCTGACTGAAGTTCATCACAGCAACACCGAGTTAGTTCTCCAGATTGAATGACAGCAGTTGTTTAACAAAGGAAGGTAATAGGAGTGATTATTTAATGTTCTTATTTTATTTGTGTTATGTAATATTAACAAACTGTTTGAGGTTGGTTGTGACAACCCTGATTTAGTTCCAGGATTGAAAGACGACAGTCGAAATATGGAAGGTAACAGAGTGATTGTTGCTATTTTATTAGTGTAAATTAAAATTAGCTGACTGAGTTTCATTGTGGCCACCCAGAGTTGAATGACGACAGTTGATAAACAATGGCAGGTAATACAGTGATAATTTGTGACTGGATTTGCGAAAAGATACCTTTATCACACATAAAATTTGACCCATTTTTTGAACTTTGAAACTTCATAACTTTTGTATCAATGCATACATTTAGTTGCAATTTTTCTTGATTAAACCTACATTAGTTGGCTACATTTTGATATATAAAGAAAGTTGATGAGTGAAAGGAGGCAGCCATTATGATATTTTGTTTGCTGGTATGTCAAGTGTGTGAAAAGGTACCTTTTTGCAAATCCGGTCACATTTCATGTTGGTATGGTTTGTTAGTGTGATTTAATATTAGGTAACTGTTTGAAGTTCATCATGGCAACCTTGAGTTAGTTCTCCATGAAGAGTGACAGCAGTTGATGAAACATGTAAGGCAACAGATTTCAAGTTCAACATCATAACTTTCTAAATGGAATGTTGACACAGCCAACGGACAATGAAAGGTTAAAAATTATACTTTGTGGTGTTATTTATGGTATTTATTTTTAGGTTATGGAATGGCATGGTACTTCTTCAGTTCAACTGGAGGACAAAGCTTAACTTTCACAGAGAATTTACAAGTGTTAAACAATGTAATATATTCTATTTCATGTATATCTGTGCGTGCATTAAATCAAAATGTCGCTTTTAAAGCATTAGAAGCGTAAAACTGATAAACAAAGCAAAGACTGAAGTACCCCAGATTCTTTTGAGAATGTTGCTAGTCATGGAGAACCAACAGCCAGTAAAGCCAAGTGTTACTTCCAGCTATACTGCCACTCCGTGTGGTTTTTGTGCCACTACTGAAGGCAAACAGCTCCGTCTGTAGCTGGCGAAACGGCGAACGTCTGATCTATTTATTATTTTTATTAATGCTTTACAGCACAAGTGCTGAAGGTCTGTAGGACACCTGGTCCTACAGCCTGCTCAAAGACTTTAGCTACTTAGACTTTAACTACTTAATCTAGATGTTATCCAAGTAAGCGGACTGTTACTGTCACAAATGTTGCCCCGTTCTTTCAATGTGCTTTTCCTGTGTCAGCTAGAAAGAAACCATCATGTAGAGAGTTAAGTTGCAATCAAATCACCCTGCAGAGAGTTCAGCTATGAAGAGATCACGCCGTGGAGAGCTCAGCTAGAAGATGTCACTTTGTAGAGAGTTCGGCTACAAAGAAACTACCATGTACAGAGTTCAGCTCACCCCATCACTCTACAGGCCATATCTTAGTACTGGAATGGTATTGTTGCATTCTGTAACTTGGATCATGATGCAAATTAAATGTGTACTGAGAGCTGAAAATAGCAATGCCATAGCATAATGGCACAATAAGTTATGAGTAATGAAATTGTAAAAAAGTAGGCAAAAATCATGTGCCCACATGCCCTATTATTATCGCAGGCCTGGTTACATATGTGACTTTAAGGAAATGTTCATCATATTTATGCACATGACTCTCTGGTTCTTTTAATAACTGCAGTTCACATACCAAACCATTTAGGAGTACTGTGGAACTCATTAATAACTGGAACTGTGTATCAACAACTGCTAACACAGCAAAAATAGTGTTCCAGTACTACATATTCTAACTCCGTCTTTATTCAGTATTGGAACAACTATTTTTAAAAACTCCTTATAACGAGACAAAACAAACCTCAAATCTATAAATGACTCTAATGTTATTCACTATTGGGGGTTGTGGTCTGTTTTTGTTTGAGCCAAGGTAGAATATCTGGACTATTAGTTCCAACACCTAAACAAAGACGGAATAAATACAGTCAGTATTTGTGAATGAATTATGCTGTGTAAGCTTGTTAATGTGAATTATAATGCTTTGAAATATCAGCATTGAGTGGAAATGTGTGGTGAACATGCAATTAGCATTGCAAAGTGGTTGCTAGAAAAACATTGAAAAGATTACACACATCCAAATATTTGATTTCTGAGTAGCTACTTGAGTAAATGCAATTGTTCAGGATTAATTTCCTAATCATCTGATTTCACTATTGTCTGATTTTTAGCAAGCATAATATAGGCAGGTAAAGCATTTATTGTTATGAATTAGTCACTTTATCATTTCAAAGCTATTAAGTATCTCAACTCAAATCTATCTTTAAGTTTATTGTGATCTCTCAAACTGCTTCAAAATGCTGGAATTAATTTAATTCTTTTACACCATCAATAATCTGGTCTGTAGGTACTGTTATATGACAAGTTTAATGATGCAATAACAGAGAAAAATGTGTGAGGCACAAAAGTGCACGCTGGGTCTGATGATAAATAATTAAAACAAATAATGGCTACTATAGGTTGAGACTCTAAAAGCACATTTCAATCCAAAGCTTTTCTTCATTATAGCAGAACACTTCAAGTATCACCATACATTCATGTTTCCAGATAGCTGCAAGGCTCACATCTGTCTTTATATACTCAGAGCATGTTACTGAAAATAACAAAACAGTCAGTCATATTGCAAGAGAGGGTATAATGACCAAAGACTTGCCATGCGTCCTTTTAAAGGTGTAATGTAAAGTGTCAATACTGTGATAAGCAAGCATATTCATTTCATAAGTTTGTAGCTAGTGAAGTTGTAAGCAACTTCCTTATACTTACTGCAGTGATTCTTAAAAAAAGTCACCAAAGATTGAATATTTTTTTGCTACAATAGCACAAGCTAAGTTATTCAATAAGTTATCCAGGCCTATCAATAGCTGTTATGATTCAAACAATATTTGGTGAACAAAATTTACTATGAAATGTCTATGAGGCACACCCTGTAGAGAGTTCAGCTACAAACAAATCAGACTGTGGAGAGATTAGCTAGAAACAAGTCACCCTGTAGACAGATCAGCAAGAAGGAATTACCTTGTAGAGAGCTCAGCTACAAAGGAATCATCATGTAGAGAGTTCAGCTGCAAACAAATCACTTTGTAGAGAGTTCAGCTACAAAAAGATCACCCTGTAGAGAGTTAAGCTGAAAGAGTCACCTTGTAGAGAGTTCAGCTACAAACAAATCATCCTGTAGAGAATTCAGCTACAAACACATCGTCCTGTAGAAAGATCAGCTAGAAGAAGTTACAGTATCTTGTAGAGAGTTCAGCTACAAACAAGTCACCCTGTAGAGACACAAGCTGAGTGGACAACAGTACTAGACATAAAGTAATTCAAGAAGTAATAGTTATCTAGTATATAGTTGATTGGCGCATAGGTACATCACAAGACATATTAAAGCCAATTTTTGACCCAGTCTGGGAAAACCAGTTATATTGCCAATTTAAAAGTATTGAGAAATGCTGGTTTTAAGCATTAGTGTGGTTTAGCTCACCAATGGTTGAAGTTATGTGTATGAAAATTTCACTCGTTTTATACCAATCACTTACCTTCAAGAGCATCCATGGTACAAGTAGCCAACAGCCAAGTTTCCAGCAATTTTAGATAGTTTTTAAGCCAAGGTTGACTGTATCAGGCAAGCTCCAATAGGGGTGGTCTGGAAGAAGAGCAAGAGGCTGTTTAATAAATCAAAGAGGAAGGTGTAAGGATGAATTATGCCAACCATTCAGGTCTCAAAACTGGCTAAAATGTACAGAAATTTACTGCACAGGTCTTTATTCAACACCACAAAGCATTACAGCCATACACAGCCACCCCTAGACTAATGATCGGAACTCCATTAAGGCCCCAGACCTCACGTATGGATCACCACTATATTCAGGAACAGAAACCAGCAAAAGCAGACCACTCAAGTCTAGCTGTAAAATTTAATGGTTTATTATTGTACTGTAGCCTTGTGTTCTTGGTGAAAAATCAAATCTAAACCAAAACAGCCAAGCTATAAAAAAAGTGCGGCCCCCAGGGTGAAAAAAGATGTTAAATCAAAGGTGGCGGCCAAGAAATGGCTGTGATGGTAGGTTAATGGCAAAAATTTTAATTACGACAATTCAGGTGAATTTGCATTGCTAGGAAAAGAGACAATGCAAATTCACCTGAATTGTCGTAATTAAAATTTTTGCCATTAACCTACCATCACAGCCATTTCTTGGCCACCACCTTTGATTTAACATCTTTTTTCATCCTGGCCTTTTTGGGGGCAGAACTCTTTTTTTACAGCTTGGCTGCTTTGGTTTAAATATCACTTCTTTTTGTATTGCAAGCCACAAAGCCGGCCATTAACTGGCTTTGGTGCTTCCATATAACTTGTTCTTTTTTTTCTTTTCTTTTTTGCAGGAATTGTGGAACAAAGGAAGAAATGTTGTGTATAGTTTTTGTCTGATTAAAAATATTTGTATATTTAACAATGAAAGATCATCATACTGTAGGTAATAAGGTGACTTCTTATACATAACTGAACTGTAGCTGAAACTCCCATTGTTTCTAGCTGAACTCTTTTCAGAGCGACTTGTTTCTAGCTGAAATCTCTACATGGTGATTTGTTTCCAATATATATTTCTACAGGGTGATTTGTTTGTAGCTGATCCCTATAGGATAACTTCTATCTAGCTGATATCTCTACAGGGTGACTTGTTTGTAGCTGATCTCTCTACAGGGTGATTTGTTTGTAGCTGAACTCTCTACATGATGGTTTCTTTATAGCTGAACTCTTTACAAGGTAACTTCTTCTAGCTAATCTCTCTACAGGGTGACTTGTTTATAGTTGAACTCTCTACAAGGTGATATGTTTTCAGCTAAACTCTCTAAAGGGTAGTTTTTTTGTAGCTGAACTCTCTACAATGTGATTTCTTCTAGTTGATCTCTTTACAGGGTGATATGTTTGTAACTGATTTTTCTACAGGGTGATTTGTTTGCAGCTGAACTCTCTACATGATGGTTTCTTTGTAGCCAAACTCTATGCAGGGTGATGTGGTTGTAGCTGAACTCTACTACAGGGTGATTTGTTTATAGCTGAACTCTCTACAGGATGGTTTCTTTGTAGCTGAACTCTCTGCAAGGTGATTTCTTCTAGCTGATCTCTCTACAATGTAACTTCTTGTAGCTGATCTTTCTACTGGGTGACTTGTGTCTAGTTGTACACTCTACAAGATGATTTGGTTGTAGCTGAATACTCTACAGGTGGAGTTTTTGTAGCCAAACTCCCTGCAGGGTGATTTGTTTGTAGCTGAACTCTCTACAGGATGGTTTCTTTGTAGCTGAACTCTCTACAGGGTGATTTTTTTCTAGCTGAACTCTCTCTAGGGTGATCACTTCACAGCTGAACCCTCTACAAGGTGGCTTCTTCTATCTGATCTCTCTACAGTGTGATTTGGTTGTAGCTGAACTCTCTACAAGGTGATGTTTTGTAGCTGAACTCTCTCTTATTTCTAGCTGATCTCTCTACAGAATAACTTATTAGTAAAGCTGAAGTCTTTACATGGTGGATTTTGATTGTTAAACTCTCTGCATGAAGACTTGTTTGTAACAGAACTTTTATAGAGTGAATTGTTTGTAGCAGAACTTCTACAGAGTGAATTGTTTGTAGCTGAACTCTCTACAGGGTGCATGACTTGTTTATAGCTGAACTCTCTTCAGTATGACTTGTATTGTTCTGAATCACTACAGCGATATATTTGTAGCTGAACTCTCTATAGGGTGACTTGCTTCTTGCTGAACTGTCTATAGGATTAACTGTTTGCATTTGCTACACGGAATTGGCTTTTGAATCATAACTCAGTGGCTTGTAATCCGATTCTTCTGTACTACTGCAAGGACTTTCTATGAAGATTATTGTAGCTATACACTGATTTTCAACTCATTGCTCTAAGTGGTTTGCCTAGTAGGCATAAAAACTAATACTTTTTATTATAAAAATCGATCACATAATTGCAACACAGGTTGGGTTTTGTGTCATATCTCCATGGTCTTTATCTCAATTCCTTTCAAACCACCAAAAGGCACTCCTACGATGGTTACTCCATCTACATAGCAATTTTGAACTCATACCCTGTAGGCGTGACAGCAATCGATCTTGTTTTACGCGAATAATTGGTCATAACTCCCAAACCATTCATCGGATTTGCACCAAATTTAATGCTGGACTCGCCGTCGGACTCCCTTCCTGTATGCCAAATTTCAAGGCGATCGGAGTACATGTTTGCATTTTATAGCAATAATTATTTTGCAAGTGTGCGAAAAGATAAAGAGAAAAAAACGAAGTAAACAAGTTTAAACTTTAGTAGCTCGTATCTCGGAAATGGCTGGCGCAACTTCCTTCAGATTTGGAATGTAGACTCTCCCGGCTGGCGGGCAACTCTGTAGCAAATTTGGTTCCAATCGGATAAGGAATCACCGAGATACAAAAGTGTGAAAATGAGGTTTTCTTTCTTCCTATCAATATACCCACAGTGTGGCACGCCGGCTTCTTGGGCCGCACAACATATCGTATGTCTTGATCTGCTGTCATGGGTGATAAGACCAGTTTTTCCAGACCCAATTACATTTAGGCTTAACATTGGAAGTTGATACTGGGACTGGAGCTATAATAAGTCAGTTTGTCATTGTTTAGTTTTAGCTTCTATATTATTGATGCAGTAATAGCTTAGTCTAACAAGCTGCACAACCAGCAGTGTAGTAGCTAGCCCTAGTTGCATCTACGCACTTTTCAACAGTTTTGCAAAAGCAAATATGTTATAAAGAGTCCACAGAGATGGGCTCGCATTTGTTTCTAATTAATTTGCGTGAGGATAGTCAGATCTTGTGCCCAGGCAATCCTGAAACTCCTGCCAGAATGGCATCAAAGATTAACTATGTAGGTCATTAGCTATAATATAGCAAATGTAATTTACACACTTAGCTGGTAGTCTACAAACTAGATAGGTTCACCTGCATCCGGGTGTGTGTCTTATTGTCTGAGGGGGTTTCAGTCAAAACCAATGCAACACCCTGTATTTGCCACTGAGTTACAATGAACATTTATTTGTGAAACTAATTATGCATTAAATATATATGCCTGTATATACAGTAATTCAACTAATGACAAATGAATTGCTAACCTGTACAATGATACTCATTGACAGTTTGATCAGTACAGTCTTCACAATATCTTGTGTTGTTATTTCTCAGAGCAGTTGACTGGTTCCCAACAATTTCCCAAACATTATTATTACACTGTAGGTTGTAACGAACTTCATGTGTGTTATTAGGATCATCTGATCTAATGTACAATATTGACACTGACATGGAACTGTAATGATCACTAGTCTCAGATCTGGATAAACAGTTGTAGTATGTACTGTTGATAGTGATAGTGTGATTATGCTTAGCAGTTTCATCAGAGTTCACTATGTTACTAGCATTTCTCACAAACTTATCAAGAGTGCACTGTTGATGACTGACTCCAGCCACAACTGATATCAGGTTCCAAAGTAATATAATTACCATCATATCACTGACAGTTAATAGCTAAATGAGTATACAGATCATGCTTAATGGATGTATTGATTGCTTTACTCATTACACTGTATAATCAAACAGTACGGTAGTACTGTTTAAGTAGGAATCCCCCTGAAATGTCGCACACCACCAAAAATATTGCTTTTAAAAAATCAGCTTAGAAACTTCTTATGTGACGAAAATCATTTTTACGGAATAATATTAGTCCACCTAGCATCAAATGTAGTATTAAAAACAAGAAAATGCTTACTGGCGGCCGGATATAGAATTTTTTTAAAATCGTCAAAACTCGAAATTTCGTCTCACTCACTGCCTCACTCACTGACCACAGTCGCAAGCCTAGAGCCCAAACGAAGCAGCACATGGTCACCATTTTACGCCACAACAACAAACTCAGCGGTGGGATGTGCCTTTTGGGGTTCCGATGAGTGTACGCCCTGTGCGTCTTGTCTTTTCTTTTATCTTCAATCAAGCTGCTTGTCTTCTTCTTCATCCAACAAAACCATATCAAGGCGTTAATTTTCCATATCAACACTTTCTTTAAGCAGCATAATAGATGCCACAAAATTATTTAAGGCGCCTAGACTACGCTACTGTATGGAGCAGAGCACGGAGGTACCGGTACTCCACGATAGGTCATGACATCACACCCATTCTTTATTCTACGTAGTATCGATCTATCAATCGAAACCACGATTACCACGCCCCTTTTACGCTAGCTGTATTTGTGACCACACACCTTCAAGTTGGTAGGTTGATTCGAGCTCGGATTCGAGATTCTCTAGTCTAATACTATGAATCGATCGAAACCACGATGACCACACCCTTTTGGGGCAAGCACACATCTTTGCAGGCTGACTCAAGATACTCTAATACAGCAGTCACCCTAATAGAACAGTCACATGTTTATAGCTAGCTGTATGCTTTATCAAAACACTAAACAAACTAGCATATTAAAAATTATAAATTTAAAAATGAAGTAGGAATCCAAGTGATAACAAGTAGTGAAACAAGTGATGAACAATGGTAGCTATTACAGTATAGCTCAGTGGGAAATCCCTACTTTGGCATGGTATAACAATTATTTTGTGTTCAGTACCAAAGTAGGGATTTCCCACTGAGCTATACTGTAATAGGTACCATTGTTCATCACTTGTTTCACTACTTTTTATCGCTTGAATTCCTACTTCATTTTTAAATTATAATTTTTAATATACTAGTTATTTGTTACACAAGCACAATGTATCGGACCCCAGGCTCTACTCTTATCATTTTAAGCACAGTGCTGTATTGTATTTAGTGGGGGCAATAATAAATATCTGAGATCATCAAAGAATGCCTTTGCTCTCTTAACTACAGTAATAGCCAAAAATAGTCTCATAATTATTTCCTCACAATGATATGGTAATATTGATCTGTTCTCTTTACATCAACCAGAAATTCTCACAAATAAGGTTCCATTACTATATTCAATATTACTATTTTTATGTAATTCTGTTTTTGACCTTTCTGTAACGAAGTTCATATTTTATTGAATTTCTACAAACACATCAAAGGAAAGAATGGTACTACAGGTAAAACTATGGAATGTATACCAAGATGTACACTGCAAATACTAATGAATAGCAAGCAGAGTAATTCTTTTACTAAAATTACACATTGCTACAAACAGAGAACAGTGTGGGAAATAAATCTACCAATCAATCACCTTACTTTGACAGCATACAAAGGTATTGCACAAAAAATGTGGAAAATTCTCATTACATATTTAGTATAATGTGATTGCAAGCATGCAAAGCTGTAGACTCGCTGGCTGCACACCAATCAGGAACAGACAGATTTTGCTGATATTCCATAATCTAACTGCATAACACCACAGCCAGGTAATATTCATTTTGAAGAAAGGTGTAGCGAAGCACACTAGCATGAGAAGAATGTAAATTTGAAGGGGTCTGGGACCCTTTGCTCTCCCAGCAAAAATTTTTCAAGTTGGATAGAATCACAGAATGACTTTCACAATATCATATTTATTGAATGGGGATGGCTACTATCTTTATAATGAAATTTCCACTTAATCAAACAGTACGATAGTACTGTTTAAGTAGGGATCCGGGTGGATTTGGCGCGCGCCTCAAATTTTGATCCTTCAAAAATCATCCTAGAAATATCTCACACAGCAAATAAACCTTTTACTAAAGAGTCTTCAAGTTTCTAACTTTATTTCTAGCGTTATATATCAGGAAACGACTAGAAAAGTGCTGGAATTTTATTTCTAAAAAATCGCTAAAACAGAAATTTTCGTCTGCCTGCCTGCCAGCCTGCCTGCCAGCCTGCCAGACTGCCTGCCTGCCTGCCTGACCACATTCGCAAGGCTACAGGCCAAACGAAGCAGCGAAGGATCACCATTCTTTGCCACAATATTTAACTCGCTGCTGGGATGTGCCTTTTCGGGTTCCGACGAGTGTCTGCCTTCTGCGCTTTGCCTTTCCTTTTATCTTCAATTACGGATCGTCTTCTTCTTTTCCAGTCACGGAGGCGTTAATAATTCGTATCGACACTTTCCATAGAGCAGCCGTATTCGGACGCCACAAAACTAATAACGGATTCCGTACTGTAAGGGAAAGTAGATGCCTGTATAGCAACACTTGCAAAGCGATCAAACAGCCTAGTGAAGAACACACGGCCACGCCCTTATCAATCAGAGCGCGCGCTCGTACTTAACGATCAGTGGACCACGCCCATTATTAATGGTCCAGCTGTAACTAATTGTAGAAAACAGGAGATAGAAACCCTGCATGCCTTTCAATTTAGTAATTGAGCAGCTTGCATAAAGCAAGCAGCAAGATCGAGATACTCTAATAGAGCAGTCAGTGCCAAAGATCAATAATAGCTATATACCTATACCAAAAAAAGTTAACAAACTAGTGAATTTAAAAATTGTTAATTTAGAAATGGAAGTAGGGATCAAGCGATAAAAACTACTGAAACAAGTGATTTGAATGATGGCAACTATTACAACATAGCTTTGTGGGGAAATCCCTACTTTGGCATTGAACATATATGGTGACGTGGTGAGATGCCAATGTAAGGATTTCCCCACAAAGCTATGTTGTAATAGTTGCCATCATTCAAATCACTTGTTTCAGTAGTTTTTATCGCTTGATCCCTACTTCCATTTCTAAATTAACAATTTTTAAATTCACTAGTACATACTGTGCCACCCAGGGAAATTATTCTTTTGATCAAATGCCTACATATATTTCATAGAGTACTACCATACAGTACAATAGTACTGTATAGTAGGGACGATGAAGGTGTGGGCGTGGTCCACAAAGAAAAATCTACCCAAAATCATCTTCAGAAATCCTTCATGGCCATTTCACAGTATTGGTCAGGTATAAACAAGCCCAAATATGTCTTCAGAACGACCCAAAACGTTTCCGACGAGGTGCTACGAAATTTTAAAAAAAATTATTTTAGCAAATTTTCTACTGCCTCACTGCCTGCCTCACTGCCTGCCTCACTGCCTGTCTCACTGCCTGCCTCACTGCCTACCTCACTCACTGATGCGTTCAGTCAAGCATAGCAGAAAACTGGCTACAGCTACAGCCTTGCTTCTTTGGTGGAAACGCTTCGAATTTTGTGGCCTTTCACAATATTAAATACCTACGATGTGTGCACTACTATCTTACTGTTTTATCTTTGATCCTTCTTTATCATGGCCATCTCTCATGGGTACAGCTTCCATCAAAGCATGCACACCACAGCGCCCCAACATATTGGAATAAATGTGTAGCTTAATTGTAGAAAGCACGTGATTTTAATGTTGGGATACACCTAGGGATATGCTGCTGCCTGTTCAACATCGCCACTACACGCGTAAGGATTAGAGTGTTTGCTTTGGCTCGAAGGTGGTTTCTTTTCCGAGTTTAAAAACAGGCTGTATATGGCGCCTCTCTACAGACTGTATGGGTAGCTTTTCCAGAACACTTTTCAGACGTACTACAACTGAAAAACACCATAGTAGGCCTCATAGGCTCGCGTATCTCGTCGTCTAGAAAGTGGGCGTGACCCGTACTTACGCGAACTAAAAGTAAGAGCAGCCCTGAGGCTTTGAGAAAATTAGTGGAAAATAATACTGTAGACACACTATAAAACAGTTGAAAAGGGCCTAATGTATTTCGCGGACTGGACTCACGGACTGGACTCATGAACTGGACTCACACACTGAGCTGGAAACAGCTATTAAACAATAATCCAGGCATTATCCATCTCTTGCAACACTGGAGACACCACTATCGAGCTACAACTGCTGATACTGCTCTTCCTTACAGGTAAACAAACTAGTGGTGCACTAATTAATTAGAATACACTTACGATACACGAGTACTAGCAGTGATAAAGCATGGTAGAAGCTATTGTTGTAGCTTAGATGTTTTTCCTTTAGCACTAGTGCTAGTGTTGTAGAGATGAGCTAGTAATAATTCTTAGCAGGGTAGCTATAGGTGGAACGTACTGCCCAGCGATGTGATGGGGCTATGCAAATAAACTGACTCATCACTACAGTCCTAACACCAGTGCTAAGTACTGGAGCAACAAAGGAAAAACAGCTGAGCTACAACAATAGCCTCTATCACACGTTATCACTGCTAGTACTCGTGTATCGTAAGTGTATTCTAATAAATTAGTGCAAGCGCTAGTTTGTTAACTTGTAAGGAAGAACAGTATCAGCAGTTGTAATGCGATAGTGGTGTCTCCAGTGTTGCAAGAGATGGATAATTCCTGGATTATTGTTTACAAGTTGTTTCCAGCTCAGTGCGTGAGTCCAGTCCACGAGTCCAGTCCGTGAGTCCAGTCCGCGAAATACATTAGGCCGTTGAAAAGATACTTCTGTGGGTAATGTGTTGTTTAAAGCAGTTTGTTAAAAAATCCGCATTCTTAGGAACGTTTAGCTGTGTATTTCGAGAATTGCAGAGGGGGGTGAATTACTAGCTAAATACGGCTATTCAATAAAATTTACAAAAAAAAGTTCACAAACAAGCTGCAGTCCCTACTCATATGGAAAATTCCTAATTTTTTCTTGCACTTGTATAAAAGCTAGCCACAGGACTACCAAAACTGTACCAACCTATGCACTTTAATTTTATGTATTATGCTTTGATGCAGTGCTCAAAACTTCAGTCAGGTTGGGAGGCGGCTTGCTGTCAAAATCGCCAGTAAACGATTATTTTGGTATTTGTTGCTGGCTTCCAGCACAATAATTTGTTAGCCCATCAAGTCTGGCACACGCTGCGGCTGCTTTTTGGCAATAACTGATACATAGACAGCAAATGCTTGAAGCCACTCATAGATGTTGGCAATAGATCGTTGTTTTGACTTAGCTTCTGCTGTCTCCTCAAAACCTAAGTGGCTTGGAACAAGATCTCCCATCTCTACAAACTTTCCAGATTCAATCTTTGCCACAAGGCTTGGTGGTACTGGCGGTATAGATGATCCAGCAGATGGAGCTGAAGCAATACGGTGGTTGATGGGGGGAGGAGTTCTTTTCTGGTGAGATGAAATTACGCTGACGTGCTCCAGATCTGAGAAAGAGGAGACAGGACAATATGAAGTGCTATACTGGCAGGGTCAGAATGGGATAGTGAGTGGATGTAATTAGAGTTCATAGGCTAGTCTACCTATAAGGCTTCGTGGTAATGTAGTAGAGGAATTTTTTTTACAACTAATTTGCAATCGTTGCATTACCCATACACTACAAGCATAATACCAATGCTTTACGCGTGCACACTGCCACTGATTACTGCACCTAGCTAGTATTAACATTTAAAAATATATATATATATACGTACACACTGCTGTAAGGCCACTCCAATTGGTAATTATGTTTCTGGTCCTTTGAAAATCAGTTTTAGGTGCGGGCGGGCGGAATTCAGCAACAAAGCAACAATGAAGTGACTGCTCAATTAGAGTATTATTGTGATTTACAGACTGTTCTATTAGAGTATATCGATCTGTCACTGCATTTTGCCCATTTCTTGCAGGTTTTCACTGATAAGATACAAATTAGGACATTTAGATAGTTATACTTGTTGCAGCCCAATATATGTTTCTGAAATCCAGGCTTTTCAAAAAGCTGATGCGGGCATTTTACCCATGTATTTCTGAAATTTCACATTCACCAAAAAAGAATGCGGGCGGTGGATCAGAAACATAATTACCAATTGGAGTGGCCTAATAACTTACAACAACGTTCGAACCACGTGAGAAGTGCGCGTGATCCTCGTTTGAAATAATATTGTAACCACCAGCAGACTTTGTACACCCTACCTAACCTCGCACTGTCACGCGACTTGAACGGAGATGCAGACATCGGTAAAGATACTTACCGAGGTGTGGATTATCTTGGTCTTCATCTTGAGAATCTTCACCTTCCTTTGAGAATTGATTCATCATCGCTTCCACTATCTTCGGGATGTCAGCATTCGTCAGTGGGACATCGTCGAATCATTCAGCATCTTCGCTGGATGAAGAGTCATCATCTTGCTCGCGTAAACGTTGACGCTTGAGACGTGGTGAATGGGCAGTCCCATTACTTCTCTTGGTCGATTTGGTAGCCTGTGACGACTCCTTTCCAGCACTGGGCGGATAGTTCTTTCCCCCTCTTCTTGTCATCTCTCTGACGTCCTTGAGGTGACTATTTGTTTTTTCTTTCCACCACTTCCCTTCGTTCTAAGCATAATTCTCGAAATTGCACTATCGCTTAACACTCTCCGCACCTAAAGCACGTGTTGACTTACTCATGCGTGAATTCTGATTGATGCTCACTAATACTGCTCGACTGACTCATGCATCGCTCCTACATTAACTTGGTTTAAATATGCTATGTAAACCTCATTTATTCACAGTATTGCATAAAATCTTTGTTTTCTGAAACGTTTTTTTTTTTTTCTGTCAGCAACTATATGACATTATTTCCTATAGCTATATACATTTGGCAGTTCTATATGCTCTAACAAAAGTAGCCATATCCAATTTTTTTTTCTTTTCTTTGGCCCACTTTCTGTTTCGTCTTATTTGTAGCTAAGTTGAGTAACTTTTTCAATTCTGTTTATTAGGTTAGGTAATCCAAAGGCTGCAGCACATATTGCTGTCAGACCTTCAGTGCTGGTCACTGTAAAGCTTTATAATAATGTAGTCATCAACTGCCCTACTATTCAGGGGCGTCAGAGTAAAATTGAAAGTAGGAGGCTCAGACCTGGTCTAAGAAACATGCTCCTTAGAAAATTTCACATGTTGTGATTCTTTGGAGGCAATTTTGGGCTGTAAGACTGCAATGTAATTTTAGGGATAAACTAGATACTGACCAAAAACCACCTCTGTAATATCATTTAAGTAAATACAAGAAGTGTTTCCAAAGTAGCTACAAAAGATACAAAGCCTAATGTGAATATACTACAACTATAATTATTTTAGAGGTGCCTAATATGGACTAAGTGAACATGAAGCTGTTTTGGATGAATAAAACACAGGTTCAGTAGGTAAGTACTGATTCTATCAACTGCTGCCATTAAATATATGCTATGTTTTGCATGTTTGTTTCAAGTTGTTTTTCTTTTTATTTCAGCCAAAAAGTGGCGAGGTTCTGACCTCACTGGTTGCATCATACTCTGATATCCAGGCTATTGTAATTAAAGTGAGTTACTGTGATAGGCAATTTTTATAAGCAACAGCAACCTTATTCTGCCTGTTATGCTAGCAATGTTGTTTATGCAATCAACACTTTTTTATTTATTAAGGCTTTACAGCAGAAGTGCTGAAGGTCTGTAGGACACCTGGTCCTACAGCCTATTTAAAGTTGTTACATGAAGTGTCTGATTATGACTATGCTAAGTACAAGGATAACAGAAGGCAATGCCAGTATCAATGTCGTAAATTATTTAACCAGTATGCATTGAATCTCATCGACCCCATCAGTAACTCAAACAATTATGGGTCATATATTAAAAGCAAGAGAATAGATCACACAGGGGTTAGTTCCTTGAAACACCAGGGTCTACCTACTGTATACTGAACCTCAAGAAAAATCAGATTTACTTACAGGCTATTTTCCATCCATTTTACTTCAAAGACATATCTCACATTCCAGACCTACAGTAAACGATAATTCCCTACCCAGTATACCACAGTTAGTGGTGCATACAGATGGTGCAGTAGCTCAACTATTACAAGCAAATAAAGCTACTGGGCCTGACAACCTTCCAACACGATTTTTGCAGGAAGCTGCCTACAAAATTGAGCCAACTCTCACAATCATCTATCAAGCATCCTTAGACTAAGAAATTTTACCTAGTACCTGGAAAACAGCAGCAGTTGTTCCAATCTTTAAAAAAAGACTGCAGGTCAGATCTAGGTAATTACAGGCCTGTATCATTAACTTGTATTTGTTGTAAGATCTTGGAACATTTCATATATTCAAACATCAACAGTATCATGAAGTTCTCTGTGACAGTTAATATGGATTTCGACAAAAACGAAGTTGTGAATCCCAACCGATTACTACCATTAATGATTTAGCTAAATGTCTCAATGAAGAAGGCTGATGTGATGTTCTTCTGTTAGGGCATTCAGCAAAGTGCCACGTACACACCTCTTCAAAAACTTCATCACTATGGTATACTATACATGGAGCACTATTATTATGGCTCAAATCCTTCCTAACTGACAGGTCACTATATGTGACATTTGATAGTCACAAGAGTCATCCCACCCCAGTGTCATCAAGGGTTCCTCAAGTCACAGTCTTAGCTCCATTGCTCCTCTTGCTATTACGTAGCTTCGGACTTGATGTAAAATAAAGCAGTACATCATCAGCTTATAGCTTCACTTTTGAACATACCAGAAGAGGAATATCATTATTATAATTGCCAAGTTCTACAAGAATATCTCAAGAATATCTAAATACACTTATACAATGGGCACACATTTGACAAATGGAGTTCAGCCACCAAAAGTGTGAATTTTAAGAATAACATCTAAAAGACCTCAATTACTGCATAGATTCTGTATCTATCAGGCAAGTGTCTCACACAAAATATCTCGGAGTAACAATAGCCAGTAACCTTGCATGGAATAACATGCACGTTCAGAGAATAACCAACAAGGCCAGACTAGTCAACAAATTTTTGTATTGCAATTTGTGCCAATATCCTGTCCATATTAAAATAATGTAGTTGTTATAAGATTATGGTTCATCTCATTATTGAATATGCCGCATCTGTTTGGGACCCTCACACCTTGGCTATCATAAACAATTTGGAATATATTCAGAGAACCATGGATAGGTTCTGTTATAATGATTTTTCAAGTGTCACTGACATGTTGTCCTCTCTTAATCTACCTCTATTACAGACTAGAACAACCAAAGCCAAACCTACAACATTTTACAAAACAACCAATGGGCATCTAGTTATACCCACAGAAGACCTTATCCCCAAGCTTTCAAGCCTGAGGAATGGCTGCTATTACCAACAAATGACACTTATTTGATGCATATAAATTTTCTTTGTTCCTTTCTACTATAAAATCAACTCCTTGTAAATGTAGTTAACTCCCCTACCACTATTGATTTTTGTCTACCCCTCTGTTGATATTTGTAGCAATCTGATGATATTTGTAGCAATCTGATGAACCTCTATGATTACACCTGTGCATTATAATCTCTATGATTTCTGCACAGTATCAATAAAATATAATTTCACCAGCATAATAGGCTGGTACCTATTTGGTGGTTTGAGAGAAATCAGGATAAAGACCAAGAAGCCATATATGGTATAAAACCACACACTTGTTAGAAGTGCATGATAAGGAGTGACCTTAAGACAATCAGGGTGAGAAGGATTGTGAAAGAAAGTAGGCTATGTCTTACTCCTCAAAAAAGACAATGGAAAATTCAACAATTCAACTAGTAGCTTTATGCAAAATGAGAGCTCAAAATCTAAAATGTGACATAATGTCTTAAACTAAAACAGTATGGGCTTGATGATTAAATGTTATTTTTCATGAGATTCTATATACAGTTGATGAAGCCTTTAAAACTATCCTAAACCTTATGGTGTAAGAGTTATAATGACTCTTAGTCGTAATTGTTGCTTTGAAGTAGTAAAGCTGAAGAGAGATACATAAATCTAAATAATAGTCCTAGCAGGTACTTGTAGTTGCCACCTTACAGTACTGTTGTTGTGATAAAATTGCTTTCATTTCATCAGTCTCAGTGTTATTTCGTTATGCATTCACCACTTATGAAAGATACACATTGAAGTGATAAGTAGATGTTTCCCAATTTTTATATGTATTGGTTACCTTGTGTCTTATATTGCTTGCCAGGTATACAGCCAAAGTTTATTTTTCTTGAACATAAGTTGATGTATTTGTAGTCTTGATATGGTGATGCTTTATTACATGAGCTATGGCTATGATGACTACATAAAGATGATGATGATATAACAGCACATGCTACACCAATCACATACATACCACACAGGATGTTTTGTATTATATATAGTATGAATCCATAACAGGATGACCTAACCATAACATCAAATTCCCTAATACTTCCAAGAAAAGCTAACTTAAAGGTAAGATTATTGCAATAAATTAGTCATGGCCATAACCTCACTGCCTCATAGACATTTCATAGTAAATTTTGTTCACCTAAATGTTGTTTGAATCATCCTCAAATAACAGCTACGGATAGGATAACTTATTGAATAACTTAACTCATGCCTTTGTACATGTAGCAAAAAAAATTCAATCTTTGGCGACTATTTTTAAGGATCACTGCAGTAGGTATAAGGAAGTTGCTTACAACTTCACTAGCTACAAACTTTTGAAATGAATATGCTTGCTTATCACAGTATTGACACTTTACTCCTTTGAAAGAACGCATGGCAAGTCTTTGATCGTTATACCCTCTCTTGTAATAGAACTGACTCTTTTGTCATTCTCAGTAACATGCTCTGAGTATATAAAGACAGATGTGAGCCTTACAGCTGTCTGGAAACATGAATGTATGGTGATACTTGAAGTTTTCTGCTATAATGAAGAAAGCTTTGGATTGAAATGTCAAATGTGCCTTTAGAGTCTCAACCTATAGCAGCCAATATTTGTTTTAATAATGTATCATCAGACCCATCATACAGTTTTGTGCTTCCTACATTTTTCTGTTATTGCATCATTAAACTTGTCATATTACAGTACCTACAGACCAGATTATTGATGGTGTAAAAGAATTAAGAAGTACATTAATTCCAGCATTTTGAAGCAGTTTGAGAGATCACAATAAACTTAAAGATAGATTTGAGTTGAGATACTTAATAGCTTTGAAATGATAAAGTGACTAATTCATAACAATAAATGCTTTACCTGCCTATATTATGCTTGCTAAAAATCAGACAATAGTGAAATCAGATGATTAGGAGATTAATCCTAAGTAACTGCATTTACTCAAGTAGCTACTCAGAAATCAAATATTTGGATGTGTGTAATCTTTTCAATGTTTTTCTAGCAACCACTTTGCAATGCTAATTGCATGTTCACCACACATTTCCACTCAATGCTGATATTTCAAAGCATTATAATTCACATTAACAAGCTTAGCAGTTGTTGATACACAGTCAGCGGCGGAGGAAGTAGCTGATATGAGGGGGGGCTGGGCTAACCCAGACTTATTTCTATAGTTTGGTAAGATGAGACCAAAAAAAAAAAAAAGGTCACAACCAACTGACAAGAGCTTTTCACCTCACCAGCTACCATTTCTAGCTGATAAACTACATAAAAAGCCTTACATAGCTCGCTACACACTGACTACTTTATTAGAGTGACTGCTCTATTAGAGTATCTCGATCTTATCACGGTTTTCAGCCCCACTCCAAGAAAGATAATTTCGTTGTGATATCATTCTAAGGGGGGCTAAGCCCCCCTCAGCAGACTGAGGGGGGCTTTAGCCCCCCCCCCCTTTCCGCCGCCTATGATTTCAGTTATTAATGAGTTCCACAGTACTCCTAATTGGTTTGGTATGTGCACTTAAGTTATTAAAAGAACCAGGGAGTCATGTGCATAAGTGATGAACATTTCTTTAAAGTCACATATAGGTGTTCACAAATGTCCTTCTGTCAGGAAACTTATTCGCTATAATAAGTTTACTGTTTGTATACAGGTATCGTACAGTATGATAGTACTGTGTATTATGAATCACGGAGGTTTGAATTTACTCACAAAAAGATATTGAACAAAATCATACTTTCATGATGCTTTGGCAGTGTTGGTTACATATACTGTAATCAAGCCCAAACATGCCTTCAGTATGACCTAAAATGCTTCTAATAGGTTACTATGATTTTTTAGTGGAATATTCTACTGCCTGATTAACTGGTTCCTTCAGAGAAGGCGTAACTGAATAATGGCTAAGGCTACAGGCTTGATGTGACATTGTTTCAACCTGACAGGTGCCTTTTAGTATACCACAGCACATATGCTGCACACATCATGGACTTACCTTTGTCTTGCTTTGTGTCCCATTTCTCTTTGCTGACAGCGTAAAGTGTTGATTAATGGTAGTGCATGATGCCTTCCCAACATTTGTTACGGGAATTTTCTGTATATTCCGTAGGGATGGATTGATTGCAGATGTGCTTCTTGTAGTGTCCTTCATTTGCAATGCTGCATAACATAGCTGAAAACTAAGCGTAATGGCAACTTCAGCTTTTTAGTAGGGCACACGTTCAGACAAAAACAATAAGTCTGGTACCATTCATTCGGTATATATGTGTGGGTTCACCAGTCATAATAATGTTGCAAAAAAAAGTAACCAAACATTCAGCGATTAGAAATCATAGAACTAAAAAAAGTAGTGAACAAGGGAGGTCACCTACACTTTAAGATATACAATGGATATTTAACCCTTAATGCAGGTTTGGGATTAAATTTTCACTGGTATACAGTATCTTCCTGATGTACTTTGTTTCACAACATGTGACCATATTTTGGAAAACCATACATTTGGGCACATGAATAATTTGTGAGAATGCTCAATTGAAAATTTCAGCAAACTTTTTAAGCTTATTTTTTGCATATTCTGATAAAGCAACTATTAAGCCCTCTTGCTGTGAAATTTCACACCCATAGCTTCTTTATTCTAGGAGATATACTCAATTATATCAGACCATGTAGTAGTTTCACAGTGCGTGGGACAGCAATTAACTTACAAATTGGGTGATTTGTTCATTCCCAAAACCAAACATTTTCTTGTCTTTAGACAATAATACAGGTGAATTAATTGAGGAAAAGCACAAAGAACACATGATTAAACACTCAAGGATCTCTTTTCATCCATTTTAGATTGTAAAAATGGAGATCTTTGTCAACAAAGTGATTTGTCATCAATTTGTAACACCTAATCACTATGCAGTACTATGAACTGAAAATGAAAAGTTAGTTTGTTATGTATTAGATAGTAAAATAACCATATCTTTGGAATGCTTCATTGTATCATCACAAAATTTTCACGTAAGTTAGATAACCACTCAGTGTTTCATTGTAGCCATAAAAAAGAAAATTGGCCAATATGCCCAAATGTATGGTTTTCCAAAATAGGGTCACATATTGTTTTTATTTCTTTGATTCCTTGAAATTCCCCTACTTCTTCCTTGTAGCTACATGACAAAATTAGGAAAACATAAGTCTATGATGTATGCATTGTACTGTACATACTGTGGTATGCCAAAAGGCACCTATCAGACTGAAGCAACATCAAACAGTAAAGAAATCAAGCCAAAGCCTTAGCTGTTAATGTCAATCAGTAGAAAACTCCACTAAATAAAGCATTTTAAAGACTTTATAGCAATCTGCTGGGAGAATTTTGGTCATACTCAAGGCACTTTTGGGCTTGTTTATACCTAACAAATACTGTCAGGTGAAGGTATTGAAAGACTGGTTTCTGGTCAATTTTAGGTGAGAAATAGGCACCAGCCTATTATGCTGGCATAAATTTGAGCATAATAGGTGCCTGAAAGCATCAAGCATAATGCTAGCATAATAGGCAGAATAATTGTCATACTGTAAGCAAAAATGCATGCCACAGAATAAGGTTGACTTACAATAACAGAACAGTTGATGCCACTGATGACACCACTGTTATTATAGTTTACAATGCAGCGAAATTCTTAATGCACAATGAGTACTTTTTACATTTAACCAGTTGTTCATAAGCCAAAGTTATCATTATCCACAGAAAATAACAAAACATGGGAATTGTGGCAAAAATTATGATGAGCATAATAGGCAAAATTTTTGAGCACTGCAGCATAGCATAATAGGCAAAATTAAAAGCATAATAGGCTGGTGCCAAGTGAGAAATTGCATACCTCCATGATCCCTAATATGCAGTACTACCATACTACATAATACATCTTCACAACAGCTAACTACCAAAACTCAATAATTAATCGCCTTACAGAGAAAAGAGTTATACTTTGGTGTATGGTGTCTTTTGCAGTCTGGGTAGTACTATAAGAGAATTGCTTTGTGCCATAATACTGTTTAGAGTGAATTGAATAGCTAAATAAATGAATAAAAAGCTGGCCACTAGCTAGCTAGCTACTGCATATTAGTGGGATATTTATATAGTTAGATACTGTGAAGTACAGTATATAATTATATGTGACTGTTTCAGTAAAAACAACATAGTTTGGACAAGCACATTTTTAGAATAAACTAAATAAAAAATAGGTGAAGTTATGCATGTTTCATATACAAGTTTAAATGATCCAATTCTTAGGAAAGCCAGTCTCAAATGAATTATAACTATACTAGGCTAAGCCGAGCCTATCATGTTCAAACATTTTACCTATTATTCCTTCCAGAATTCCCCAAAATTTCTGTCATTACTCTTTTTATTATTATTGTATGTATGTATGCATGTATGTATGTATGTATCCTAGATTCCATAATAATGCGTATTTAATTTCTGTAGCTGGTTGCTGAGTTTTCAAGATGCTGATATAAGTAAATTTATCAAAACTAATTAATAGCCACAAATGAAGCATTCCATCTTACACATCATTTTTCTAGCCTTAAGTAGTTACAACAGACTTACAGTAGAATAGCTATCAGCAGTAATAATTCAAGAGATTTTGATTATTAGTGTATTAAGGCTGTAGCTATAGCTACATGCTAAGTCAGGTAGATAATGATATCAATATGTTCAAAGACTTGAAGAAGATACACTGGTATAACATGTACAAGTTTCAGAATTTCAGATAATCATTCAGTTAAATCCCTGATGCTGGCTGCAGATTAGAAACAATTTCACTGCTCTAATATATTAGATTATTAAAGAGTGTTATCAATCTTTAAAGAGGCTTTTCAGTGCCTTTACAGCCAGCACTCATATAATAATGTCAGCTATGTTCTTGAAAGTTGAAGGGTATGTGTGTTAATGTATTAATTTTATTAATGATGCAGTATTAAATGTAAACAAGATCTTGTCAGTTACTCATTTAAACTGCCATCATAAATATAAACTACAGTATGGTGGATTTATCAATATTGTACTGGGATCAGGTTTTCTGGCCAAAAAATATCACACTGAACTAGCCTCACAGTACCATCATGACATTGTGGCAGTATTAGCAGTGGCGGATCTAGGAATTTATAAAGGTGGTTTCCAGTTTAGAAGGTGGAGATATACACTGACATGAGATATGCAAAAGTTTGCACTACATCGTCTGGTTTGGTAAGGTGAGACCAAAAAAAAAAAAAAAAAAAAAAGGTCACAACCTAGTGACAGTACATAAAATATCTTACTTTAATAGCTACTGCGACTGCTCTATTAGAGTTTCTCGATCAAGGCGCACGCCGCGCTAATTAAATCATTTAATTGTTATGCAATCATTTTTCAAAGGGGGTTTCCGCGGAAACCTTGAAAACCCCCTAAATCCGCCACTGATTAGTTAAGCACTGATAACCAAGCCCAAAAGCGTCTTCAGTATTACCTGAAATACCTCCAAAAAGTTGCTATGAAATTAAAAAACAACATTTACTTTGACATTGCTTCAGCTCTACTGGCACCTTTTTGAATAACGCAGTACATAGCTACAATGCATGCTTTATGCACTTATCCACCTGTGTTGTGTCCCATTTATGTTTGCTGACAGCACAAGGTGTCAATTCACAGTAGCGCCACGTGATAACTTCCCTATACATTTATTGTTATTACTGTGCAAAAACCTCACATGGAGTATAAAAGCAGAGATCAAGACACACGGTAGTGTGTCGTGTGGCCCAAGAAGCCGGCGCGCCACACTGGGTATATTGATAGGAAGAAAGATACCTCATTGTCAAACCTTTGTATCTCGGTGATACCATATCCGATTGGAACCAAATTTACTGCAGCGTTTCCCGCCAGCTGGGGCAGTCCTCATTCCAAATTTGAAGGATATAGCTCAAGCCATTTCCGAGTTACGAGCAGCCAAAGTGTAGGTTTTTTTATTATTTCTTTCTTCGCGTTTTCGCACACTTGCAAAAAGTGCTATAAAACGCAAACACGCACTCCGATCGCCTTGAAATTTGGCACACACAAAGGCAGTCCAAAGGAAAATTCTAGTATCAATCTTGGTGCAAATCCGACGAACAGTTAAGATTTTATGACCAATTATTCGCGTAAAACAAGATCGATTTGTTGTCACGCGTACAGATCAAACCGCTTGATGGAATGAGTTGAAAATCGTTTTGTGGATAGATCAACCATTGTAGGAGTGCCGTTTTGTGGTTTGAAATCAATTGAAATAAAGATCATGGAGATATGACAAGAAATCGGAGGTGTGTAACAATTGCGCGATTGAGATTCGTGAATATAATTTTCATGCCTACCAGGCAAACCGATTAGAGTAGTGAGCTGAAAATTGATATGTAGCTGGAATAGTCACCGTAGAAAGTCCTTGCAGTAGTACAGAACAATCGGTTTACAAACAACTGCAGTGAGTTATGATTCGAAAGCCAACTCCTTGTAGCAAATGCGAGATGAAGATACTCTAATAGAACAGTCTCACTAATAGAGCATTCAGTTAGTTGATGGCTTACTACATTATAGATTTCTACAAGCTATGCTGTAGGGAGCCCAGCAGCAACCAGTTAATATTGTAGACAGTTCAGCTACAAGCAAGTCACACAGTGGCGTAGCTAAAGTGGGTACTGGTAGGGCACAGGCCCAACCAATCAGTTTCAGTGCCCTACCAACTCAGTTTCCAGAAACTAGCCACACAAGATCGAAATACTCTAATAGAGAAGTCACCCTAATAGAGCAATCACCCTAGTACAATACTCGGTCAACAATTTTTAGTGCAATAATGGGATAATAAACTGCTTGAATTGTTCTCATCTTTAACTTTAGAGAGTCTAACTTTGAAAATTTTCTTGGGGACATGCTCCCAGACCCCCTGGCACATCCAAGAACACATCATCATTGCTGCAGCTTGCCAAGTGTGCTCAACCAATCCTTCAGGGCTAGCTACACCACTGAAGTCACCCTGTAGAGAGATCAGTTAGAAGAAGTTACCTTGTAGAGAGTTCAGCTACAAAGAAACCAGAGTTCAGTTGCAAATTAATCACATGTAGAGAGTTCAGCTACAAACAAGTCACCACAATGGCTAATCCAGGATGGGGCATTTGGGGCAAATGCCCCTCCCCCCCACCTCACCTTGTGGAGGAGCCGTACTTCTGATTAAAAAATACTAAACTTTACGTCAATATGCACAATTTACTAGTATTATTACAAATGAAATTGTCATCCAGCACCTTCGTGAGTACTAAGCGCCTCTAAAATAATTATAGTGTTACTGTTGTTCAAGACATTCAGAGCCTTTTAAACAGCTTTTAAGACTTCGCAACCATCTGCAAGAGGTATTTGCTGCTTCAAAGTGCAGCAACTAACAAGAGAATCTGGGTCTCCCCAACCACCTACAACTTAGGCCTGTTTGAGCCCCTCCCCTTACCTGGTTCTAGATCCGCCCCTGCACCATGTAGAGAGATCAGCAAGAAGAAGTTACCTTGTAGACAGTTCAGCTACAAAGAAACCACCATGTAGAGAGTTCAGCTACAAATAGGCACCGGCCTATTATGCCCAAAATTTTACCTATTATGCTTTTGAGCATTGCTCACAAATTAATCCTATTATGCTCAAAATTATGCTTTCAAAATGAAGATTATGATCTAGAGTTGACTGTTTTATTAGAGTATATCAGCCTTTCCTGACTGCTGTATTAGAGTAAGTGACTGCTCTATTAGAGTATCTCGATCTTATTTCTGCAAAGTGTGAATGACCAACAAAGAAACGGTTTAATAAGTTATAATAAGTGTTTTTAAATATGAAATGCACTAATAATACTATTGGCAGTGATTATTTACTTTCTTTCAGGCACTCATATTCCGCATTTTAATTACTGAATTTTCAAATATCGTCCCTATTATGCTGGCATTATGCTTGATGCTTTTGGTCACCTATTATGCTTTAAATTATGCCGGTATAATCGGCCGGTGCCTAGCTACAAACAAATCACCCTGTAGAGAATTCAGCTACAAACTAATCGCCCTGCAGAAAGATCAGCTAGAAGAAGTTACCTTGTAGAGAGTTCAGCTACAGAGAAACCATCATGTAGAGAGTTCAACTGCAAACAAATTACCCTGTAAAGAGGTCAGCTAGAAGAAGTTACTTTGTAGAGAGTTCAGCTACAAAGAAACCATCATGTAGAGAGCTCAGCTGCAAACAAATTACCCTGTAGAGAAATCAGCTAGAAGAAGTTGCCTTGTAGAGAGTTCAGCTATGAAGAAACCATCATGTAGAGAGTTCAGTTACAAACAAATCACCTGTAGAGAGTTCAGCTACAAACAAGTCACCCTGTAGAGAGTTCAGCTAGAAGAAGTCAACTTGTAGAGAGTTTAGTAACAAAGAAACTTCCATTTAGAGAGTTCAGCTGCAAAAAAAATCACCTGTACAGAGTTCAGCTACAAACAAGTCACCCTGTAGAGAGATCAGCTACAAAAAATTACTTTGTAGAGAGTTCAGTTACAAAGAAACCATCATGTAGAGAGTTCAGCTGCAAACAAATTACCCTGTGGAGAGATCAGCTAGAAGAAGTTACCTTGTAGAGAGTTCAGCTACAAAGAAACCACCAGATAGAGAATTCAGCTACAAACAAATCACCCTGTAGAGAATTCAGCTATAAACAAATCGCCCTGTAGAAAGATTAGCTAGAAGAAGTTATCTTGTAGAGAGTTCAGCTATGAAGAAACCATCATGTAGAGAGTTCAGCTGCCAAGAAATCATCCTGTACAGAGTTCAGCTACGAAAACATCACCCTGTAGAGAGTTCAGCTAGAAGAAGTCACCTTGTAGAGAGTTCAACTGCAAACAAATCACCAATAGAGAGTTCAGCTACAAACAAGTCACCCTGTAGAGAGTTCAGCTACAAACAAGTCACCCTGTAGAGAGATCAGCTAGAAGAAGTTACTTTGTAGAGACATCAGCTACAAAGAAACCATCATGTAGAGAGTTCAACTGCACACTGTGGAGAGATCACACTGTAAAAACTTAGTAGTGAATTGCTCTGCCACAAAAAAGTAGTGATGTTCACTACTTTTTGTAGTGAACGTCACTACTTTTTGCAGTGAACGTCACTACTTGGTGGTCAATGTAGTGACGTTCACTACAAACTGAGTAGTGAACATCACTACACAAAAATATTGAGTATTGTGGCAGACATTTGTAGTCACGTTCACTAGTTTGTTTTTACTGTGCAGCTAGAAGAAATTACCTTGTAGAGAGTTCAGCTACAAAGAAACAATCATGTAGACAGTTCAGCTGCAAGAAAACCTCACTGTAGAGTGTTCAACTACGAAAAGATCACCCTGTAGAGAATTCAGCTAGAAGAAGTCACCTTGTACAGAGATCAGCTACAAAGAAACTATCATGTAGAGAGTTCAGCTACACACTGTGGAGAGATCAGCTAGAAGAAATCACCCTGTAGAGAATTCAGCTACAAACAAATCGCCCTGCAGAAAGATCAACTACAAAAAGTTACCTTGTAGGTAGTTCAGCTACAAAGAAGCCATCATTTAAAGAGTTTATGCTACAAACAAATCACCCTGAAGTGAGATTAGTTAGAAGAAGTTATCTTGTAGAGAGTTCAGCTACAAAGAAACCATCACGTAGAGAGTTCAGCTGTAAACAAATGACCCTGTAGAGAATTCAGCTACAAACAAATCACCCTGTAGAGAGATCAGCTAGAAACCAGTGACCTGTAGAGAGTTCAGCTACAAAAACATAATATCATCACCATTTAGAGAGATAAGCCAGACAAAGTAACCCTGTAGAGAGATCAGATAGAAACAAATCACACTGTGGAGAGTTCAGCTACAAAGAAACCATGCTGTAGAGAGTTCATCTGCAAGCAAATCACCCTGTAGAGACTTCAGTTACATTTCAAGTCACCCAGTAGAGAGAACAGCTGCAAATAAGTTTTCCGTAGGGAATAATTGGTAATTATATATATAATTTGTATATTTACTGATAAAATTAGAAATAGTTAAAGTATTTAAAATCTTATTCATCTTTTTCTTCTTCCTGTTATAAAGAAAAAAGATAGATTAAAAGCCTCTAAGCTATACACAAATACAAAAAGAAGTGAAATCAAACCCAAACAGCCAAGCAGTAAAAAAAGGGTGAAACCCTCAAAAAGGCTATGATAAAAAAGATGTGAATTCCAAGGTGGCGGCCAAGAAATGGCTGTGATGGTAGATTAGTGGTAAAATCTTAATAACAACCATTCAGGTGAATTCTGTGCCAAGACCAAGCGGCACCAAATTCACCAGAATTTTTGCTACTAAAATTTTTACCATTAACCTACCATCACAGCCATTTCTTGGCCACCACCTTGGATTTCACATCTTTTTTCACTATAGCCTTTTTGATGGCCGCACTCTTTTTATAGCTTGGCTGTTTGGGTTTAGATAAACAATTACAGGTGTATCCACAAAAAAATATCCTAACAATTAGTCTAGTCCTGCTACATTTGAACTGATTCAAAGTTTTACAGAGATTGTCCCAAGATTTCGGTTGTGACTGATTGATTGCAGAGATCCTTCTCCTAGTGTTTTTCAATTACAATACTGTGTAATGGACTGAATATAGTTGAAAATGAAGTATAATGGCTACTTCACTATATTAGTAATTGATACCTGGGGTTGCATTCAGATGGAAACAATAAGCCTAGCCTTGTGCCATTCTTTTTGATCTAATGTGGTATGTATAGATTCACCAGTAATAATTTAAAAAGTAAATAAGCAAGTACAAGGAAAATAATTTAAGTTTGATTAGGTATATAGTAAAACAAAGGAGGTAACCTTAACCTAAAGATATACTAGTGGACATTAATTCCATGATCCTTAATTAAACTTAAAATTCTTGATTTTTTTCCTTTTAATTGTTTCCACTATAGATTGTTCTTAGTACTGTCTAGAACTATAATTCCAAACTACACATAGGATGAACCCATTCTTTGGACATTATAGATAATACTAACTATATATACTAAAAAACCAGCTCTGAAAATTGTTTTAGCTATACAGCAATGATGATTCATCACCATACAAGTTTACCTATATTACAGCAGTTTCTTTCTTTGATGCCTTTCCCACACATGATACAATGCAGATCAATCAATTTATCAAAATTATTATAATTAATTCCTACAGTATCTATTTGTAGTTACACTGTTTTGATTTTCTTTGTAACTGACTGGGACAAATTTAGCCCCCTAGGCAACATCAACAGTGCTGTCTGTCCAGGGGCGGATCTAGGGGGGGGGGGGGGGGGCTGCGGGGGCTGAAGCCCCCCCCCCCCCCCCCCCCCCCCTTCAAATTTAGGCTTTACTTGATCAATATGCTGAGTATTATAATGAAATTTTGTCTTAGCATAATTATATGATCACTAATAATACAAATACTCATAAAACCACCTTATAAACATCTTTCCAAGGTATCATTAGTGGATTTATGCTAAAGTTTATGCAACAAGGACCCGGATCAGCATTGGAGGTGTACAAGATCGAGATACTCTAATAGAGCGATCAGCTAACTACTCTAATAGAACATTCACTGGAAACATGTAGTTGGTTCTGTTATGGAATTTTTTCCAAATCTGCCTACACCCATACATACAACGAAGTGCATTGGTCTGTTTAAAGGGCTTCATTCATCTACTTGTGTATATGTAGTTAATATGTATGGCAATATTTAATTCAAGTACACAATTTCCATTGAAAATGTTCTCAGATTCAATCTTGTATTGTTCAAATTTCAAAATTTTCCACCTTCAACATTATTATTCTAACATGCACCTATCCAGTGTTGTGCAATTGTGAGAGGGTGCATCATGTACTTGGTTGTCTGTACCTACCCAAACTTTTCCATTAGCAAAATGCTTCAGAGAGCCATACCTATAATCTAAAGGTAGTATATAAAATATCTACAGGCAGAACATATAATATTATGAATTTTATGTGGAAATGTCTCCAAATTGCAGTATTTTAGCATCTATTTTTTTTAAATTTTCCTGGGGGCATGCTCCCAGACCCCCCTAGTTCCAGCATGCTTAGCATGCTGGGAAGTGTGCTTTGCACACCCTCTACCCAATAGATTAGCACCTTCAATTAGTCCCCCCCTTTTATAAATCCTAGATCCGCCCCTGCTGTCCAATATTAACTTATTTAACTAATATTATTCAATAATACTATTGGAAAATTGTGCAAACTGAGTGGAGTTTGCTGAGACAGTCACAGTATAACTAGCTACTTTAATTTAACCATCCCACACATGTTTATTTATTGGTGTCTAGTTTATTGGTATCTAGTTTATCCTAAGAGGAATGGGTTGCACCAAAAGGCTATACCTACACAAGGGTGCTTCCCCAATACTGTACCTTACATATATAGCTACATACAAAACACACATAAGACAAAAGCACACAAACAATAATTTATACAGCAAACATATTACAACATGAATGCAAAGTACCGGCACACATGGAATGATAGCATCAAAAAATAGCTTAGCTAACAGCATGATGAAAAGCATCATGATTGGATAAGGATAGAATGTTAAAATTAATAGGATCTTGTTCCGGGTAGCTAAATGGTGTCAGTTAGCTACCAAAAAAGGAGAAACGGAACGAGTACATAACTAGCTAGCTATATCTAGCTGTTGTATTACCGAATCACTCAATGTACATGCTCACGGAGATCAAGACACATGATAGTGAGTCGTGCAGCCAAGTACAGCCAGTATGGATACATGATAGACAAGTGTGTATTTTACATGAACTAAGAAAATGCCGTTTTCACCCATCCGTAGCTTGATAATGGCAGAACAGAAATTAACCACTTTTGCTGTGGAAACCACCACGGGGAGGGGCACCTCCAATTTCAAATTTGAACTGAATATACCAAGCCATCACTGCGATATGCACCTTCAAAGTTCGTCTTAGTTTCTTCGGATTTTTCTTCATCTTCTTTATGTTCTTCTTTTTCTTTTCGCACTACTTAGAAAAAATGCTATTACTCACACATGCTTTAGTCGAGCTGTAAGAAAGTAATTTTTCATGTTTACAATCCAAATTTGTACACTTTGGATAAAGAACAAGGGAGTTATACGCGATTTTCAGAAAATTAGATAGCATTTTTTGTCACGGCCACAGGGTGAACTGTTTAAAGGAATGACTTGAAAATCGGTCTATACATGGAGTAACCATCGTAGTGAAAATCTTTGTAGTTTGAAAGAAATCGCATAACAGACTACAGTCATGGAGTTATAACAAACATGCCAAATATATGTAAAATGCGCACGATTGTCTCAGACTGATTGACATTACTTGTCTAGTTGTAGACTTGTTACTATTATTAGCCTTTGTAAATATGCGCATGTGTGATTCAAATATATTAGGTTTGGTACAAGGCGTGAACACATATTGTAGTTTGTTATTTCATCTCCTCTATTTGAGACCTTCATTGGTCATTCAGTGCTATCTAGCTACTATACTACACATTTGGTGCTGTGATGAAACATCTAGATGGAAGACATCCAACTTCTCTGGAGTCACTTGAGATGTTGAAGGGCAGCCATATAAGATTATCAATGCCCACATGGAGGCTTTACTCAACCTCACAAAGCCATCTAATAACTTGGTTAGTTTACAGGCCTTTCATGATACCATAGAAAGGCACATGAGGTCATTATCAACACTTGGCAAGTCTCCTGAATCATATAGTATGCTATTGATCTCATCCATCCTTAGTAAACTACCCATTGAAATCAAAACGGCATATAGCACATGAACACTTTGAGACAGAATGACCCATTAAAGATGTGTTTGCTGCCATTCATAAGAAGTCCAAATTTTTTAAATGAGTTATCAGTACTGTGGTAAACCTAGCAATTACGACAACTCCCCACCACCCACCAGTTCCTTCTACACAGCTACACACAAGGGCCACCACCATTGTGATGGTCAACAGAGGAAGGAACCTGTATGTTTTTTCTGTAAGGGAGGCCACAAAGGTGGTGTATGTAACAGTGTAACAGACCCTAAGGAAGGGTTAGCAATTGAAAAGCGAGACAAGTTGTGCTTCAACTGTCTTGCCAGGCATAAGGTGACACAATGTACCTCAAAGTTCAGTGCAAGAAGCGACACCACACCAGCCTTTGCCACGCCTTCCTAACAGAAAGCACACAACCACAACCTGACCAACAGACATCAGCATTACCTAATGCACAAGCACCTGCAACTGACAATGCCACATTCATCACAATGACACCTGCTCCTCTCTCAGCATTATATACCAGTGTGTGCTTATTGAAGACAGCTATTGCTGAAGTGTCATCAGCAACTACCACTACAGAAGGCAACATTCTGTTTGCTGAGGAAGCAGAGCTTTCATCACATGAGCACTGGCTGATGAACTGTGTCTTCATCCAACCCACCATGAGACTATCTCAGTATTGTCATTTGGAGCGTAGGTGTCCTTGTTCAGAAGCCTTGAGGTAGCAACACTCTTTGTATACACCCTGAAATCTGCTCGTATCCCAATTTTGGTCCTCATTGTTCAGCAATTGGCTGCCTCCATCCGAAACTCAGTGCATACCCACCTGAGTGAAGTTCCATATTTGAAGAGCCTCACATTGGCTCATCCAGTAACCGGGGATGAGAACTTCCAAATCTCAGTTATCGTTGGGGCTGACTACTATTGGTGTTTTGTACAAGATGAGGTAATTCAGGGTGATGGACCCACAGCAGTTCTATCACGACTAGGCTACCTATTGTCTGGCCCACTCCCCTTACCCAACCCATTAATTCAACTAACCTTCATATAACTATATTATCATGTACCACAGAAACCAGTGGCTGATTCAAATTCTGGAATTCAGAGTCTGCAAGCTTGTCACCCACTACAGACACTCAGGGAAAACAATGTGCTCCTCCAACAATACATAAAAAGCCATATCACAATATGATCAGATGGTGCCTATAGCTTGCATTTTCCCTGGAGAGAGGATCACCCTCCTCTCCCATCTAATTATTCCATCTGCTCAAAATGAACTAAGTCCCTAGCACAATGATTATCCAAAACACCACAGCTGCTAAAAACACATGGAACCATCATTAAAGATCAAGAGCAACAAGGCTTCATAGAAATAGTAGAGAGCAGCAGTCACACACATAATGTACAGTAGTTCACCCTAGTGATGTGCGATATATCGAAAAAATATCGATTTCGCGATAATTTTGTCGATATCGTTATCGTATCGATTTTCGATACTGCTTTAGCAGATTTCGATATTTATCGAAATGGTAATATTTTGCGATATTTATCGAAATATCGAAGAATATTTTGATGAATCTACAACACTTAGTGTGTGATTGCGCAATGACGCTAGAAATGAAGGTTGGTTCTGTACTATCTAGCCACTTTAAAAACTTGTCTACCAGTTTTCTAGGCTTATTATTAGTTTTGTGCAATAGTTTGTGTGTAAATTGTATTTCAAGTATATTCATAAATATCGGCCGCCCGCGCAATTACACCACCCACACAATTAAAAATTATCGAAAATCATATCGAAATTTCGATATTTACCCCAATATTGTATCGATATTATAGTATATTGAAATAAAAATCCTGATATCGCACATTCCTCATCACCCAGTCAGAAAAGACTCGACCACCACAATCATCCAAATGGTGTATGACTGCAGTTGCAAACAGTCTCGCAACAGTCCTAGCCTTAATGACTACCTTTCCGCAAGCCCCCATTCTTCACAGATCTTTGCACCATTCTCCTCCATTTCCGGCTACATACGTACAATTGCGCTTTCAGCTGACACTGACAAAGCCTTTCTCCATGTGTGTATATAGATGAATCAGACAGGGACAGTTCAAGTTTTTTTATGGCTGTCGGATCCCACTGACGAGAACAGCCCCTTTGTGATTTATAGATTGTGAGTTGTGCTATTTGGAGCTACCAGTTCTCCTTTCATACTGTGTGCAGCACTTACTTTCCACCTAATTCGGAATTCCTCAGAAATATCACAGGATCTACTTCACAATTGTTATGTAGACAACGTTGTGTCTGGTTGCCTTAGTGAGGAAGCTGCACACAAATATTTTATTGTAACTCTTTCTGTACTCAGTAGTGCAGGTTTCAACCTATGCTCCTGGTCCTCAAACTGTGATCGCCTTCAGCAGGTTAGGCCTGAGTCTATTATGCTTTTGAAATGCCTATTATGCTTTTGAGCATTGCTCCAAATTTCTCCTATTATGCTCCAATTATTCCCAGTTGTGTGCCATTATGCTCCAAATATGCTCATATAAAATTGTGTTTTGACTGCTCTATTAGAGTACGTAATGCATTTGTGAGCATTCTATTAGGATATTTCATTATCTGGTGACTGTTCTATTAGAATATATCGATCTTTAACTAATCTTTTTCACAACGTAGCTGTAAATCTGATTTTTATCATGTTTGCACACTATCCCGTTCTGCATCATGCAAATTAGGTAGAGTTTCAGCTTCTCTGATAACTAATGCACAAAAATTTTGCCTATTATGCTGGCATTATGCTGATACTTTTGGCTACCTATTATGCCCCAAATTATGCTGACATGATCGGCGCAGGCCTACAGCAGGTAGCATCACAGCACAAAGTTGTTGAACCAAGCAACCCAGTTAAGGTACTAGGAATGTACTGGAACACTGAGAGTGATATGCTCTATGTCTCCCCCAACCTAGACACAACGTTTCCGCCTACAATGACTAAGAGAGATGTTCTCAAATGGTCATCAAGCATTTTTGATCCATTGGGACTACTATCACCTGTCACAATCTCAGCAAAGCTCTTCCCACAACAGCTATGGTAAGAGCATTTAGAGTGGGACATAACACTTGACCCCAGTCTGTGCGCTCAATGTATCACAATTGCTGCGAACATTGCACAAGCCACAAATTTGTCCTTCTCCCGTAAGTACAATATTGTGCCTCAGGGTGTTTCTACCAATCTGTATATCTTTGCTGATGCAAGCCTAAATGCTTATGGTGTAGTTGCATACATCCAACAAGGGCAAGCACCAGCCTGAATACTGATGTCCGAGCACCATTAAAGCAGCTGTCCCTTCCCAAGTTGGAACTGAATGCAGCTGTACTTGCAGCCAGGCTAGGACACTTCATTATGAAATCCCTGACCATCAATCTGACTATAAACTTGTGGTCAGATAGCCAGATCATTCTGTATTGGATCGCCAGCCAGAAAACGTTAAAAACATATGTAAGCCACAGAGTTGTTGAGATTCACTCGATTTCCAAGAATTGGCAATATTGTCCATCTACGGACAACCCAGCAGACCTCATCACAAGAGGAATCACCTTTCAACAGCTCAACTACATGGACCATCATGGCTGCCATCTCCAACATATTGGCCAACCTGGGATCCAACAGAGTCCTTCTGTCACAATCAGAAATTGACCTAGAACAACCGGATCAAAACTGCCACACTAAACAGAAGGAAAGCAGTCCATCAACCAGCCTCCAAAACATCATAGACATTGAGATGTATAGCTCCCTGCAGAAGTTGCTTGCTGTAATTGCATATGTGCTATGCTTCATCCACTACATGAAGCATCTATCACCTGTTAGCACACAACATATAACCTCAGTTGAACTATCAAGAGAAAACTTGAAGTTCCTTGAAGCTGTCCAACATGCCAACAGAGATTTCCAACTTAACTTCAAATTCTCACCGCTTTCCATTGGTATGACAGCTTAGGCTATTCCTGGACCAAAACCAACTGATCAGATGTGGTGGGTGTATCCATAATACCCCACTATCAGAGCTCACAAGGTTCCCCTACCTACTGCCATCCAAACATCATTACACAAACCTTGTGATATTGCAAGCACACGTATCATACATCACAGTGGTGTAAATTCCACCCTGATGGTGATCCGGCAGCAGTACCGGATACCGTCAGGAAGACAGCATATCCAGTCACTGCTTTGGAAGTGTGTAACCTGCAGGAAGGTTTCAGGCAAACCATACTCAACACCAGACCCTCTGCCACTTGTCAATGCAACAAATCTGATTGAAGTGACTGGAGTGGATTTCACTGGTGCACTGTATGTCCGGAACAGTGAAGGTGAACAAAAGGCCTACATTTGCCTCTTCACCTGCGTTGTTTCCAGAGCAATCCATCTGGAAGTAATTGTTGACCTTACTGTTGCATGTTTCTTACAGGCATTTTGTTGCTTTGTCAACAGAAGACCCTTACCAAAATTGATGCTTTCTGATAATGCCTCCACATATTTGGTTGCAGCCGAGGAGCTTCAGAGCCTATTATCATCTGTGGAACTAGCTGAGAACCTTTCTAGGAGAGGTGTCAAATGGCAGTTTATTCCAAAGTGTGCCCCTCGGCTTGGGGGTTTTTTGGTAGAGACTCATAGGGCTTACTAAGTCAACTCTCAAGAAGATACTGGGCCACACTCATGCAACATCGAAGAGTATCCAGACTGTAGTGGTAGAGGTAGAGGCTGTACTGAACAATTGTCCTCTAACCTACATTTCACCTGATGTCAAGGATATGTACCCGATAACTCCCTCCCACCTCCTATAAGGTCAATCCATTATCTCCCTGCCCTATCAGGATGTACAAGATGACAAAGTTAATGATCCAACATATGGTGACGATGCAGACTTAAAGAAGCAAACTAAGACCCAAGCACTGTTATTCAAGCATTTCTGGACCAGGTGGCAGAAGGAATATTTGACTTCAGTATGAGAATTCAACCGTTCAACAGGCAATAACACCCAGACAATAGGAGTTGGTGATGTTACTCTCATTCATGATGACATGCCCTGGATCCAGTGGGGACTAGGTGTCATTGAACATCTCAACAAAGGTAATGATGGATTAGCTCATTCCACCAATGTTAGAACATCCACCGGACGAACTAATCGACCCATAGCTAAACTTTACCCTCATGAGGTCACAACAGCAGAATTAGCTAGAGCAGCACACCAAGACAACAGTACTGATAAAAATCCCACAGTGGAATTGACACCAAGGCCAGTTCGTCATGTATTGGTAAGTGGACGACAAAGGGTACAGCAATGGACTGGTGCACATTGTGCCCCCATGGAGGGTGTCTCAGACTGATTGACATTACTTATCTAGTTGTAGACTTGTTACTATTATCTAATCAAAAACAGCCAAGCTGTAAAAAAAGGAGTGCGGCCCTTGAAAAGGCTATGGTGAAAGAAGATGTGAAATCCAAGGTGGCGGCCAAGAAATGGCTGCCATGGTAGGTTAATGGTAAAAATTTTAATAACGACAATTCAGGTGAATTTGGTGATGCTTGGTCAATTGGCACAAAATTCACCTGACTTGTTGTTATTAAAATTTTTACCATTAACCTACCATCACAGCCATTCCTTGGCCGCCACCTTGGATTTCACATCTTTTTTCCCATAGCCTTTTCAAGGGCCGCACTCCTTTTTTACAGCTTGGCTGTTTTTAATTAGATTTCACTTCTTTTTGTATTTGTATACCCCAAAGCCGGCCTATGGCCAGTTTTTTAATCTATATATTTTTCTTTACCACAGGAAAAAGAAAAGATGAAGCAGATTTTATAAATACTTTAACCCATTTTGATTTTATCAGTAAATGTACAAATTATATATATAATGCATATATCAAGAGTTCATAATATAAAAAGAAAGCATATATTTATTACATGTCAATTAATCCCCACAGGATAATTTGCAGCTGATCTCTCAACTGGATGACTTGAAATGTAGCTGAACACTCTACAGGGTGATCTGCTTGTACATAGATGAACTCTTTACAGGATTCTCTCTAACGGGTGACTTGACTCTAGCTGAACTCTCTACAGGGTTATCTGTTTGTAGTTGAATTCTCCACAGGTTGATTTGTTTGCAGCTGAACTCTCTACAAGGTAACTTCTTCTAGCTGATCTGTCTACATGGTGACTTGTTTCTAGCTGGTCTCTCTACAGGGCGATTTGTTTGTAGCTGAATTCTCTACAGGGTGATGTGTTTGCAGCTGAAATCTCTACATGGTGGTTGCTTTGTAGCTGAACTCTCTGTAAGGTGACTTCTTCTAGCTGAACTCTCTACAGGGTGATCTTTTCATAGCTGAACTCTCTACAGGGTGATTTGTTTGCAGCTGAACTCTCTACATGATGATTTCTTTGTAGCTGAACTCTCTACAGGGTGATTTGTTTGTAGCTGAAATCCCTACAAGGTAACTTCTTCTAGCTGATCTTTCTACAGGGCGATTTGTTTGTAGCTGAGTTCTCTATAGGGTGTTTGTTTGCAGCTGAATTCTCTACATTGTGGTTTCTTTATAGCTGAACTCTCTACAAGGTGACTTCTTCTAGCTGATCTCTCTACAGGGTGATCTATTTGTAGCTGAACTCTCTACAGGTAATTTGTTTGTAGCTGAACTCTCTACAAGGTGATACTTCTAGGTGATCTCTCTACAGGATGACTTGTTTCTAACTGAACTCTCAACAGGGTGATCTGTTCATAGCTGAACTATCTACTGGGTGATTTGTTTACAGCTGAACTCTTTACTTGGTGGTTTCTTTGTAGCTGAACTCTCTACAAGGTAATTTCTTCCAGCTGAACTCTCTACAGGGTGACTTGTTTCTAGCTGATCTCTCTACAGGGTGATTTGTTTGCAGCTGAACTCTCTACATGGTAGTTTCTTTGTAGCTGAACTCTCTACAATGTGACTTCTTCTAGCTGAACTATCTACAAGGTGACTTGTTTCTAGCTGATCTCTCTACAGGGTGACTTGTTTCTAGCTGAACTCTCTACAGGTGATTTGTTTGCAGCTGAACTCTCTACATGGTGGTTTCTTTGTAGCTGAACTCTCTACAAGGTAACTTCTTCTAGCTGATCTTTCTACAGGGTGATATGTTTGTAGCTGAATTCTCTACAGGGTGATTTACTTGTAGCTGAACTCTTTACATGGTGATTTCATTGTAGCTGAACTTTCTACAAGGTAACTTCTTCTAGCTGATCTTTTTACTGGGCATATTTGTTTGTAACTGAGTTCTCTACAGGTTGATTTGTTTGCAGCTGAACTCTCTACATGGGAGTTTCATTGTAGCTGAACTCTCTACAATGTGACTTCTTCTAGCTGAACTCTCTACAGGGTGACTTGTTTCTAGCTGATCTCTCTACAGGGTGACTTGTTTCTAGCTGAACTCTCTACAGGTGATTTGTTTGCAGCTGAACTCTCTACATGGTGGTTTCTTTGTAGCTGAACTCTCTACAATGGAACTTCTTCTAGCTGATCTTTCTACAGGGTGATTTGTTTGTATCTGAATTCTCTACAGGGTGATTTATTTGTAGCTGAACTCTCTACAAGGTAACTTCTTCTAGCTGATCTTTCTACAGGGTGATTTGTTTGTATCTGAATTCTCTACAGGGTGATTTATTTGTAGCTGAACTCTCTACAAGGTAACTTCTTCTAGCTGATCTTTCTACAGGGTGATTTGTTTGTAGCTGAATTCTCTACAGGGTGATTTATTTCCAGCTGAACTCTCTACATGGTGGTAGCTTTGTAGCTGAACTCTCTAAAAGGTGACTTCTTCTTGCTGAACTCTCTACAGAGTGATTGATTTTTTTTGCAGCTGAACTCTCTACATGGTGGTAGCTTTGTAGCTGAACTCTCTAAAAGGTGACTTCTTCTAGTTGAACTCTCTACAGGGTGATCTTTTCATAGCTGAACTCTCTACAGGATGATTTGTTTGCAGCTGAATTCTCTACATGATGATTTCTTTGTAGCTGAACTCTCTACAGGGTGATTTGTTTGTAGCTGAACTCCCTACAAGGTAACTTCTTCTCGCTGATCTATCTACAGGGCGATTTGTTTGTAGCTGAGTTCTCTACATGGTAGTTTCTTTGTAACTGAACTCTCTACAATGTGACTTCTTCTAGCCGAACTCTCTACAGGGTGACTTGTTTCTAGCTGAACTCTCTGCAGCTGATGTGCTTGCAGCTGAACTCTCTACATGGTGGTTTCTTTGTAGCTGAACTCTCTACAAGGTAACTTCTTCTAGCTGATCTTTCTACAGGGTGATTTGTTTGCAACTGAACTCTTTACAAGGTGACAACTTCTAGCTGAACTCTCTACAGAGTGATTGATTTTTTTGCAGCTGAACTCTCTACATGGTGGTTTCTTTGTAACTGAACTCTCTACAGGGTGATTTGTTTGTAGCTGAACTCCCTACAAGGTAACTTCTTCTAGCTGATCTTTCTACCGGGCAATTTGTTTGTAGCTGAGTTCTCTACAGGGTGATTTGTTTGCAGCTGAACTCTGTACATGGTAGTTTCTTTGTAGCTGAACTCTCTACAATGTGACTTATTCTAGCTGAACTCTCTACAGGGTGACTTGTTTCTAGCTGATCTTTCTACAGGGGATTTGTTTGCAGCTGAACTCTCTACATGGTGGTTTCTTTATAGCTGAACTCTCTACAAGGTGACTTCTTCTAGCTGATCTCTTTACAGGGTGATTTGTTTGTATCTGAACTCTCTACAGGTGATTTGTTTGTAGCTGAACTTTCTACAAGGTGATACTTCTAGCTGATCTCTCTACAAGATGACTTATTTCTAACTGAACTCTCAACAGGGTGATCTGTTCATAGTTTAACTTTCTACCGGGTGATTTGTTTGCAGCTTAACTCTCTACATGGTGGTTTCTTTGTAGCTGAACTCTCTACAAGGTAACTTCTTCTAGCTGATCTTTTTACAGGGCATGTTTGTTTGTAGCTGAGTTCTCTACAGGGTGATTTGTTTGCAGCTGAACTCTCTACATGATGGTTTCTTTGTAGCTGAACTCTCTACAAGGTGACTTCTTCTAGCTGATACAGGGTGAATTGTTTCTAGATGAACTCTCTACAGGGTGACTTGCATGTAGCTGAATTGTCTATCAGATTAACTGTTTGTAGCTGAATTCCGTACAGAATATCGTGCAATGTAATATAATTCTGTAATGGAGTAAGTTATAAACGTAGCTGAATGCTTTATTAGGGTGACTGTTCTATTAGAGAATCTCGATCTCGCATTTGCTACACGTAGTTGCCTTTCGAATCATAACTCAGTGGTTTGTAATCCGATTCTTCTGTACTACTGCAAGGACTTTCTATGATGATTATTCCAGCTACACACTGATATTCAGCTCATTGCTCTAAGCGGTTTGCCTGGTAGATGTGCAAACTAATAGTTTGTTTTTTTAATCAAAAAATCGATCGCGTAATTTTGACACAGGTTGGGTTTTGTGTCATATCTCCATGGTCTTTATCTCAATTCCTTTCAAACCACATAAAGGCACTCCTACGATAGTTACTCCATCTACATATAAATTTTCAACTCATTCCTCCAAGGGGTTTACCCTGTAGGCGTGACAGACCTTAGACCTTATTTTACGCACATAATCGGTCATAACTCCGTGTATGTTTATCGGATTCCTACCAAAGTTGGCACTGAGATCCGCCTTAATGAGCCCTTCAAGTGTACCAAATTTCAGCTCTATCCGAGTACGCATTCGTGTTTTATGTAAATATTTTAATAACGACAATTCAGGTGAATTTGGTGCAGCTTGGTCTTGGCACAAAATTCACCTGAATTGTCATTATTAAAATTTTTACCATTAACCCACCATCACAGCCATTTCTTGGCCGCCACCTTGGATTTCACATATTTTTTCACAATAGCCTATCTGAGGGCCGCACTTTTTTTACAGCTTGGCTGTTTTGGATTAGATTTCACTTCTTTTTGTATTTGTATACCCCAAAGCTGGCCTATGGCCGGCTTTAGGGCTTTTTTTAACCTATCATTTTTTCTTTACCACAGGAAGAAGAAAAAAAGAAGCAGGGTGATTTCTTTGTAGCTGACCTCTCTACAAGGTTATCCTTCTAGCTGATCTCTCTACCGGATGACTTGTTTGTAGCTGAACTCTCTACAGGGTGGTTGTTTGTAGCTGAATTTTCTACAGGGCGATTTGTTTGTAGCTGAACTCTCTACATGGTAGTTTCTTTGTACTATAACTATCTACAATAGAACTTCTTCTAGCTGAACTCTCTACAGGGTGACTTGTTTCTAGCTGATCTCGCTACAGGGTGACTTGTTTCTAGCTGAACTCTCTACAGGGTCATTTGTTTGTAGCTGAATTCTCTACAGGGTGACTTGTTTCTAGCTGATCTCTGTACAGGGTGACTTGTTCCTAGCTGAACTCTCTACAGGTGATGAACTCTCTTACATGGTGGTTTCTTTGTAGCTGAACTCTCTACAAGGTGACTTCTTCTAGCTGATCTCTCTACAAGATGACTTGTTTCTAACTGAACTCTCTACAGTGTAATCTGTTCATAGCGGAACTTTCTACTGGGTGATTTGTTTGCAGCTGAACTCTTTGCATGATTGTTTCTTTGTAACTGAACTCTCTACAAGGTAACTTCTTCTAGCTGATCTCTCTACAGGGCAATTTGTTTGAGCTGAACTCTCTACATGATGGTTTCTTTGTAGCTGAACTCTCTATTAGGTACCTTCTTCTGGCTGATCTGACTACAGGGTGACTTGTTTGTAGCTGAATTCCCTACAGAATAACTTGCAATATAATATAATTGAGTAAATTATAAATGCAGCTGAATGCTTTATTAGAGTGACTGTTCTATTAGAGTATCTCGATCTCGCATTTGCTACACGTAGTTGCCTTTCGAATCATAACTCAGTGGTTTGTAATCCGATTCTTCTGTACTACTGCAAGGACTTTCTATGATGATTATTCCCGCTACAGACTGATTTTCAGCTCATTTCTCTAAGAGTTTGCCTGATAGACACTAAAACTAATAGTTTTTTTATTCATAAAAATCGATCGCGTAATTTTGACACAGGTCGGGTTTTGTGTCATATCTCCGTGGTCTTTGTCCCGATTCCTTTCAAACCACAAGAAGGCACTCCTACGATGGTTGCTCTATCCACATAGCAATTTTCAACTGATTCCTCAAAGGAGTTTACCCTGTAGGCGTGACAGACCTTCGACCGTATTTTACGCAAATAATCGGTAATAACTTCGTGAATGTTCATCGGATTCCTACCAAAGTTGGTACAGAGATCCGCCTTAAGGAGCCCTTTAAGTGTGCCAAAGTTCAGCCCGATCCGAGCACGCATTCGTGTTTTATGGCGGATTTTGCGAAGTGTGCGAAATGAAGAAGTAGAAGAAGAAAACGAAGAAATTAAAACGACATTTTGTTCGCTCGTATCTCGGAAATGGCTTGAGCGATTTTCTTCAAATTTGGTGTGTAGACTGCCCTTGCTGGCCGGCACCTCTCTAGCAAATTTGGTTTCAATCGGATAAGGGATCACAGAGCTACATAGGTGTGAAAATTGCGTTTTCTTTCTTCCTGTTAATATACTCACGGGTGGCACGCCGGCTTCTTCGGCCGCACGACACACTACCGTGTGTCTTGATTAGCCTTTGTAAATATGTGCATGTGTGATTTTAATATATTAGGTTTGGTACAAGGCGCGAACACGTGTTGTAGCTTGTTATTTTGTCTTCTCTATTTGGGTGGGGCCTTCATTGGTCATTCAGTGCTATCTAGCCACTATACTACACAACAATCGAGTTTTGTTAATAAAAAAGTTGCACTTCCACACCTACGTACCAGGATAACTAGTGAACGGAATCTGCTGAAATCAGGTAGAGAAGTTAATAAATCATTTTAGAGTGATCTTTCAGTAGTTTACAAGGAATCAGATTAAAATCCACTGAGCTATACTATGAAAGTGAACTAGATGTAACAAGTGCATGATTGAGATACTCTAATAGAACAATCAGCTGCCAATAAGTCAATTTATTAGAACATTCAGCTACAATCAACTCACCATGTAGAGATTTCAGCTAACAACATAGGAAGTTTAAATACAATCAAGTCACCCTTCAACTAGTATCAAAATAACTGTTATTCTGATCTTTTATCTGTTGAATCTGGGGTACCCCAGGGCAGTATTCTCGGTCCACTTCCCTTTATCATGTTTATGAATGATCTACCTAATTCTATTACTGACAGTGAGGCTTTACTCTTTGCAGATGACACCAAATGTTTCAAGCACATTAAGACACCTCCTGGCGAACAACTGTTACAACGTGACCTATGGATATAATTACATGAAAATAACAAGGAGAAAACATCCTGGCCACCTGGTAGACTCCTGTAAGCGTTCGAGCATAAATCGGATGGCTGCAGGTTCGAGGCTACCTAGGTCCAGTCATGGATTTTTTCTCCTTTCTCCAACTTTTCAAACACATCTTAAGTAGCTAAAGCCTTTGAGCAGGCTGTAGGACCAGGTGTCCTACAGACCTTCAGCACTTGTGCTGTAAAGCATTAATAAATAGACATTGACAACCTCTTTAGCTGGAGTACATCCTCAAATTTACACTTTAACTCATCTAAAAGCTGCCATTTATCTTTTAACCGGAAGTCTCCTACATCATATACTATTAGTGGTAACATAATCATTACTAAACAATCACATAAAGATCTCGGAGTTACATTAAGTGATAATCTTGAATGGAAAACTCATCATGAAATTATTTTAAGTAAAGCTTATAAGACATTGGGTCTTGTACGAAGAACCTTCAGTTCATCTATACCACCACTGACTAAAGTTAAGCTATACGTATCTCTAATCAGATCTCAGCTCATGTACTGGTCCCCTATCTGGCGTCCATATTTAGTGAAAGACATCAGTAACCTAGAACATCTTCAGAGACAAGCCACAAAGTATATTTTGAACGATTACATTTCTGACTATAAAACTAGAATTCTCAAACTAGAGCTTCTCCCATTAATGTACACCTTTGAACTTTCAGACATCATGTTTTTCATCAAATCTATCAAAAATCCAACCAGTAGTTTCAACATTCACCATTTCATTTCCTTCTCTACCAGTGCCAGATCAGGAGGCTTCAAATTACATCACAATCCCTCCACCACTAACAAGCAACGACACTTTTACTTTGTAAGGATCTGTCGCTTATGGAATGCGCTTCCATTAATTGACGTCCCTGTAGTCGGTGTGTTACTGATCATTTCTCGATTAAGTACACACTGTTTTAGACAATTTATCATGTGTTCTTTTATTATTATTTTATAATTACTACTTTTGGCTGTAGGAACAAGCCTACAGACCTTTAGTACACCATGTGTATTGTCAATTCTTGTATCTGTGTGTGTACCTAAGCTCATGCTTGTATGTGTGTACTATAAAGCATTAATAAATAAATAATAAATAAATAAAAACAAATAGTCCTGTAGTGAGTTTAGTTACAAACAAGTCACCCTCTAGAGAGTTCAACTACAAACAAGTCACCCTGAAGACAGTTCAGCAAACAAATCACTCTGCAGAGAGTTCAGCTACATTTCAAGTCACCCTGTAAAGAGCTCACTAGAGATCAGTTAGAAACAATTCACTGTGTAGAGATCAGCTAGAATCATATCACCCTGTAGAGAGATCAGCTAGAAACAAGTCACCCTGTAGAGAGTTCAGCTGGAAACAAGCCACCCATAGAGAGATGAGCTAGAAACAAATCACCCTATACAGAGTTCAGCTACATTTTGTATATAGAGTGTTTCAGCTAGAAAGAAGTAATCCTGTGGAGAGTCCAGCAACAAACAAACTCTTTCAGTAGAAAGATCAGCTAGAAGCAAGTTATCCTGCAAAGAGTTCAAATCCATTTGAAGTCACCCTGTAGAGAGATCAAACAATCTTGTGAAGAGATAAGCTACATTTCACCCTGTTGAGAGATCACTCAAAAAAAGTAACCTTGTAAAGACACAAGCTACATTTCGAATCATCCTGTAGAGAAGTCAGCTCAAAACAAATCACCCAGTAGAGAGATCTGGTAGAAACAAGTCACCCTGTAGAGAAATCAGCTACCAACAATTCACCCTGTAGAGATCAACTAGAAGCAAATCATTTTGTAGAGAGATCAGCTAGAAATAAGTTATCCTGTAGACAGTTTAGTTGGAAACAAGTCACCCTGTAGATATCAGCTAGAAACAAATCATTTTGTAGAGAGATCAGCTAGAAATAAGTTACCCTGTAGGGAGATCAGAAAAACAAAAACAAACCACCCAGAGAGAATTCAGCTACATTTCGTAGAGAGATTCAGTTAGAAATAAGCAACGCTGTAGAGAGTTAAGCTCCAAACAAACTCTTTCAGTAGAGAGATCAGCTAGAAGCAAGTTATCCTGCAAAGGTACATTAATTTTGAAGTCACCCTGTAGAGAGATCAGCTCAAAACCAACCACCCAGTAGAGAGATCTGGTAGAAACAAGTCACACTGTAGAGAGTTAAGCCAGTAAGAAGTCAGTGCAAGTCACCCTATAGAGAAATCAGCTAGGAAAAAATGCCTGTAGAAAGATCAGCTAGAAACAAGTCACGCTGTAGTGAGATTAGCTACATTTCAATCACCTTGTAGAAAGATCAGCTTGAAACAAACACCCCAAAGAAGGATCGGTTAGAAACAATCAAGTCACCCTGTAGAGAGATTAGCTAGAAAAAATCCCCCTACAGAAAGATCAGCTTGAAACAAATCACTCTGTTGAAAGATTAGTTAGAAACAAGTCATCCTGTAGAGAGATCAGATAGAATGAAGTCCACACCGTGTAGCACTACCAGAGAACAGTGCCATGAAACACTTATGGACTATCCATGAACAGTAATAATCTCCACTAAGTACCATGAAAGTCATTTCATTGATATTTCATTGTAATATCGATGCCATGAAATACTCATGAAGTTGAGATTTCATGGTAATTTTATAACACTGACAAATTATTTCATGGCACAAGAAAATTTCATGGTTGCTGTGGCCATGAATTGTTAAATTTTCATAGGCAGTGTCCATGAATTGTCAAATTTTCATAGGCGGTCTCCATGAATTTTTATAGGCAGTGTCCTTGAAAACTACACAAAATTTCTTGGTTTACAGTACCATCACATTTTCATAGGCTCTTCACTCGGAATTCAGCTAGAAACAAGTTAGATCAGCTAGAAAAAAATCATGCTGTAGAGAGATCAGCAACAAAAAATCACTCTATAGAGAAATTAGCTGGAAACAAGGCACCCTGTAGAGAGATCAACGTGATCAAGTCATCCTGTAAGAGCCCAACTAATCCCATGGAGAATCCAGCTATGAACAAATCTTTCAGTAGAAAGATCAGCTAGACCCTGCACAGTATTCAGTTAGAAACAAATCCCCTGTAGAGAGATCAGTTAGGCAAGTTACCCTGTTACCTACAAAGAGTTCAACTATTTTCAAGTCAACCTATAGAGAGCTCAGTAAAAACAAGGAGCTCTGTAGAGAGATCAGTTATATAGAAACAAATCACCCTGTAGAGAAATCAGCCAGAAACAAATCACGCTGTAGAGAAATCAGCTGGATCAAGTCACCCAGGAGGGTGTTCAACTACAGTTCAAGTCACCCTGCAGAGTGTAGCTAGAAACAAGTCACCCTGTAGAGAGTTCAGATGGAAACAAGTCACCTTGTAGAAAGATCAGCTAGAAACAATTCACCCTGTAGAGAGATCAGCCAGAAACAAGTCACCCTGTAGAGAGATAAGCTGGAAATAGGATAGAATTCAGCTACATTTTGTAGAGTGTTTCAGCTAGAAATAAGCCACCATGTGGTAAGTTCAACTACAAACCATTCATCATGTAGTCAACGAGTACAGTTACATTATGAGGCTCCCTATACAACTACATACGTACACATTTTCCAGTAGAGTATTCAACTGCGAACAGTTTAACCTGTGTGACTTATTTTTATGATTAATCAACACAACTAAAAATTATTGCGTAAAGTACATGTAGCTAAAGACATCATTAAAATCTTCTTCTTCATAATAATTTTCTCATCTGTGGTAAAGAAAAGACAAGTTAAAAGAAATACCTAAAGCTGGCTTTAGGTATGAAATTACAAAAAGAGCTGATATCTAATCAAACACAGCCAAGCTGTAAAAAAAGAGTGCAGCCTAAAAAAGCTAGGTTGAAAAATAATGTGAGCCTCAACACAAATTCACCTGAATTGTTGTTATTATTTTTTTTCGGTTAGCTAGCTAACCTATCATCACAGCCATTTCTTGGCCGCCACCTTTACAGCTTGGCTGTTTTTGATTAGATTACATATAGCCACAACGCGGCACAGGACTGGATTGTTTTATCTGCTTTACAGTAGATAACCAGTGACGGCATGCATGGCTATACAGTTTTTTATTTTTTTAATTTTTTTTTTTTTAACCCGGGCTTGATGGACTACCCTACCCCAAGCACAGATTGCAAGTGCTGGCCAACTGAACAAAATTAAGCAGACAAATGGGATTCCACAGTCACTAAGTCCACTGACTGTGGAGTCCTGGTGTAAACACCAATGGAAGACCGTGCCCCACGAATACACTGAATTGCCGAGCGCAACAACGAAACGTTCAGGCAACAACGCAGCCAACCCAGAACCACAGAATAATCATCTCCCCACTTTTTGGCCAGAAGAGAAGCAAGTCGCTTATAAAAAACCGTAGCCTCATGGGCTAAACCGCCGGTGGCAGCCAAAACAATTGGAGTGAGGGTGGCATGCTCCACTTCTCGAACCCGCTGACCATAAGCACGATGCTTAATCTTTTCATGCTTCCTAAAGGTGGACGACAGAGAGGAGGAACTATTAGAAGGAGCAAAAGGGTTAAAAACACAGACATCAATGAAACATCTCTCCGAACGACCACCCCAGAAGCCGTTTACAGCAACATCCAAGCGAGCCGAATCCTGAGTATTAGAGGTGGCAAGAGGGAGCTCAGGATTATACAGTAATAGTCTCGCGAATCCTGAGTATTAGAGGTGGCAAGAGGGAACTCTGGCTATACAGTAGTAGTCTCGCGTGGCCAGACCGCTATTTCAGCGAAGGAGCTTATCGATTAGAGATTATAAGCACCCCCCGCGCAGAATACAGTAGCTAGCTAGCTACTGACAGGTGGACGTACATGTTATTAACAACTATACTTACCAAGCGCCGCTGTGCCTACCTCGGTAGCAGTTTTCACACACACGCAGTTTCTTTTTGTTGGTATTGCAAAATAAAAAGCGTTTCTCATCTCGTTTCGCATTAATATGCGGATCGTGTAACGGATCATTAATTACTGTAGTCGATTGGACGACCGGTAGCCAGACAGTGCGTCTGGTTGCAACATGGTCTGTTACTATTATTATTGTGCCATATTGACTTGGCATTGGTTTGATTAGGTTTGACCTGATGATCATTCCCGCCTTCACCGTCTTGTAGTTTATAGCTAGACTCAGGGTAGCTACCCTAGCCTCACTTCTTGACTGAGATTATCTGCACACCTACAACGTAAACAAATCTACTAGAACCTGCATTGGCTCACTTGTTTTTTAGCTTATGTCAAATACTTGAAATAGTAGTTTTAGTGTTGTGATTTTCAGATACTAATTAAGCTTCCTTGCTATAGCTATATTATATGCACCATTAGGATTTCCCACTAGCACACCTTACTGGTAATGGCTTGGACACTGTTTATACATGCCCTAGCCATTGGTACAACTGTACAATATTCATGGTGTGTGTACTAGCTACATTATGATTACATCGACTCATTCTGATTACAGTGACAACCGCGACTGATTCACGTGGTCTTCTGGACTATAGAACCTTATACGCAAATTAATCATCTTGCATGTATACCAGATGTCTTGCATTTACCTGGCTCCCATCACGTATACAACTCTGTTCAGTTGTTTTCCAAGTGTAATTTAGAGTTCTGACAACCATTTGCTTTCAATACCTTTTATGGTGGGCAATCAAGAGAATTATTATCAAGTCTACCAGTTGGGCGCTGGAGGGTTTGCACAGAAGGCAGAGCCTGTACGAGGTGCTTCACCACTAGCCCAGGGAACCTAAGCGAAAATCGTTGAATTTAGTATAGTGGGACAAATGCTGAAAAAAAGCCTACCTCAGCGTGACTTCGATCTGCAGGCCACCCGGATACTGGCCAAGCGCCACACTCAGTGAGTGGTAAAACTAATTGCCACTGTAATAGCAGTCCATCAGAATTCATAGCTATCATTATATGTGACCGTCTCAGCAAAAACCCGACTTGTTCGCACAAACATGTGTATTAGGCCCCTATTTGGTGATTATTAGTTTCTCATCCACCGCCCGAATCCTTCTTAAGCTACCGCATGGTAGCCATTATTTACTCTGTGCATGCTTAGAAGAACACGTGATACCAAACTGTTACAATTATTTGTTGATGAACGCTACAATACGCTATATATCGCCAGGAGAACTGTTGTTTTCCTTAGCAAATTGCTGCAGTGCCAGCTGCAATCGTGTTCTATCGACTTCATCAAAGCAGGCTTTCAGTTGACTGTCGAAAAACAGTTGGCGATCACGAAAAGTAGAATCAGCTGCTGAAGGAAATGCTTGTAGTAAGAAAGAAAGACAATTTGGACAAGGTCTGTACATTATGATTATGATTATGATAACTGAAAACACAGTTACAAACTGATATGTTCAGGTAAGGAAAAAACATTACGAATCACATAGATAAGAGTCAATTATAATTTATCTAAAAATACTTGTAGAGATTGGGATTCTATTGTGTCAGTTGGTAAATTGTTCCAATCGCGGATAGATTTGGGGTAATAGCTGAATTTATAATGATCTGTTCTAGCAAACGGAATCTCAAAATGGAAGGGGTAGTGGTGGCGGGTGGGATGTGTGGTGTTAGTGAAATAATTTGGGACTGTTAAGACTGATGAGGAGTAAACAATGTTGTAGAATACTTTTAATCTAGTCACATATCGTCGGTGTTGAAGTGATGGCCATTGTAGATCTGCTAACATAGATGTAACACTACTGTTATATCGGTAGTCTGACTTGACCCAACGAGCAGCACGTCGTTGTACCATTTCTATACTTTGTATCTCCTTCTGCAAGTAGGGGTCCCATACTGCCGATCCATACTCCAACAGTGGTCTCACTATACTGGTGCAGGCTAAACATTTAGTTTCTGCAGAACATCTATAAAGGTTACGTTTAACAAAATTTAGCATCCTTGTTGCTTTAGAGATAACTTGATTGATATGAGGTGTAAATGACATTTTTGAGTCTAAGAGAATTCCTAAATAAGGGTGTTGGGTAACTCGCTGCAAAAAGGTGGGGACTATTCTACGGAACGGAACGGAACGGAACGGAACGGAATGATGGACTAAACTGCGGAACGGAATGCTTTCTCAGATTGAAGCTTGCAGCTTACCATTGCTGTACAAGTTATCAGTGGCACTTCCAGCAGGTAATCAAACGTACCCCAAGAAAGATAAAACGAATTTAAGGATCGATTGTGGGTTCTTGTTGGTTGTCATTAGTAACGAAGTACTAATTGTGGGAATGGCTGACTCAGTGATTTCATCTTCGGATATATCAAGTAGGGAACTTAATGCATGACTTTTTTTTACTAGTATGTGAGTTATTTTTACTTACTTGACTTTAGAATGTAGTCTGAGGCCCAGCCTTTCTAATCGGCATAAATTAATCAGTATGTGTATAGCTACACTACAAAGGAAACAAGTATGGTGACAAGCTGAATCAACTCAGTCTAAGTAGAATCTAAAGGAATTTTGTGCAGTGTGTGAGGAGCAAACATTCAGATACCTCAAGGAGGCTATATTGTGTGAACATCAATGATTCATTAACAGAGTAGTGGACTATTGTCAGATATCTCAGCCTGAGTACTGAGTTGAATTCTGGATGGGGTCTATTTTACAGAATGGAGTGCTTTCTGAATCAACTTGCAGCTTGGCTAGCTGCTATCATTGCTGAAATTGCATTTTATCAGTGGAACCTCCAGGAAAATGGAATAGGATAATTATAAAACATTAATTAAGTGATTGTTTAGGTAATCATGACTTTATTCAGTCTAATAAACAGAATATATGGTTGATTGAGTGAGGTATCACTTTCAGAATGTTCAGACGACCAGTGATGAGATGCATGGATTCATCGAATTTTTGTTGTGGTTGGAGACATTAAATATCCAAAAGCAAACTGACTGTATAATATTAATTCACTTTCTTTATATTTTCTCAATTTTGAGCCTGTATACAAATAATTGAATTTTCCTTGTCAATAGAAATCCTAGAATAAGATGGGAGAGAAACTTATCTTTGTTTACCTATACTGTACAACCAAGAGTTCGTAATACTGATTTGTATGGGGGAGAGTGTCTAACTCTCAGTATGGCCTGTACAAAAACCCTGTGTAAAGTTCACCTTTCATCAAATCAACACCTTTACTGGGGGATAGAAAACTGTTGATTAGAGTTGCTGAAGAAGGTAAAGCCTTTGTTCTGAAATAAGGCCGAGGTGTTACTTTAAGCAGGGTGTTTGGTGAATGCATTCAAGTTAGACACTCCCCACCTTATTATGAACTCTTGGTACAACTTCAAAGGAAATGAAGAAAGCATACACTACAGTAAGGTGAATTACAGACTAGTGAGATCTTGGTTAATTAATGACAGTGGTTGGAGATTAAGTGTGGTAGCTTCTTGCTCTTGAATATGTTGCAAAGTGGAAGTACAAATCAAAATGGGATATCAATTTCATTATGAAAAATTTGTATACATAAATAATCTAGCATTACTATTTCATTTGTCCTCCACTTAAACCTGTTACAACAGTACTAGTGTCAGTAAATTGGCAATGAGTCTACCTTGAAATCTCAACTCTAGAGTAGATCCAACACAGGACAGCCCGCACTGTAACAAATACATGTGATCCCATTGTAATTTCATGGACCAGCTGGACTGGGAATCACTTGAAAATAGACGAACAAATTTAACCTGTTTTGTTTGAAGTGAAGCATGTGAAATGTTACACTTAAGAAATCCTAGGATTCTTAGGTGGTATGTAATTAATGTGAGTGTTCCATTTCAGGTCTGACTAGATACATTGAAATTACACACACATCCTGGTCCAAATCACGTTTGCTTGGTGGCTACGGGCATGGTTTCACATGCGGCTTATAATAGAGATTTGGCTGATCTTGGAGTTTGACATTTAGCCTGATTCAAGGCTAGCAGTCAGACACATCCTTGAATTGTGCAACAGATAAAATCAGCTCACTATTGAATACGGCATTAGTCCACTGCACCAGCTGTTAATATATAAATAACTCCATGCATACATTTCAGTGATGTTTGCCAGAATATACCCTCCTTGCGGTCTGCCAAAATATTTGCTCCTCACACACTGCACAAAATTCTTCAAGTTTTAATTCAGCTGGCTCTTTCCTGTTACCAGTATCTTCCTGCTTGCTTTATTTATACACTGACTTATGACTTAAAGACCGGCCCAGACTGTTTTGTAAAGTCTAAATAAGAAAAACAGCTCACATAAAGTTCCCTTCCGTATGGATGAACATCACTGATACAGCTCATCCCACAATAATACTTCGTTACTAATGACAACCAACAAAAACCCACAATCGATCCGTTAATTCTTTTTATCTTATGTTTAACCACCCACTGGAGATTCCACTGCTAACTTATAAGGGAAGTTTCAGCAATGGTAAGTTGCAAGCTTCAGTTTGAGAAAGCGTTCCGTTCCGTGGTTTAGTCCATCATTCCGTTCCGTTCCGTTCCGTTCCGTTCCGTAGAATAGTCCCCACCCTGCAAAAAGTAATTTCTGATAGTATAGTTGAAAGTAGAGGAGGATGTTAGTCTACTACAGGTAAGTACCACACACTTGGAAGTGTTTAATTCCATTAACCAAGTTTCAGTCCACTTTAATATAAGGTTGAGGTCATGTTATTATTATTATTATTATTATTATTATTATCAAATTTACCACAATGGAAGGCATACACAAAAGGCAAAGCCTGTACAAGGTGTCAGCCACAAAAAAGAACACTACAACTACAAAAATATACAACAAACAAATAATTACAAAACTGCACAACAATACAAAAACATCAATTAAAACACACATAATGGTATAATGAATGCCGGAAGGATTTTGGATTGTAATAATAATTGATATTGCTGACTATTGATAGTTCGATATAATATGCAATCATCAGTGTGTTAATATTATAAAATAATGGCATAATGGTAATACCCTCCCGCCCGCATCATAATAATTAAAAAGGCTGGATGAGAAACTAACAATCACCAAATAGAGGCCTTCGAAATAATAAAATAATTCATAAAATATTACGCATGCCACAAAAAAAAAACTACGCAAGTTTTTTTATGGGGCCAGTACTTGAAGAATGAAGACTCAGATCAATTAAAACTATATACCATCTTATTCGCCTGTTCATGGAGAGTTCGAAAATCTTTGTTTTGTTTCTCTAGCTCTAATAGTATGCGTGTCACGTGCGTTTGTTTACGATACGGTAAACGTAAACAAGATCGTCATCATTTGTTCTACCAAACCGCCTTCATATCTACATACGAAAGTATCTACAGGGCTAATACTATACCTTGGCTGATGTGCTGATCCATGGTGAACGTTCTAAGCCAAATTGCAAAGTTGTAGACTAATCCAAACGGAAGTTATGGCTGCGAATGTAAGTGCCTGTAGTTTATTTTCATTATAGTCGCTGTACAAATCGATTATCTTGCTCTTTCTACTGTCTACCTCTATAATTACAAAACTACACACCACAGACAGCTGAAACTTTGGTGGTCCATTCCTTGGGCAAAAAACAATTTAAAAATTTTTTTTTTTTTATTGTGCGAACAAGTCGGGTTTTTGCTGAGATGGTCACATATATAAAGCTGAAATGCTGTCTGTCTGTCAGCATTCCTCAACACGAAAGTTCAGTGAAATTCTTTCTATAAACCACATGCATGACCGTAAATAAACACCTAGCTATGCTATTCAACTTGCCTATGGGTTTATAAACACTTTTTAGGCCAATGAAACTTGATTACCAGTTTCTCGCTCATATTTTTGAAAATTTGATGCGGGAGGGCGGTTATTATTCATTATTCATTATTTTCCAAAAGCACAACACACATCCCAAACATGAAGATTTCTGCCAAAAAGCAGTGAGATCTACATTGATTACTCTTGCATTAAATAGCTAAACTACGTTACTAATCCATATAACAAGTGGTTTTTCCATTGGAGTATAGCTGATTGCTCTGTTAGAGTAAAAGTGTCTGCTCTATTAGAGTATTTCAATCTGAAATACCAATAATGAAATTCCATGCGGGTGTATCAAAAGCATGCGGGCGATGACGCGAAACTGCTAATCAAGTTTCATTGGCCTAATAGTTGAATGTATGCGAGTATGTACATTTCGCTTACAAACTGGATATAGTACCGGCACCGGTTACGAACGTGAACGGCTATTTTACCGGCACAAGTCCATCATTTGCTGGACTATCAAACAAACCAGTTGTCTCTAGGCGAGCTAGAGTTGGTACGCGTTCAATATGCTCCGAGCATTCGACTTTAGGGGATGTGTCTAGTAGGTTGCCCCGAGCATTCAACTTTAGGGGATGCGAAAAGTAGTTCCTTAGCGTTAGGGTAGGCTAGGGTTCAGTTTTGCTTTCTTCTTCACTATTGTTATAATAGAAGTCACTTCAGTCGGATGTTTATAAGGTAGAAACTAAAAGAGGTGAGTAGCTGCAGCACCAGTGGTATAATGGTTATGAGCATTGCTTATGAGTATATACGGATTCCCGGGTTCGAGTCCCTGCTGAGACAACTTTTTTTTCGTTTTCTTAGGTTTTTGTCTAAGTTTTTTTTAATGCACGTGACTGCTGGCACTATATAACTCGCCTTTGGCTTAATGGTCAAGTCATGCACTTCCTAATCCCAATGCTGTGTGCAACATGAGGGTTCAAATCTTCGAATATGTGCTGGTCACTGTAAAGTACTAATTATACAACCAAGTACTAAGAATAACACGAAATGCGGTTAAAAATACGTAATAAATAATAATGAATGAATAAATAAATAAATAAATAAATAATGTTTGAGAAAACTACAAGGCCTAGAGACATGAACTAAGTGGTGATAGAAATGAAGAAGGAATGATATCTGATATACAACATCTCCCTGGTCTCGGTTTGAGTGATCATGTTTGTCTCAAATTTGTTTTAACATGTTATGGTACGTACGTCCATGATAACAAGCCAAGGTACAACCTTCATCAAGCTGATTTTGACAGGATGTGGACTTTGCTGGAGGCTATTGACTGGGATGATACATTAAGTTCCTTAGACATTCATCAAGCCTGGGATGTATTTGCCTCTCGTTATGAGTCAGTTCTTAAGGAATGTATACCCTGCCATGCACTTAAAATGAAGAAGAAAAACATTTATATGAAACGTGAAGCATTTCGTATGAAGAAGAAAAAATGTAAGCTTTGGAAACACTATAAGCTATCTGGCACAAAGACAGACTATTCACTATATAGCAAAGCCAGAAATGAGCTGCGTAGTTTGACAAGGTCTCTTCGCAAGTCATATGAAGAGAAAATCGCCTCCAATATTAAAACTAACCAGAAAGTATTTTGGAAATATGCAAACTCCAGATTAAAATCAAAGTCTAGTATCAATTGTCTACAACATGCTGATGGCTCCATGACACACTCCAACACTGAGATGGCTAATGTTTTCAACAATCATTTTGCCAGTGTATATACTAGAGAGGATATATCCTCAGTACCTTCATTTCATTTTGATCACACAGTACCAACACTTAATGATGTCGATATAACACCATCCATTGTACTTGACAGGTTAGAGAAAATCAATGTAAACAAATCATCAGGACCTGACGGTTGGCCTCTACTCATTAAAGGAAACTGCTTTACAACTTAGTGTTCCATTGTGTATACTGTTTAAAAAGTCACTTAGTAGTAGCTGTCTCCCTAGTAGTTGGAAACACGCCCATGTCACACCAATTCACAAGAAGGGAAATCGTTCTGCTGCTGATAACTACCGTCCAATAAGTTTAACATCACCTATAGTCTGAATTTTGGAGTCAATCATTAAAGATCATGTCACACACCACATGCTCACTAACAGTTTATTTTCTCCAAGCCAACATGGTTTCATTGCTGGCAGGTCGTGCACAACACAGCTTCTTACAGCAATGGACTACTGGACCCAATCACTTAATGATGGCTATCCTGTTGACATTATATATTTAGATTTCCGAAAGGCGTTTGATTCTGTCCCTCATAATCGACTACTGATGAAATTGAAGGCATATGGCATGGGCGGGTCTCTACTAAGATGGGTACAGAATTTTCTTTCTGGTAGAAGGCAACGAATTGTGCTTAATGGTGATCACTCTAGTTGGTCCACAGTCTCTAGCGGGGTTCCCCAAGGTTCAGTCCTTGGCCCCCTACTCTTTCTGTTATATGTTAATGATATTCCGTTATCTGTGGACAGCCCAATCTTACTATTTGCTGATGATGCCAAGATCTTTCGATCAATTAGATGTGAAGCCGATTACTTACAACTTCAACGGGATATTGATATATTGTTTGAATGGTCGAGAACCTGGTTGCTTAATTTTAATATTAGCAAGTGTTATGTTTTGCATTTAGGTCTCACCCACTCCTATGGAAATTATGATTATTATGATTATGATTAAATACGGGTAAAGGCACAGCCTGCATACCCGATCAATGCAGTAATTATACAAAAATAACTCTTGAATCAATTAAATGACTTATACAAAAATAAATCTTGAATCAATTAAATGACTATCTAATAATGATTTAAAAGTGTTAATCGAAGAACTATTTACAACATAATTAGGCAAACTATTCCAATTGTTGGTGATTCTATTGATAAAGTAATTAGATCTACACAATAGTCTTGAGCGTTCCTTAAGCAATTTGAATTGATGCCCCCTGGTAATAGATCTTGAGTACGTATATATATATCAGTAAAATCGGTAGTGAAATAATTGTTAAGAATTTTGAAAAGAAATATTAGATCACCTCTCAATCGTCTATAATGAAAAGATGGCAAATCTAGTTGTGTCAACCTCTCTGAGTAAGATTTGTCTTGAAGTTGTGGGATGAGACGAGTAGCCCTTCGTTGTATCTTCTCTACCTTTCTGTTGTCTAGGATGTAATGAGGCCCCCAAATAGGATTATTGTATTCCAAGATAGGTCGAACTAATGTATTGAACAAACAAGTTAGCATGGTAGAGTCAAGGTATTCAAATGATTTCTTAATCAAACCAAGTACTCGGTTAGATTTGGTAGTAGCTTGAGTGGTGTGATGGTGGAATTTGAGCTGATCGTCAAAAACAATAAATTATTGTATTGACGGTAATGTTATAACATCTACTGAGTCAGTCAAAGATTTGGGAATCATCGTTGACTCTTCTCTGAAGTTTCATAACCATACTGCTATAGTAACTACAAGAGCTAATCGTATACTAGCTGTGATTAATAAATCGTTTGAGTACTTGAACACCAACGTGTTACTCCAACTGTACAAATCTTTTGTTCGTCCCATATTAGAATATGGAAATATTATATGGGGTCCACAGTTCATACTTGATCAGCAGTCAGTTGAAAAAATTCAAAGAAGAGCTACCAAGTTAGTGAGCGAAATTAAAGACTTGCAATATGTTGACAGATTAAACCACCTAAACTTACCATCTCTCAGATATCGACGTCGTAGAGGGGACTTAATTTACACATACGGACTATTTCATAACATGCTGGACATGGATAGCTCATCTTTATTTACCCTTCGATCATCTTCTATAACAAGAGGTCATGATTTAAAGATCTACAAACCACACGCTACCTGCTTGCCACGCCGTCACTTTTATTCAGTAAGAATTATAAATGATTGGAATGGACTCCCATATGACTCAGTTAATGTTCATTCAACCAATTTGTTTAAGACACACCTAGATAGATTTTATTATGATTACCAGTATGATATTGTATAGTTATTTTTGTAGTAGTTTGATTGTTTAGATCAGGTTTTTACAGGCTTTGCCTCCTTACCTGTACCCCCAATAATAATAATAATAATAATAATAGATTCGCCTGTGAATGAAGGCACAACCGTATAATAAGTACACCTGTTCGTGCTGATGACTTGACCGTACGTGTAATTCTATATAACGCCCAGCACCACGCCCTTGCTTAATTACAGATTGCGCGAAGGAGAAGATTATTAAACATCCGCGGAGTGATAGCAGAGCCAGAGGCAAATTTACACGTAAACAACAAGATTACAAGTAAGTTTAAATGTTTGTAACTGTGTATTTTGTATGCAGGATATGCGCTCCAGCGAATAACCAGCTGATTCGCTCGTAAACAACCAGCTGATTCACTCGTGAACAACAAGGTAATGAGTAATGTAATACTTGTAGTTGTATTATACATCTTCATCCTTCATCTGGCTTGCTAGCGGCTGGAATTATTTTCCACCTGGCTTAACTACTAGCTACTCTACTGTGCCGGAGTCAGAAATAAACAAGAAGATGCATTGCTGTGTATAAAACAATATCTCCTGTATGTTGTGCATACATAATATTATAGACTGATGCAGGGGCGGAGGAAGTAGGTGATATGAGGGGGGGGGGAGGGATGAGCTGACCCAGACTAATCTCTGGTTTGGTAAGGTGAGACCATAAAAAAAGGTCACAACCAACTGACAATAGCTTTCCACCTCACCAGCTACGCATTTATAGCTGATAAACTATATAAAAATCCTTACATAGCTCGCTACACACTCACTGCTTTATTAGAGCGACTGCTCTATTAGAGTATCTCGATCTTTATCACGGTTTTCAGCCCCACTCCAAGAAGGATAATTTCGGTGTGATATCATTCTGAGGGGGGGGCTAAGCCCCAGACCGAGGGGGGCTTCAGCCCCCTAGCCCCTTCCCTTTTCGCCGCCTATGGACTGATCACTGTGCCAACTAGTGCCAATGCCACACCGCTGATATACTGGCACACCACCAGTGGCCTCTAGAGGCTCTAGTTACAATAGAGTCTGTTGTGCCATATTGGCTTGATTGGGATCATTAGCTAATTGTGCCATCACCATGTCCCTTGTTCTGTATAGCCTCACTTCACTGCTGAGTCATTTTCAGAGACACGTCACACCTACAATAATAATAAACTTTCAATATAGCTAACTTAACTTGGTTTTTGTGTCAGTTTTGTGGTTTCTGGTGCCAGTTAAACTCTCTCGACTGTGTACGCATGCATATGTATCATTTCCTGTGTATCTTTTCTACACGATCTGCACACACTGTGTTGGCCATGCACTGTTTGTACATGCCCCATTAGTAGGTTGTCCCGTTGGCGATTGTACTTGGTTGTATTTGCCACGGGCGTAGTAATAATAATAATATAGGTACAAGTTGTTCTGTTTTCTTTCCATTTAGCCAACCTTTTATGTACACTGTTTTTTCAGAATCATTTTACTCCACGCCCCCTACCCCCCTGTTTTGGTTGTGAAGCTTTTATGACATCTTTACACTGTTAAAAATAAAGAGTAACCACCACTCTGAGAGTTCCCAGTGTAGGGAGGATTTAACACCCCATGGAGAGTAACCAACACTCTGAAGAGAATAACCATTACTCTGAAGAGTAAGCGACACCACCTTCAGAGCATGTGTTACTCCCCAGTTACTCCTTTAGAGTAACGGTTACTCTCCAGGGGTGTTAAATCGTCCCTACACTGGGAACTCCTTGAGAGTTGTCGTTACTCTTCATTTTAACAGTGTATCTCTCATTGTGCACCTTCCTTTTTTGTGTCACCAAGAGTTAATAATAACTCTCCCATGTTAATTTTGTGTAGCTATTTACATACTGTAGTATAGGTAGGATATAGAGCAGGAGTACAGGTATAATGGTAGGTTATAAGCTCACTTGAAATACATTACTTAAAGGAATGTTACTATCACTAGCAGCACCCATAATCCCATAACCACTTTATATATTATGGCTACCAAGCACCTCAGCATATAGTTTCATGTCACTTGACTTTTGTCACTAAAGTTAAGTAGTTATACTGAGAGAGTGTATACAGGGCAATAAAGTTCTGCACATAATTATAGGAAACATACTGTATGACTTACTTTTCCACTGCCTATGACTTTTCAAGCCAAGCACCATTGTTCACTTACCATTACCATTTTCAAAAAAAAAACACTAACACATTTTTAATGTTTCTTTTGTACTTTAATGTCATTGAGTATTAGCTTTTAAGCAAGTCGATGTTATTAGGCAGGATATACTGGGTACAGTACATATAGATACATGAGCAGACTATACAGGCAATAATGTGATGTAGAATAATTATAGTGCCAGTAGTGTGCCCATTGCCATTTCAAATAAGTATATTTTAATCTTAACAGATGATCACTGTAATTTTATTTTAATCGTTGTACTGTATAATGGAATGTAAATGAATATGAAATGGCTTATTAACTACATCAATTCTGTTCTAAGTATTCATGCATCAGTCATGATCAAGTATCAGATTGGAATGCTGAGAACAGTTTAGCTATGTAGTTACATGGTTGATAGCACATGAATTAGGTGATAACTCTTAAATGTATGTAGTTAACCTACACAATTTTCTGAGAAATGATGATGTGAATGGTGTTGTGTTTATGTCTTCTCAACATTACTTATAATCATAGTACACACACATTACAAAACAAGATGATGTTTATGTGTGCATATAGCTGCCACTGTTATATCAGTGTAGTCTGTAAATATAAAGCTGAACTAAAGGTCACTATGTAATTATACCGAGTGCACTGTAAATTCTATAGAGTATGAATTTCATACCAAGGAGACAATGACTCATGTGGCAGCTTGTTTCATACTTACCGAGGTATTATAGAAGTTGCCAAGGAGTCATCCCTTTGGTGCATGTGAAATTCATATACACTGTACTTTGGAATTTATAGTATGAAAAACACTTTTTAAGTTCACTTCTTTATTAATTGACATGGCTACTTTAGGTTAGTGATTGCCTCTGTATCATGTAGTTATATAATAAAAAATTAATAGTGTTACATAGCTATGGCTTTTAGTCTACTGGGATTTGGTTAGGCTTTAAACACCAATGACTATTTTGCTCTTAGTAGTTAGTTATTGGCATGTCATTCGGAACACAATTTATATTACAGCTTAAATTAAATTGCAATCACAATTTCCTAGCTACTGATTGTTTTCTAATGTAGCTCCTTAGTTGTCAGTTGTGCCTTCAAGTTACAGTAACATTTGACAATACAATACTAGAAGCTGAAATAAACCACAGTAAATTTTACATGATTATACCCTGTTCAGCATTAGCAATATTGTTATCTCTTCCCAGGTTGTATGTAGCTACTCTCCTCTTAAGTCAAACCCACTATATAGTAATAACTTTTCAACTTTAAATCAAAACAAAAATCATTCTAAAGAAATCCTAGTAATTTCCTGGCATTCATGAAGCATCACATCAATAAAGTGAACTGCAACCATAGAATCTCAGAATCCATGTACACTAAAGTAGAACTAAGAAAATGAGTAGCTAGAAACTAGACACAATGCTAGGAGTTCAGCTATATACAAGCAATCACCCTGTAGAGAGTTCAGCTAAAACAAATCAACCTGCAGAGAGATCAACTAAAAACAAATCACCTTATAGAGAGTTCAGCTACAAACAAATTATCCTGTAGAGAGATCGGCTACAAACAAATCCCCCTGTAGTGGGATCAGCTAGAATAAGTCACCTTGTAGAGAGTTCAGCTACAAAGAAACCATCATGTAGAGAGTTCAACTACAAACAAATCACTCTGTAGAGAGTTCAGCTACAAAAAAATCACCCTGTAGAGAGTTCAGCTAGACAAAGTCACCTTATAGAGAGTTCAGCTACAAAGAAACCATCATGTAGAGAGTTCAGGTACAAAGAAACCACCATGTAGAGAGTTTAGCTGCAAACAAGTCTCCTATAGAGAGTTCAGCTAGAAACAAATCACCCTGTAGAGAGACCAGCTAGAAGAGGTCACCTTGTAGAGAGTTCAGCTACAAAAAGAAACCATCCTGTATATAGTTCAGCTACATTTCAAGTCACCCAGTAGAGAGATCAGCTGCAAAAATATCCTGTGGAGAATAATGGGCATGTAATAAATATATGTATATACTTTGTATAATTACTAATAAAATCAAAAATAATTGAAGTGTTAAATATCTTCTTTAAGTTCTTTTCTTCTTCCTGTGGTAAAGAAAAAAAACACATGGGTTTAAAAAGCCCTGAAGTCAGGCATAGGCTGGCTTTGCAGTATACAAATACAAAAAGAAGTGATATCTAATAAAAAGCAGCCAAGCTGTAAAAAAAGGTGTGGCCCTTAGAAAGGCCATGGTGAAAAAAGATGTGAAATCCAAGGTGGCGGCCAAGAAATGGCTGTGATGGTAGGTTAATGGTTAAATTTTCATAACGACAATTCAGGTGAATTTTGTGCCACTTGGTCTTAGCACCAAATTCACCTGAAATGTCGTTATTAAAATTTAACCATTAACCTACCATCAAAGCCATTTCTTGGCTGCCACCTTGGATTTCACATCTTTTTTCACCATTGCCTTTCTGGGGGCTGCACCTTTTTTTACAGCTTGGCTGTTTTTGATTAGATATATAATACGTACATATATTTATTACAGAACTCTCTGCATGGTAGTTTCTTTGTAACTTAACACTCTACAAGGTGACTTCTTCTAGCTGATCTCTTTACAGGGTGAATTGTTTACAGTTCAACTATCTACAAGGTAACTCTTCTTTTAGCTGATCTCTCTACAGGGTTAGTTGAAATATCTACAAGGTGACTTCTTATAGCTGATCTCTCTACAGGGTGATTTGTTTGTAGCTGAATTTTGTACAGGTGATTTGTTTGCAGCTGAGCTCTTTACAGAATGGTTTCTTTGCAGCTGAACTCTCTACAAGGTAACTTCTTCTAGCTGATCTTTCTACACGGTGATTTGTTTGTAGCTGAATTTTCTACAGGGTGATTTGTTTGCAGCTGCACTCTCTACATGGTGGTTTCTTTGTAGCTGAAATCTCTACAAGGTGAATTGATCTAGCTGATCTTTCTACAGGGTGATTTGTTTGTAGCTGAACTCTCTGCAAGAAAACTGCTTCTAACTAATCTCTGTACAGGGTGAATTTTTTGTAGCTGAACTGTCTACAACGTAACTTCTTCTAGCTGATCTCTCTACAAGGTGATTTGTTTGTAGTTGAATTCTGTACAGGTGATTTGTTTGCAGCTGAACTCTTTACAAAATGATTTCTTTGTAGCTGAACTCTCTACAAGGTGCTTTTTGTAGGTGATCTCACTGCAGGTTGATTTGTTTGTAGCTGAACTCACTAAAGGGTGATTTGCTTGTAGCTGAACTCCTTACATTGTGTCTAGTTTCTAGCTGATCTCTCTACAGGGTGATTTGTTTGTAGCCGATGTCTCTACAAGATGATTTGTGTGTAGCTGATCTCTCTGCAGGTTGATTTATTTGTAGCTGATCTCTCTACAAGGTAATTTGTTTGTAGCTGAACTATCTATAAGGTGAGGTTTGTTTGTGGCTGATCTCTCTGCAGGTTGATTTGTTTTAGCTGAACTCTCTACAGGGTAATTTTCTTGTAGCTGAACTCCTTACATTGTGTCTAGTTTCTAGCTGATCTCTCTACAGGGTGATTTGTTTGTAGCTGATCTCTCTACAAGTTGATTCGTTTGCAGCTGATCTCTCTGCAGGTTGATTTGTTTTAGATAAACTCTCTACAAGGTGATTTGTTTCTAGCTTATCTCTCTACAAGTTGATTTGTGTGTAACTGATCTCTCTACAAGCTAATTTGTTTGTAGCTGATCTCTCTGCAGGTTGATTTGTTTCTAGATGATCTCTCTACAGGTTGATTTGTTTGTTGCTGATCGCTCTAAAGGTTGATTTGTTTGTAGCTGAACTCTCTGTAAAGTGTTTTGTTTGTAGTTGATCTCTCTACAAGGTGATATTTTGTAGCTGACCTCTCTTCAGGTTGATTTGCTTCTAGCTGATCGCTCTACAGGTTGATTTGTTTGTAGGTGAACTCTCTACAAGGTGATTTGCTTGTAGCCGAACTCCTTACATTGTGTCTAGTTTCTAGCTGATCTCTCTACAGGGTGATTTGTTTGTAGCTGATATCT